>NC_134146.1:33329875-33643750 GCF_033958435.1 Carettochelys insculpta | reverse complement strand
ACATAATATGAACTGCCATTATCACTCATATCCATCGTCTCCTCAAAACATTGAGAAGGTTACTTATACATGTTCTTCCTCCTCTTTAAATGAGTCTAACTTCTTTTTAGCTTTTCCTTTCTTATGGTTTCCATTCTTTTATATATCACAGGAACCAAGCTGAATAGTATAGTAGTAATTTTACCTGTCACATGAAACTGGTCACCTTTAAATTGTTAGCTCATTCATAAACTCACTGTACATTTAAAAGGAACTTCAGAAAAGAAGCTTATATACCTGTGTTTACAGATTTTAGGCTGCTAAGCTTAGTGGAACTCATTGTGTAGTGTTGACTTTGAACAGACAGAGTTATTGAATGGGATCTGAAAATAATTCTACCTGTAGGGTATCCACAAATGAAAAGAGCTCAGTTACATTAAAAAGGGGTCAGTGAAATCATCAGAACAATTACTGGGAGTTCAATACAGTGAGACACTATGAGACATAAAGGGTAAACCTTGCCTTTACCAGGCTGCTGTTTAGAAAGCATATGTGTATGGTCCTCATAAACCTGGGAAATACTTAAATGTTTAGAACACAGCAACTAAATTGCCACCACTAAACCAGTTCTCAGAGTTAATTCAGGAAGATAACGTAAGACAAATACTACTCAAAACACATATTTGAATCCCAGAGAGCTAACTGTTCTCCCAGAACTGGGAAAGGTATTCCAGAGAAACTGAGCGGAAAAGATTTCAGAGGAAATCCCAGCATTATGCATTATTCTATGGACTACATTGTTTCCCAACTTGTGTTTGCTTTGGAAAACTTAAATTGGAGTTACAAGTATTTTTCTATTTGATTTACCCCTAATTTAAATGAAAAGATGGAATATTTTAATCCCATTGATAAAATGATGAAGCTTTCACTAATTTTCTTCCACGCTTTTGTGTGTAGATGCACTCTGTCAACAGTTACTGTCGACAGATGCTTCTAGCGTAGATGTAAGAGAAACTCCATCAGAAGCCAGAAGATTTCTCAATATATTTGTAATGCAATGAAAGCAGATGCAGAAACAGAATAATATAGATGAGCATTTGAGATATTTGAATTATTTGTCTGCACAGGAGTTTCAGACATTCAGTACTATGCAATTTACCAGAAGTTTCACTATTTTACCTGGAAATTTAACATGTATATCATCCATATTTCTTATATTAGGTTTCAGCAGTTCAGCAAAACCTCTCTGGAGTCCACAGAGGTTACTAACAAACTCAGGACATGAGCAGCATATGGTGTTTCCTCAGATGCCCCAAAATCTGCATTAGGCATATTAACAATCAAAAATTTCCCCCACAAACTCTCAACTGGGGTTCGGCAGCAGTGACTCTGCTAGGGTACATTCCCCTGGCTTATTGTACCTTCCATCCGTGCCCGCCATTAAAGAAGCCTCAGTCCTGATGCACCTTGGTCCTTCCTGTTTCTTTTTTTTTCAAACCTTTGGCACAGAATAGTCTAGTTTCCCGTGGAAAACTATAATACACTGTTCTGATTTTGTCCTTAGTGTGTTTATTCTGGATGGCATTGGTTGTTTCTCAAATACATGAGGTAGGATTAGATCGTGTGGTGGGCTCTTCTGGCCTTAAGCTCTGTGACTCTTATGAGCCCTGTACTTAAAAACCAGGATCAAAATATACCATTTAGTCCTGACTTTCTGACTTTTTTTTTCCCCTTTGGGTTTGGGGACCTTTTCCATCCATAAAGTATAAGACCTCAGGGACACTGCCTGTCCACCTTCTGTTGCTGGATCATTGGTGTTCTAGAATGATAAAAATATAGGGTTGACTGAGGTTCAAGAGGTCATCCAGTACATTTCATGCTGAGACAAGACTCATATACCTAGAGCATTCCTCACAGATGGTTGCCTATCCTCTAATTTAAAACCCACAATATGATGTGGTTTCCTCTATTTATTTTAGATGTTTATTGCAGTATTTGACTATCCTTATAGTTAGAAAACTTTTCCCTTATATTACACCTAAATTTCCCATGCTGCAGATTAAGCCATTTATTTCTTGCCCTACTTTCAGTGGACAGGGGGAACAATTGGTCACCATTGTCTTTATGACAGCCCCTAAAATATTGAAAAACTTATCAGATCTTCCATTCAGTTTCCTCAAAACTAAATTTGCTCAGGTTTTATTTGTTTGTTTGTTTGGTTGGTTGGTTGTATTTTTTTGTTTGTTTGTTTTAAACTTTTCTGCAGAGCAGAACAGCATAAATGTAGCACTTTAAAGACTAACAAAATGATTTATTTGGTGATGAGCTTTCATGGGACAGATGAAGTGGGTCTGTTTTTTTTCGTTGGAGTACAGACTAACACAGCTACCTCTCTGTTACTTTTCTGCAAAAGTTAGGTTTTACAACTCTCTTTTTTCATTTTTGTTGATGTTCTGTAGGAACTCTCCAAATGTCCATCTTTCTAAAAATATGGCTCCAGAACTGAGGCCTTGCCAGTGTTGAGAAATGTAGAAAAGTTACCTCCCATATCTTATACGCAACTCTCCTGTTAATACCCCTCAGAATCATGTTAGCTTCTTTGCAGCTGCATCATTTTGCTCATCAAAAAAACTTTGGAATAAAAAAAGAAAAAAAATCATGGTCAACACAACAATTTCTGGGGGAAAGAATTTTTATACATTTTTTTAAGGTATTTATTGAAAATCCTGAGGTGATTATTTTTAATTTCAGTTTCAACCATAGTGTTTGGAAGGAATAAAAATGTTTTCCTGAGCCAGTTCTATTAGACAGCATCAAAGCACAGAGAATTGCTGTACCAGAATAATTTAGACTGACACAGTTGGGTGCAAGGTAGATATATTTACATTTTCAAACCTAAAAACCACAAAGCAAATTTAAAAAAGAGGCACAACAGAATAAAAGGGCCCTGACATGATGGGTCTTGTTTCCATCTCACATCGGCATAAATAAATGGTACCTGCACTAAATTCAATGGAGTCACAACTGGTACCAAAATGATAAAAATGATATCTGTATCAGGCCTGATGTTTAAACTCTGTTGTTGGAGCGAAAAATATCAAACACACAGGTGGAGCAACAATAAAAATAAAGAAACCGTGGCTGTATTTTTATTTAAAATGGCCTCATATTCCATATACTTTAACCTGTATGAACAATAAAATATTTTATGATTTGTATTATGATAGCAGTTAGGTGCCCAAATGGAAAGTGGAGCCTCAATGCACTAGGCATATAGCCAGAAACAGTAGTTGGCCCCAGACAGCTTACAATCTACATGGACAAGATAGATAAAGAGGAGAAAAGAAACATGATTCCCATTTTAGAAATGGGGCACTAAGGCAGAGAGAGATGAGTCACATGCTCCAGGTCCCATGCAAATTCTGTGGCAGAGCAGGAACTGAATCCAGATAGTCAGAGTCCCAGTCCAGTGCCTTAACTACATGAGCATCCTTCCCAGATATTTGTAATTCAGACACAATAATACCACAGTTCTGTCATCCATACTCACATTAGGCAATGGTAGAATATGACACTAATTTGTAGGCTCAGTTGTTTGCAAACTTCACAAATACTATTGGCCAAATTGTGCTTGGTCACTATTGGTGTGCAGTGAGGTGAGGGTAGGATAATACAAGAAGCCATCTTGCATTTTCCCCACATCCATAGGCCAGTCACAGTCACAGTCCACATGCTCACTTCATCACAAAGACTACACAGTCTTGCACCATTGGAGATTGCAATCAACCATACAGGGGCAAAAAGGAGACAGGCCCTGGATTCATTTGCTATTACACACTGGGGAGGTACAAAGGGGAATAAATACTTCAAACCCTGAAAGCAAATTCCTCCTGGAACTCCTACTATTATGATACAGATTCATATCGTATCATGGGTGAGGATATGAAAATTGTCATAAAGGAACCTGTAAGACACCAGAGAAGCTAACATTCTAGCAGGTGTTATTAATTTTCCAGAACTATGCCTTAAATAACCATCACTGAAGATGAGATCTTTGACTCAAGTAAATCAGCATAGCTACAGTGGAGTTAATGGAGCTACACAAATGTATATCAGCCAAGGATATAGCCTTATGTTACATCCTCTAATTACAATATGATTTATAGGCTTATAAATCAGATTTATACCACTGTTTGCAAGCAATGCATCAGATATTGTAAAGACAAACTACATTGTGATGTGACTTCCTTTCCCATAGCACCACTCTGTCTGCAATGGGAATGAAATAAACCCTTACGAACATGGCTATTTTTCATTTTGAATTAAAAAAAAAGGACATTTCAACAGCAGTATCAGCTCCAGTGACCTCAAGAACACCCGTCACAGACCATCAGTCTCTGAACACCTGTCACACTGGGGATTTGGTAAGGAAATATCGGAGTCAACATGGCTAGCATAAGAAACTTTTCTATTTGTTTCTTCTGTTGTTTTATATCCTCATCACTCAACCCTAAAATGCTAAAATTCCAGCAACTACTTTGGAAGTGGAGCAGCAATGTTTGCTAACGGAATGCTCATTTCCTTTAAGTACTTCCATCCAGCCCTGAAGAAATAATCACTTTACAGAAGCTAATAAAGAATGGATTAAGCCAGAGCTTTGAAGAACTCATCATAAAAGGGCCCTGCAACTACAGTCTAAAAGCAATATTATCAGTATTAGGAGCTGAAAAATTATACCAACAGATCTAGGTCATAGCATTATAAGAAAAAACCCAAAACAATAGAACTGGTGTCAGAAATATTACCAGACGCTGCCTCTAGTAGTCCAGGGGGGATTTAAGTCATCAACTTTGTTTTCATTTAAAGGGTGTGCAGCATAACTGAACGTAAATCTGTACCTTTGTGTTAGAGATTTGGTTCAGAAAGGATAACTTTGCTTTGGTGTCTCATGCTAAGGATGCAGTACCACTGTAGAGATTTTCAAATGGTTTTCACTGATGTATCTATTGTGTATAGCGCATAATCTTTATCACTAAGTATTTAGCTCTATGTAGTGCTAATGCATTTATTGTGTACAGGGCTGCTGATGGAACTGTTAGGTCCCAGAACAGTGTGTGTAGGAGGCAGCTGCTGGCCCCTGTATGGGGCGGGACCTCAGGTGGGAGAGGTGGAGCCCTTAAGTGCTGCATAGTGCATGTCATCCGATCACCATAGCTACCATCAGCACTGTGGCAGTGGAAGGGGCCATGTGCCCTTTTAAATCACTGGGCCCTGAGGCACCTGCTCCTTTTGCCCCACCCCATCTGCATCCCTGATTATGCCTAAACTGTATAAACAAAAATATATACACAGGTCACTTTCCAGTTTGGAGAACAAAATGGGCATGCTGAAGTTAAGCACTGCATAATCCATCCTGCAGTGCCTATGCCTATCAATCTGTTCCTTAGGGAGAGACTGTGACACCCTAAGGCCCACTAACCATGTCTTAAATGTCTAAAAGGAAAAATGTGAGCAGAGGAAGTAAGCAGGATGCCATGCTACTTTTTCCCTCCTTGGCTCACAGTAAGGTAAGGACCTAAAAAACTCATGGCAACAAAGCCTCCAATGTGAAAAGAGGAAACACTATTAATTTTAATACTAGCTTTTAGTTCAGGACACGTATAATCTGTGGAACTCACCTCCACCAGATAACAAAAAAGCTAATTACTTAGTAGGCTTCCAAAAAGATTCAAACTTTATATAAGTAATGAAAAATACCCATAACTATGCTATAGGAGAAAAAAGAGTCATTATTCACAAAACCCAACATGACTTTGAGTTTTTGAATGTGAAGGGCTACCTTTTTTGTCCCTATATATTAATAACAATTTATGCGTAACACTTACCAAGCATTGTTCTTTTAAGGATGTCAACATGCTTTGCAAACTCCCACCTATAGTCTCACAGTCTTGCAACAACTGTAGTATTGTATCTATTGCTTTGTGTCTTTCACTTTTTGGTACAATGAGCAAAGCCTGAGCTGAGAAGAATCAAGTCAATACTCTTTAGCCAATAACTATATAATGCAAATATACTGTAAGGCGTCTCAAAGGGGTAGCAGTGCTAGTCTGTAGTTTCACCAATAACAAGCAGTCCTGTGGCACCTAACTTATTTATTAGGTTACGAGCTTTCATGGGTAAAATCCAAGAAAAACAAATTCCAGGGTTTATATAACATGGGTGTGGGTGTGGCGAGAACATAAATCTTGATATTAAGAATGACAACAAACATAAACCTACAGGGGAACACTTTAACCTCCCCGGACATTGAATAATGGACTTAAAAGTAGCCATTCTTCTACAAAAGAATTTTACCACAAGATTACAGAAGGCGACATCTTAATGAGAATTCATTTACAAATCTAACACCTTTAACTTGGCCTGAATAGAGATCTTAACTATCTTATGCACTACAAGGGTACTGTCCCCGCCTTTGGTATTGGCAGGAATAAGACATATCCTACCTAATTTGCTTCAACAAGTGGAGCTACTAGTGAGAGGTAACCCCTCCCACCCCACTATATAAACCATGGATTCTGTTTTTCTTCTCCATCTTTCATCTGAAGAAGTGGGTCTTACCCAGGAAAGCTCTAGATCTAATGAATTTGTTAGTTACAAGGTGCATGTGGACTGATTGTTGTATTGTACGGAGGCATCTTTTGATTAGAATGTTTAAATTCTTCAGATCACTTCCTGTTGCTAATATTGTAAAATACTAATGTGGAGACGAATTAGGACAGACACCTCTCCTCATATTGTGTATATTGCTAAAGACGGCAAGCCATTGCAATGATTACAAATCATTCTGATACACAATAAACTTGTTGTTATACACATTTATGATAAAATTAAATTTCCTCCCCACCTTAACTGCCTTTACTCCAAAAAAACAATTGGAAGAGTGATACACTTAAGTTTCTTCAAAACTCATTTGTTTAGTAAATCCACATGAATTGATTTGTTGATATGGTCATCAATACTGTGAGGATGAACGGATTTCTTGTGACATCAGAAAAAAATATCTTCTTAATGCATAAGTAGTGGGGTGATGAATAGGATGGGTGGAGGAATCTAATGCAATGTGTGACAAATAAATGAAGTGTCAGCTTTATGGTATCCTCAGTATTCCTCCTCAAATAAAGGGAAAACTATTGCCCTGGCACAAAGTCAAAATAGATACACTTGGAGGGCTGAAGTCAACTCAGAATGAGACTGCAGTCCAGCTAAGATACATAGACAGTGAGTGGGTCTATGATGGTCATGAACTCTTTGTTTAGAACTGAACCCTAATCACTCTGAGCCTCCTCCTACAGAATATGTTGCAAAAAATCTCAGATATATTTGGGAGTTAAGAGATCCCGTGTGTATTCTCTCTACAGACTAGTTTCACAGCCATATCTTAAAAGAATGTGCTATCTTCCCACCCCACCCCAAAAAATCAGACACTAATCTTAACCAGCTAGAAGAGAAGTAGATACATTAAGCAGCACAACTCCAGTTACAAAACGGCCATTTTATGGCTACTGCTGTTTGTCTTTCTTAAATTTAAAGACCAGGACCCAGAAAACAATGCTGAGAAAAATCTCTTAGAATGGTTAACCTCTCAATAAGAAGGGTGAGGTGGGATTAGGTAGCTGGAAAGAAATGTGCTTCTGTGGCAAGGACAATGTGAATATATTTTATTGTACCTACACAATTTATGATAAATGCTTTAGTTTCTAAGATGCCAGTGTATGCTTTTTGGTGTTATGAAATAAAAGTTTTCTTTCTTCCTCAAAAGCCACTTACTAAAAGGGAAGGAACTGAGCAGGATCTCTTGCCATTTGGGCCTCAGGAGAATTTCTCTAATGACATATTCACATTTTTTACTTGTTTTAGTTTGAGATGATTCCATTACCCTCTCTGGACTTGTTCATAGAGGAAATTTTTAAGACACTAGACAGATGCAGTGCAAACAAATCTTACCAAGGCTGTGAACATATATGTGCAAAGTTAAATATTGTATTCAAGTTACAAAAAAGATGGTAACATTAGAGTAATTGTACCATTTGAAAATAAATACTGCCTTAGGAAACAGAGGTGAAATTCTGCCATAAAACTTCTGCAGGTCATGGAAAAATCCACAGGGCATTCCAGGACTCTGGTCTATGGGGGATATTCTTTATTCTGATCAACAGCCACATGCTCACTCCCCACATATCAATTAGAGCTCATAGACTCCCAGGTTTACTACAGCAATCTGTCGACAGAAACCACTGTTGGAAGAGATCTACTGGCAAAACTTCTGTCAACAGATTGTGTCAACACATAAAAGCTGATTAAAAGAACAGTCCTCTCTGATGACAGAGAGCAGCCAGACTACCCAGCCCTCTTTCAACAGAATGGCAGAATGGAAGCTGCACAAACAGGGCTGCCCAGTGAACCGAAAGCCCTGTCTCTCAATAAAAGGGCCCTGGAGTGTCTACACTATACTTTTGTCAACAGAACTCTGTCGAAAGAAGAGGTATTCCTCAACATGTAAAGGGATTACACTGTCAGGGAAACTGTTTTGTTTTGTCAAGATTTTGTTCACAAAATGCCTTTTGCGTGTAGACACTCCCAAGCTGCGTCTACACGTGCACGCTACTTCGAAGTAGCGGCACCAACTTCGAAATAGCGCCCGTCGCTTCTACATGCGTCGGGCGCTATTTCGAAGTTAACTTCGACGTTAGGCGGCGAGACATCGAAGTCGCTAACCTCATGAGGAGATAGGAATAGCGCCCTACTTCGACGTTCAACGTCGAAGTAGGGACCGTGTAGACGATCCGCGTCCCGCAACGTCTAAATTGCTGGGTCCTCCATGGCGGCCATCAGCTGGGGGGTTGAGAGATGCTCTCTCTCCAGCCCCTGCGGGGCTCTATGGTCACCGTGGGCAGCAGCCCTTAGCCCAGGGCTTCTGGCTGCTTCTGCGGCAGCTGGGGATCTATGCTGCAGGCACAGGGTCTGCAACCAGTTGTCAGCTCTGTGGATCTTGTGTTGTTTAGTGCAACTGTGTCTGGAAGGGGCCCTTTAAGGGAGCGGCTTGCTGTTGAGTCCACCCCGTGACCCTGTCTGCAGCTGTGCCTGGCATCCCTATTTCGATGTGTGCTACTTTGACGTGTAGATGTTCCCTCGCTGCGCCTATTTCAATGTTGGGCTGAGCAACGTCGAAGTTGAACATCGACGTTTCTGGCCCTGGAGGATGTGTAGACGTTATTCATCGAAATAGACTATTTCGATGTCGCAACATCGAAATAAGCTATTTCGATGTTGGCTGCACGTGTAGACGTAGCCCCAGAGTTTTGTCACCAAAACTCTGTGGTGTAGACACAGCCACAGACTTTAAGGCTAGAAGGAATTAGCTAGTTTGACTTCCTGAAAATTGCAGACCACAGAACCTCACCCACCAACTCCTGTAATAGACCCAACCTCTGGCTGAACTTCTGAAGTCCTCTACCCATGATTTAAAGAGTTTAATTGAAGAGAAAACTGTGTTTTCACTAATTTAAAACTACAAATGACCTGTGTACTGTGTTACAGAGGATGGCAAAAACTCTGGGGTTTCTGCCAGACTAATCTGGGGGGTAAATCCTTCCTCATCCTAAATACAGCTGGCCATGGATGGCAGCAAATGGCCTAACTATCTGGTTTAAAGATAAAAAGATGCACTTGGTAGAACCATTCCTCCCTGTGGAGCTAGTGTACATGACCAGTCAAAATTTATTTACAAATTTATTTCTGTGTATGAGGAAAGATAGGGAATATTGCACCACTTGCTACATCAGGTATAATGAATAAGGACATTTTTCCTATTACTTCTTCTCTCCTTCCAATCCCTAACACTAAATACATTTTTTATTGCAATCAATATTCTTTAATGGCCCTATCTTCCACCAATACGTAAGAAAATGATGACTAATCTTGTAAGACTAACTGAATGATTCATATATTATCCAATTTTGTGTCACATACCTGAAGGCAAAATTGGCCCCTAAACTATTGTTCACTTTTACAAACCTATGCAAAGTTAATTCCAACTGATGTTGGTTGGAGTAATGAGTATATAACGTTGGGGTAATAGAGCTATGAAGGACAGTCAGGTGATAATTTTGTATGAATAATTCCAACTGAAATCCACAGGAGATATACATGTATAGGAATACAGCTCCATTGTATGAATGAGTATTTACAGCATCTTAAACCCACACATGCTAGAAGAATCAGAATAAATGGTTAAAATTGTGGGTGGGGTGATTATGTCTACTTATGAAGGTTTTTAATCCTCTATCAGGTTTCCAAAGAAAATTGTATCTGTTCCACACAGTACAGTACTGTATTGGGTAATATGCAATATTTAGGTAAAATAGGACGTTCATACAGATAAACTTTAATTCATAAGACTCAATTTCCTGACTTAAGTGGATAAAGCCATACCCTCAGTAGCATATTAACATAGTTTCCAGTGCATGAATATCCATGTATTGAAAGTGAGACCTTAATTTTATCACTGGGAATTATTATCTCCTAGTTACTATGTCTGCAGTAAAAAAGCATCTAACTTCAGTCTCTGTTTTTCCCTCTTGCGGGCATTAATGGATACTGGAAACCACCTATCTAGCAACAGTATAATTTAATTCTGTGTACTATTGCAAAAAGGTAATTAAGCCTCTGGCGGGGGGAGAGCCAATATAAAACAAGTTGTATAGGTAAGGGAATTCTATTTAAAAAAATCAATTGCTATCTGAAACATGGGAAGCTCCATTTTAGACATTACAACAGAGAACTGCTGGTAACCACTCTATGTATACCCATTTCTCAAAATAGTACAAGCACTTCTGGTTAGAAAGGCAAGTCATTCATTATAAAATGCCCCTAAGACATATATTTCCTCCAAATGAACTCCACATTCCTCCTTTGCACAGGAAAGCAATTTCTGAAATAAGGAGAAATGCTTAACAAGAGAACTGGTGGCTTTCAAAGTTTATTTAGAGATGTAAAGATTGTGATTCTGATTTAGGATTAGCACTGAAACTTATAAAATAAAAAAAATATTAAATTTAGTTGAAAAAGTAACCTCCTTCACAGGACAAAATGTATACTGCAGTGCCTCCATTCATTTTCAATAACAAAGATAAAGTAAGCTTAATGGCATGAGACAGAAAGGTTGAAGGGTACATTTAATGGTTTCTTTTGTTTTATTAATTTCATATATTTGAGCTATTACTACAGGATTTTTTTCTTCTTTGTTTTATTTAAGTTTGTTTTTTTTGGTGTAAAATGCCAGAATGTTATGCAACAGTTTGGCTATAATTCATGGAGAAGTAGATAACATACACAGTAATATTTCCCAATGAAATAGATTTCTCACCAGGGAAATTACAGTTTTGGAAATTTTGCAGGTTAGGTATAGACAAGATCATTTTCTAAATTGATTTTTGTATTACTTTTCAACAACAACCCAATAAATAACTATGTTTTTCTCATTTATAAGTGGACTCTTAAGGTTCAGCTTTAGTAAGGAGCTAGGAAAACTGATGCTCAGCATTAAACAGTGGAATGAGACATTGCTCTTAAAGGTTTTCAAAGGAATTAGATGTCTGATGTCTCTGCAGAGCTTTGCTTTGTAGTGGCTGTCTAAGCACATTGGAAATCTGAACTTTTGCAGAACTGTGACAGAAATTTGAGTAGTTTATGCACAATACACAGGCCTATAATGAGTTCATTTTAAGCTTTTTTCTATTCTAAGTATTAACATCTTTTTTTTTTCTGAATTATTCTTCCACATCTATTCTTACAGTAAAGTACTTCACTTCATTGGGATTTATGTATTAACACGAAAACCAGCTATTTTAAAAAGAAAAGTCTTCCAACTCTTCCTCTCTCTCTCTTCTAATTCTTACCTCAGTTCCGACCCCCTTTTGTACCACTATTCAATAGACAGAGAGATACAGGTTGTTGGTTTGTTAGTAATAATTACTTGTATTACAGTAGTATCCACAGCACAAACAAGAACTTTGTGCACTAGGCACTATAAAAACAAAGTAATAGACAGTACATGACCCAAACATCTTACAAGTTATGTAAAACAGGCTGTTAAAAGGTAGGGGAAAGGGATAGAACATACAAAGTGGCCTTTTGGAAATGGAGATGCATATCTGATAGAACTGGAAGAGACCTCAGGAGGTCATCATGTCCAGTCCCCTGCCCTCTTGGCAGAACCAAGCACCATCTTGTCACCTTAATGGTTTTGTTGGGAAGAGGGGATAAGAGGTGATTTGCTCAATGGAAAGAAAAAGGACAGACAATGTTCCATGGAAGGGAGGGAACTAAGGCACAGGAGAAGGAGGAATGATGATGTAGATTTAGATTAAAATGAAGAAAAATTGACTGAGGGGGTTGCAGCACATGATGTATGGGAGAGAAGAGCCAGTGAGAACTGTAGAAAGCAGCCTGATGGCATCATAAATATCCAGTCGTCCCTACTCCAGAACCTGCTGAACCTGCTAGTGTGTCTGCTCTGCCAGCTTGAATTTTTTTGTCTTCTCTCTGTAATTTTTCATCAAGCTAAAATAGCTTGGTAGATGGAGAAGGTGATCTTGTCTCCATTTCCTTGCTTCCCTCAGGAGAAGCCATTGGGAATGCCCAGAATTCTGCCCGAACTGGCCTGCTCCTACGCTGACTTTGTTACAAGAATCAAGAGGAAGAGAAGTGGAAGAGGCTGGCAGAGATCCACACAGTGCTCTCCACATAAGTGAATCATCCTCAGTCTCTTAAATAAAGAGGAACTTTCTTCTGTTAAGTGCAGACTTCTGTTACAGACATTTACTCTTTATTCCTAATTATTTAAAATATATACTTCCTGAGTTCCAGCTGCAGAAACTTAATATGTACATATACATAAATACTATTTAAAATTATAAGCTGGTGTGGTTCCAAAACAAAGTCTCTTTCTTCACCTTTTCCCATCCAATGAACATTCCCAACAACTTATTTTACTTACTTTTACTCATATTATTTGTATTCTTTTAGCACATAAGCCCTCAGTTAGAATCATAGAACAATAGAGCTGGAAGAGACCTAAAAAAGCCATCAAGTCCAGTCCCCTGCCCTAGGCAGGACCAAACCCATTAGATCAGCTCAGCCAGGACTTTGTCGAGCCGAGACTTAAACATCTCCAGGGATGGAGACTCCACTACTTCCCTGGGTAGACCATTCCAATGCTTCACCACCCTCCTAAGGTAAAAGTTTTTCCTAATGTTCAACCTGGACCTTCCCAACCGCAACTTGAGACCATTGTTCCGTGTTCTGCCATCCATGACAACTGTGAACAGCCTCTCTCCATCCTCTTTGCAACCTCCCTTCAGTAAGCTGAAGGCTGTTATCAAGTCCCACCTCAGTCTTCTCTTCTGCAGACTAAACAGTCCCAATTCCCTCAACCTTTCTTTATAAGTCATATGCTTCAGCCCCCTAATTATTTTGATCACCCTCCTCTGGACCCTCTCCACTGTGTCTGCATTCTTCCTATAACTGGAAGCCCAGAACTGGACACAGTACTCCAGATGCAGCCTCACAAAAGCCATTAATATCATGGCTCCTCCACACCAGGCATTGTCAAACACACCAGAAGATGTCATGTGTGCCCATGGGCCTATAATGCAATTTCAAAGAAGCATGTCCCAGAGCTCAACACATTTAGGGAGCAGGTGCATGGTAATGGGTGCTCTTGGGCCTCCTACCCATGGCAGATGGTGAGTCTGAGACTCCCCACTGTGGCCTGAGTTCCTCAGCCAGCTCTCACCATGGTGACTCCAGCTTCAGGCCTGTCCGTGGTAGGGGAGGAGTTTGGGAAGAAAAGGAGAAGCAGGGGTGTGGCCACAGAAGGGTCAGGGTTCTTGTTTGTGTGGCCTCCTTTTGAGAATATGGCCATCCTATGGCCTCATTCTTAGTGTGAGGTTATTAAACCCCATCACAGCTGTGTTAATATTATTAAAGGTGAGGAAATATTACTGGCAGTAACTATAACATGTGCAAGAGTTTCAAAAATAGAAACCCAAAGTTGGGATCCTAAACCCATGATGAGGCATCTGCCCAACTTATAAAAGTGCTGTTTGGTGTGAGCTTTTGGGTGTACTACATTTTTGAGAATGACAAAGGCACTAGAAGCTTTGTAGAATTGGGAGCCCACCAACAGCCGAACTGGGAAGGCCATGCTCCCACTTTTTAACATGAGCTTTGTTTGATGTAGGGGGGTACTGGTCTCTCAAACTAGCAAGCCTTGGGCAGCCACAGAGTGTTGCTGGCAGGGACTGTGCTTCACAGCAGGACAGGTTATAATGACAAAACCAAGACCATATTAAAGGGGATGCATGGCCTCTGTGCAACCTGCCCCCCCGATTCTGGGACCATTGGGCAGAGGTCAAAATATGGAGAGTCTTGGTTCTTTAGCATGCTCTGATTTGTGCTAGGCTGCATCATGAGGGAAATAAAAATTACGTAGGTGGAGATTTCCAAAGGCACAAAAAAATGTTAAGCTCCCTACTTGCATAGACTTTGAACAAGAGCTGGGCACCTAACTCTGCCCTTATGCCTGTGGTATCATCTTAATTGGGACAAAAATGCAAGCAAAGGAAGAAATACAGTAATCAATGTATTTCTGGATATGTCAACAACATAATATGTGTGTGTGTGTGTGCGTGCGCGCACGCACATAAACAATAGGAATATATTTCAGAAAATACTGTATTTTTTTTCCTTTCCTATATATGTAACCTTTGCTATCAATGGATCCTGTGATGTAGGGCAGAGGAAATGAAATCTAGACTCAGTGTGGATAATAATCAAAACAACAAACGATACAATTTTTTCCTTTCTTCTTTTCTTTATTCCAAGACAATAGTTTGAGTTAACATTGTGAAATCAGTCTGGCTAGTTGAGAATGATATATGAGAAAGAAAGTCCCTTTATAGTCCCTTTATGTTGCATAGAGACAGCTGCTACAATGAGATCAACATTCTCTGGTATTTGCTGTGTCCTTTAGACCCAGACACACAATTGTCAGCTTGGATCTAGAAGAAAGCTCTATAGAAACCAAATATCAAGTAAAATAAAGGAAGGAAAAGAAAAGATAAATTATTTTTGTCAAATTTTATTTTTTTTTCTTTTTGTTTAATTTTTATACATTTTTCTTCTTTTATATATTTTACCCTTTTGAAGAAAGACCCGAGACAATTAAAGCTTTTGTTCAGATACAATATTCCTTTTTTGCACAGCTAGGGGGAACATTGTAGCAAAGTCTTTTTGTGCAGGGAAAGGATAGAAAAATTATATTATCATAAATAGTATCCATACACCCTCACAGTAAAACGTGTTATCTTATGGATTGAATTGGATCTAAGTCGCCTTAAAGGAATAAATAGCATTGATACAAATAAAACTGAACAGTCCCAGATTCTGACTCCCTTAATGATGCTGAGTAATACCTTATACTGCACATAATCACCATTGTTCAATAGAACCAGGCAGGAGGTCACAGAACAAGAGCAGGAGTTCTATAACAATGTGTGTAAACTGTCTAGGTAGGTCACATGAGAAAAGTGTACCCGCCACAGCTGAGGAAGCTGGGGTGATGAATTGTTGGAGCTAGGACACAGAGAGGGGATGATTCTGAGCCATTCCACCTCAATTTAATTGTGGGGTCCTTGGCTTGAAATGACAGGTTGGGCCTCTGGGAGAACATAGACAAAATTAATCAATAACCATTTACATTAATTACTCATTAATTTTACATCAATGAATATTGTCAACAGTAAACTAGAACTGGGCTGGTTTTCCAAGTATGTGACGGTAGATCATGAAGACAGAATAAGTTACCTGGCAGAATTTAGGGGTTCTTGCCTATGTGGCAAGGAGGGCATGCCACATCAGGTCCTATGATGCTGCGGAGTCCAAAAAACCCAGGGTGATAGGCAATCAACAGTAGCAGGTAGTACATGTGTTCAAGAGCAAATTGTCCTCCCTTTGATGCAAAGAATTGGCCTGCACCACACATCATAAAACACTGAAAACTTGAGAAATGTTCAGTGCTATGCTGCTTTAGATTAATGCCTACCTTTGAGCTATACTGTAATGTGCCAGTGTTCTTATCATTGTGTCCTTAGAATGGAAAAGAAAGAAGAGAAGGAAGGGCTCCTTGTAAGCTTCGAACAAAAGATAAGTGAGATGAGAAAGGAAAGAAATCAAGCAGTTTCCCTTTGTTTTTCTATCATACGTTATTAGAAAACAAACTTTGACCCTTTCTGCAATGTATTTGATGACAGCATATCTTGAACACCTGCAGGTATTGAACCTGCCATTACTTTACCACCCATGCTTCTGGGCCATACAGCATAGCAGGGAGTGTCAGTGGTCTATAAAAGTCAGGCTTCTCATCTCAGTGGCTACTGTTTGTAATACACATCACCTGGGGTGTTATTCCACACACTTCCAGCACTCCCAGTGCAGCTGTACTTCAAACTTCAAACATACAAACTTGCCATCATCTGTGACCCAGATGTTTAGGTAAGTAAATTGGTCTGTCTAATTTAGTCATGTTCCACTTACCTCTTTAATCAGTTTTCCTTAGGCACCTCTACTGACTCACATGATCTCAGTCTTGGTCATGTTCATTTTCATCCCATGACAGCTTAGTTGGTCATATTGCTATCTACTATTTCCTCTAAGTCTTCTTTTGAGCATGACCTTGACCTTATTGCTGTGACATTTACATGTCATCTTTTCCCATTCTAAGTCCTATTGAATTAGATAATCAATATTAGAAACAGGAGCAGACTGAGGGCGAATGCCTGGTGCATTTCAGCTTCAGTGTCAAAAGGGCTTGACATGGAGTGTGTGTGTCCTGGATGTGGGACAGACAGATGCAATCCACTAGACAAATTCCTTTAAAGATATAATAGATAGCTGTCCCTTTCTACATGCCTGCTCCTTGATATCCCAGTGGGCCTATAGCTGTTGCATTCCACATCACTGGCCACTTGTAGCTCCCCTGTGGTCATTATAGAGCATAACTGTCCTTGCTTTCCATCCCATATCACCTGCTGACCCCACATGATCATTATATAGCAAAGCCCTCCTTCTCTGTTTCATGACAAACAATTGCAGTCTAGGTACATCCCAATGTCCTGGCATAAGTACCCTGACCTTGCTTTAAGTTATGATAAGAGGAAGCTGCATACCAAACTTGGTGGTCTTAGCTCATACTGTTTAGGACGTGTTCTTGAACAAACAGGGACCCACAGATAGATAAACACCCTGTAATTAATAGATACATTACACACTCACACACACAATTCATGATACAGGCCAAAACAAATGAGATTTTGAAGGGTTCCGTGAATTTATGCTGGTAAAACAGAATGAATTCAAGAACATTACAAAAAACTCAGACAAGACAACAAACATCATTGCTTAAAATCACAGGCTGTTTTCAGACTAAATGAAGCAAAGAGGATAAATCATTTTTTAAACCTAGTACAAGTCAGTGGCATCCTGGATTGCCTCAGGACAAATGACCCACTATAAATGCAGTCTTACTGAGTTCCAACAAAAAGATAAAGAATGAGACTGGTTGATAACTCTATACCTCTCCGGCAAGAGTTCTGAGCTAATAAATTCTTTTAGTTTGGACTGGAATGTTAATTTTGAAATATTCTGAAGAGATGAATCCATGAAATCTGCTTTCCGTAGATATTTGTCACAAGCACTTGCACATAATGAAGTGGGGAACTGATTTTTGTGTCTCATCTATATCTATGCATAGTGATAAAAATAAGTAGATACCTTAAGGTTACTTCCTCCTCCTAGATGGCTTAGAAGGGCCTCCAACTACACATAACTATAAAAATGGACATGATTAAAAACTCTGTTTCAAACTGGTGTTGAAACTGATGCAACATACATCTGTTTGTTTCTAAATCCTATCTTTATCAATGTCTGATTCCTCTCTTCCCAATGCAGAAAGATAAAAAGACTCACTTCCTTCTCAAAGTTAAAACTGTTGCAATTTGTTCCAGATTTTTGAATTGTAATAAGTCACAGCTGCACTGTCAGTAACCCCATGTCTATTCCATTATCTGAGTTATGGAAAGGCCATATAGGGCTGTCTAATAGGTGTACACAGCTTTCTCACTTCAACAGGAGTGTGTGTTTTGAAGGCAGAGCATAGTTCTTTTATGCATTTCTGTGGACACTATGGGCTAGAGTCACAAAAGGGCTTTAGGCACTGAAATGCTTTTCTTTTACGGCCTTAGAAAATAACAAGGATTCCAAAAGCCCAACCTGTCAGGGATTTTTTATCCCTAGGACATTATCACACCTGTGTGTCAGGGGAAACAAGCCTCTGGCACTGTAAAATCAATGCAGGTACATGGAAAATCTAAAGTCTCATAGGCTGCCATTTAGCAGCCCCCCCCAAACAGTTGCTCTGAGGCAGTTGGTTTCCCTGGTAACCTGAACTCATGAATAATTCATGAAGCCAGGTTTGAAATGGAGTCCTCCGATTGGCCGAGGGTGAAGGGTTTCCAGAAACTTCAGCCGAGAGGAGGACCTGTTTGAAAACCTCGGTGTAGAATCATGGATATTATAATGAGCTAATGAATAATCATGAGAACTCTCTATAAATTCTGGGCTGCCAGCTCAGTGTGAAGCCCTTGGGTGCTGGGACAAGGATTCCGCAGACCCTATACAGGAGACCGTTGGCTGCAAAGCATCCACTGTTCCTGAGGCCAGCTCAATAAGAGCGAAGAGCTGAAGTCACTGCAGCGCCTGCCTCTGGGCAGCGCTGAATTCACTACAGCTACAGCTCACCTCAGGGGCTGCTGGTCAGCTGAGAAGCGGTGCCTTCGCTCCAGCGCCTCACCGTACCCGAGCACCCCGCTTGCATCTAGGAGTGCCAAGTGGGCTTTACGTCATACTCACCGGGTGGCAAACTGGCCTGGGGCCCCGGCCCCAGGTACTGCGTATCCAGTGAGGAAACCAGAAGCCCACCAACGCCATCTCATCACTGCTGCTCCTTTGGCCACTCCATCACCTACACCCTGTTGCGGTGCTGAGACAACTTACTTGGATTAGACAACCTAGCTGAATTGGACCACTAACCAGACTGGACATCATCATTGGGACACGTAACTTTACTAGGCCCATGGCAGATCCCAAGGCCTCATTCACCACTGAACTAGACATACATACACTTTATTTAAAGACATTTTAACATTTTTGTGGGTACCAGGACCCCTAATAGGGGAATGGGGGGTTGCGACCTCCGTTGTGCCGTCCTTCGGTAGGGGGAGGGCAGAGCCTGGGGGCCTGACCCCTTAGGGCCGGGCCTAAAAAGCCCACTCTAAATTAGACACACTTGATTAAATTTGATGGTTATAGTTAGTTATAATTGTAGTTTTCATAGATAGATAAATACACTTATAAGATAAGGTAATTAGTTTAGTGCCGTAAGGCCTCATTACTACTACCCTATTCCCTTTTTCCTTACCCTTATATTCTTCTCCCGAGTGGGTCAGAGACCCCGGGAAAGGGCTGGGGTTAAAAGGGGGCTGACTTTGGCTGAGACCTGGCAGTCCTCACCACCAGCCACTTGGGCCGGGTGTAGCACCCCGGCCCAGATCCCTCTACCTTCCCTCTTCCTTTTATCCGCTAATCAAATTTTTCCTTTCCGGTAAAATAAAAACAAGTGTACAGGAGAGTGTCAAGAAGTATAATTTAATAATTGTAAGTTAAGTTTAGTTGTGTTAGTAATAATAGTGTAGATTTGTGCATGTTTGTTTTCTATTGTGGTTTAATAAACAGTCTATTAGTTTTACCTGCTACTCTGTGCCTGGGTCTCTCTCCCTGTCCTGACCTCTACCTGTCAGGGAAGTAAGGCGGGATCTCAGGAGTGCTTACACTGCCCCGGAAGTGACTGCATTTCTCCTCCCTCTTGGCGAGTTGGTGGGATTCCCCCTCTGAGGACCCTGGGTTTTGGTGCCGGCTCACCCACATTTTATTGGCCATCTCTCTCGGGGAGTAACCACCGGACGCTGTCACAACCTTGATGCTCCACTTCCTATACAATGATGCAGTGAGACTGATACCTAAAATTATGATTCACAAAAGCAGAACATGAGGTACATGGTGGCCTAAACTAATCAATGGAATATTTCAAAAAGAGGAGTACACCCTCAGTTATTTCATTCACTGGAAGTTCAGTGTTCCACTTTGGTTCAAGCATTAAGGATTCATTGCAACAATGGAACTGGATCTTGGGTTGCTCACATCTCGGGTGAGATACTCTAAACTTCAGGCTACACAATCATTTAATCAAGTCTGTTTCAGTCTGTCTTCCTCTCTCTTTCTTAGGCTACGTCTACACAAGAGGGTTTTGTCAATACAACTGGCATTTTGTTGACAAAACCCAGGGAGCGTCCAGATTCCCAAGGTGTTCTCTCTATAGTAAATTGACAGAATGCAGCACTTTATTGACAGTCTTATCCTGTTCCCCATGGAGCATAACGCCTCTGTTGACAGAGATCTGTCAACTGAAAGCTGGTCTGGACGTTCTGAGAGGCCCTCTATTAACAGACAGGGCTTCTGGGACACAGGGCAGCGCTGTCTTCTGTGCTTCCATTTGGCCATTTTGTTGAGAGAACAGCCAACCAGTCCAGCTACTCTCTATCAACAGAGTGGATTGATCTTGCAAGCTGCTTGACAATTTGGCCAACCTCTTGTCAACAAATCACTATAATCTAGACATAGGCTTAATGTCCTGACATTGAAGAGTGCCTTCATATTTGTCCCAAGTGTAAAGATTCAGTAAGAGAACGAGACTACCCTGCACCACAACATCATGTATCCTAGTTGGTTCTGACATGCTGACAGCTCCATGTTCATATCCTCTCTCTTGATCAGCCACAGGGGGACTTGAACAGAGGATCTCTCACATCTCGGGGACTAGCCTAATCACTGAGCCAAAGTTATAAGGAAGATTGTCTTTCTTTCCCCACTTATGGAGCTATTTTTTCTGGAGTTAGACATGCATGGATCATGTGTACCAGATGGGACAGGCTAATCAAATGTGCACTTCTCTTTCTCCAGGTTGTGAACTGCACTAAAGTTTAGTCTTCTGGTAGGTCAGAGATTGCAAATCTTAGGCAGCTACAGTGTTAGACAGCAGCTGAGAAGTGGTTTTGTAAATACTAATAGTGCCTAAATCTTGGACTAAGGTGCCTAAAGTAGCAGTTTGAGTCTAGGTACAAGTGATGTGGTCACCACTTACTTTAAACTAACCTTTCTTCAAACTGCTCCTGAAATGTAAACTCTTCTCTTCAAACTGTAAACAATTATTGCTCAAGATATGTGCTCCACTTCAAGCTTGAGCAGTCACCCTAATGTGTTGTATGTTTGAATTACGTTGCCTACATCTATATCAAATTACAAATTCCTGGGGCAAGGACTGTGTCTTCTAACACATTTGCACAGTACCATACTAAAAAAATGAGCTCAATGTGTAATAATGATGATACCGCCAAACAAAAGTCCAAACTACCCTCTGAAACAAATAGCTTAGCACAGCCCGGCTTCAGACAAAGAGATGGCCCTTTTCATTGACAATAAATCCTTAAATATCTCCAGATCACCCCAAAAATGGATGTCCAGATTTAAGAGGACATAACACAGTAGTTTTGACATATTATCACCTCTATGATTAATGCTTCAGGGCTAAATTTTCAGACCGGTGTTTACTGGGTGTTCTTTTCCGTATCTGCAGATTTTGTGGTGATGAACAATGCCATGAACAATTTGGGGCCTGGACTTTTGTGTAGAAGCACAACTCCTGTCCTTAAAAACATGGTCTTTTTAAAGTGCCTATTACTCATATATTAGACATATGAAGCCTTACATTGTTACTACTATTATTTATGACCAAAACAGGAGCACCATGTTTGACAATCTAGACCTCAATAGACCTTAGAGACAAATTCCTGGCTCCATTAAAGTTAATGGCAGAACACTCATTGACTTCAATGTGACCTGGATTTCACTCACTGTTTTTAATATTTTAAATTTTACACCATTATGCTGTTTAGTATGTGTGACAATTTCCTTTTTCTCTTTGGATCCACTAACTTGTTAGTATCTCTATTATTATTCTATTCTATTAGTAACAAGCAGATTTACCCAGTGTTGCTCAGATCCTTTACTCAATTTATTTTAAATAAAAGGAAAATGCACATGCTTTATTTAAATGGTTGTATTTTTTCATTAAAATAACACTGGACTTTGAAAATGTTATTTTGAATTTTGAACTTTGAAGACATTGTTAATTTTTTCTGTTTTTCTTTAAATAATTCCAGTGGTTTTTTCTTCATTCCTATAAACTCTTCTCACTCACCATGTTTTAAAGAAAAAAGACTATAGTCAATTGGAGAGGTAGATACATTAAAGGGTAGAGATAGGATCCAGAGGGACCTGGATAAATTGGAGGATGGGGCCAAAAGAAATCTGATGGGGTTCAACAAGGAGAAATGTAGAGTCCCGCACCCAGGACGGAAGAATCCCAAGCATTTTTATAGGCGGGGGACTGATTGGCTAAGCAGCAGTACAACGGAAAGGGACCTAGGGATTATAGTGGATGAAAGGTTGGATATAAGTAAACATTGTGCCCTTGCAGCCAAGAAGGCCAAAGTCATATTGGGGTACATTAAGAGGAACATTTCAAGCAGATATAAAAAGTTCGTTGTTCCCCTCTACTCAGCACTGGTGAGTCCACATCTGGAGTATTGTGTCCAGTTTTTGCCCTCCCCGCCTCGTATAGAAAGGATGTGGATGCGCTGGAGCAGGTTCAGCAGAGGGCAACAAAAATGGTTAAGGGGATGGAGCATATCACCTATGAGGAGAGGCTGATGGATCTGGGCTTATTTAGTTTGCAAAAGAGAAGACTGAGGGTGATATAATAGCAGCCTTCAACTTCCTGAAGGGCTGCTCTAAATGGGATGGAGAGAAACTGTTCTCGGTGGTGACAGATAGCAGAAAAAGGGATAATAGTCTGAAGTCACAGGAGATTAGCAGGTTGGATATTAGGAAAAACTACTTCCCTAGGAGGATAGTGAAGCACTGGAAAGTGTTGCTTAGAGAGGCGATAGAACCTCCACCCCTAGAGGTTTTTAAGTCCCAGCTTGACATACTCATGGCTGGTATGACTTATTTAGGGTTGATCCTGCTTGAGGCAGGGGTCTGGGCTCAATGACCTCTTGAAGTCCCTTACAGCACTTTGATTCTATGATTCTATGAATTTGGTTTCTAATAGCATTTTCTTTTGGTTTTCAAACCTTAAGCATTGATTTAGTTGTGCCATAACAGAGCATCATTCCAAATTTGTTCATTTTATCTCTTTTCTGTAAAGTTCATCGAGAAACAATCCTATTCCGGGTTCATTCAATTTTTTAGCTCATCTTGATTCAGTCCTGTTCAACATATGCCCAGTTATGTCAGTTTTGAAGACTGTACTTGATTTGGTGATTCTGTCTCTTTTTGGTTTGGTTTTATGAGAAGCAACCCCATTCCAGGAACATCCCATTTTTCTGGCACAACCAAACCCGTGCATGCTTGAATTTTTAAGAGGAAGCTGTATACCAATTTTGGTGGTCCAAACACTTACCATTTAGGAGTTCTTGACCGACAAACTCTCTTACGTATTTGGTTCAGTCAAATCAATTGCTTTACACTTCCTCTACTCTCCCCCACCTCCAAATTAACTATTTAGCCAAGTATATTGCTTCTTATATTTTCCTTTTTCTAAGTTTCTTTAACATTATTTCACTTTACACTGAACTCTGCATTAGGTATTGGCTCTTGTGATGACTTTAACATTTGTGCTGTCACACAGACTGGTGGATGAAATTTTTGTGCAGAAAATCCTCTTCTCCTATCACACCTTTGGAGGATGGCTAAGTGAGTGGAGCGTCTCTTTCCCACCTTTCCACTGTGTTGCTCTTTCTTCCTTCCCCTCCATAGAGTTCCTGATCAGGAGTCACTCTGGCAATCCTCCCCTGAACCCAGATCTTCAGACATGGGCTGGCTGCCGGCAGAGTTATTACAAGTCTTTTCTCAGCTAAAAAATCTCCCCTTGCACTATCACAAATAAAATCCTAACCAACCAAGTTTCAATCCTTCATCTTCCTTTAGAAAATGCTTGGATGTGGATCAGATGCACCCATAAGGATAAATTTGGGAAGTTTTATTTACGTACCTGGAACAAAATAAAATATAAAATGCCGCAGAAAACCTACACATAGGAACCAGTAAGTATATGGATATACATATAATATACACAGCTTGCTTCCTATAACAGATGCCTCTGCATCTACAATTACACTATTGTGTCAATTTATTGGAGTTTCCAACCATATGATATCTAAGATTACCCATTGTTCTGAGACAGTGAGCATAATAGAAAGAATTATGGTCAGAGTGACAGCCCTAACTCTCTGGCTTTCCTTCTTTAAGTCACTTTAAATCAAATCCTTCTTACCATTTTTCCCATTTTTTCAAACTTATTTTTATAGATTTCTTTACTGTGGGAAGAGACAAATAAATGCAGTTAATGATTCAGTTATACAGTGGAACTCTCACAGAGGAAAAAAACTCTTTGATTGCTCTGTCAAGCAGCAACTGGAAATTTAATGGATGTAATGCATACCATGGATGTGAGAAATTGTGTGTGGCACTTAGTTAGCTCTCTAAAATATTATCAGTGACAATAGCTATGGGTAGGTCAGAAGACACCCATGGATTTATACGGAATTTTGTTAAGGATCCCATACCTGTACTTTCAGTGCAACATTTCATAATTTGTCTTATACAAAATAGATGCTGTTTGACCAGAGATTTCCAGGATGCGATCTTTATGGTGTAAGCAGCATCATTAAAGGCCTTAAAGAGCTTACTTCTCACTACCAGTCCTCTGGGGTTTCTTCAACACTCAGCATGTTTGAAAACATTGAAAACAGAGGGGGAATTTGCTAATGAACAGTCCACAAAACTGAACATTAAAAAAGTGGTTGGCTATTGAATCTCTGGCTTCAACTCATTATTTTCCTTCTACATGTCTCCAGTTCTCTTCTTCTATGCCACTTCATGGTAGCAAGAATGTACAATATTCCTTAGTTTGTACTGTTGAATAGAAATTCACATCTGAACTAGGTCAGACTTTTAGAGAGGCTACCTCCAGCTTTATTATGAAATGATAGAATTAGAAGAAGCCTGAAGCTGGTGACATTTCTTCTTTTAATTAAATATTTTTCCAGTGTTGGGCACTGGCAAGATCCTTGGATTTTTAATTTTTATCTTCTCTCTCTACAGTAACATTACTAAAAGTAAAAGAAAGCTGATTGCTTTACTTTACCTTCAAAATCACTGCTTTTTGTTACCACTCATTTGGAGGAAGGTTTACCAAACTAGATACCTTTCCATCATGTGTTCTCCATTGTGTTGTCACTAACAAGGTGGAAGGCACAACTTGTTCTAATCACAACACAGTATCTTCCCCTTCTCTCCATCCTTCAGTGGGAAAGTTAGAACGTGAGCTAGATAAATAAAGAAAAAGTTCACAAGTAATCATTTTCTTGTTCTCTCAGGGCCAGATTGTGATACTCTTTCTCAGATTTTGAATAGTTTGAATTCCTGGTAATTACTTTGAATTCTGTAGGACTTCTTATGGAAAAATATAGCAATCAGTGACCATGTCTGCACTAGCCCCAAACTTCGAAATGGCCACGCAAATGGCCATTTTGAAGTTTACTAATGAAGCACTGAAATGCATATTCAGCGCTTCATTAGCATGCGGGCGACCGCGGCACTTCAAAATTGACGCGCCTCACCGCCGTGCGGCTTGTCCCAACGGGGCTCCTTTTTGAAAGGACCCCACCAACTTTGAAGTCCCCTTATTCCCATCAGCTCATGGGAATAAAGGGACTTTGAAGTAGGCGGGGTGCTTTCGAAAAGGAGCCCCATTGGGATGAGCCGCGCAGCGGCGAGGCGCGTCAATTTCGAAGTGCGGCGGCCGCCCGCATGCTAATGAAGCGCTGAATATGCATTTCAGCGCTTCATTAGTAAACTTCAAAATGGCCATTTGCGTGGCCATTTCAAAGTTTGGGGCTAGTGTAGACGTAGCCAGTATGTGTAAAGGTGTCACAATCCAGCGTTCAATCATATTTTTCCTTGTCTCTCCAGATGATATACCTACGATAAGTGCTACTATAGCATATTTCAGGGCTTTTACTCTATAGAATTATGTTTCATCTATTCCTCATGCTTACTTTTTAGAGATTGTGAAATCATCTAATGCATTACTAGAAGGCGTTCATATGCTCTAGTGATGCGGTGATTGATGTAAGAACTGGACTAAAAAGCAGGAGCTGCAGTTAGTGACTTTCTTGCAGTTTGAACGAGCAGTTCTGTTGTCTTACATCTAAGCTCAGTTCAGTCCTGGGAATGTTAAACCTGTTTTTTGGCCCATATCTGTGTGTGTTGGGGGGGGGTAGGGTTGGAGGATATCTCTGGACTTTGACTTCTTCTCCTCTAAGGAGAGGACAGAGCTGTTAGTTTACATCTGCCTAAGAGGAGGGAGAAGCCAGAGTCAAGGAATTCTTATTCTATTCCAGCATTCTTAGTAACTTTAACCTGGTTTGTTCCCCATGGCAACAAAACTAGTAGCCATGTTTGTTCTTTTCTCCAGCCATAATGAAGTCAGACACAGCAGAGGTAGTAGGCCTGTATTAAAGTGCCCAGGTGAAGATAGTGCGCTTATGTAGTAACAAGAGCCTTCATAGCAGATCTAGCTGGGGCCACTTGCTAGGTGTCTCATCATTCCTGTAGCAGCATCAACACTGTTGCCACAGGAACAAAGACAGTCTTAGTCTTAATAAACACCATTTTCTATAGCAGCTCTAATCAGGGTAAAAAGAAGGAGCAATGTAGTGGGGGTGAGGAAGAAAAGTAATAATAAGTAGCAGTGACAAAAATGGGAATGATGTGGAAGGAAGGAGAAGGCCTGACGAGTTACATACTCAACTCCTATAGCAACAGCAGAGCAAAATGAGGGCAAAAGAAGGGTGCAGACAACAAAAGGGCCAGCCATCCATAACAGTTCCAGAAAGATTAGAGGGATAATGCAATAGTAAGTAACAAAAACAATAATAACAGTATCTGTGTCAGTGGGGGAGTTATAATTTTCATTAAAACCATGTTGACAAAAATTCTTAAAGCACTGGATTGGAGTTCACAAGATGGAGGGTGTGGGAGACAGTAAAAGTTCTTTGGCTGCAGAACTCAGAATTATTGAATCAGTGGATTGCAAGGTACCAAGCACAGGGAATCATTTTTTAGTCTCTGTTGACAATAAATGTGATATTAACAGCTCCAGTTACAGTACCAGAAACAGAGGAAGAAAAGTATGCATTGCTTCTAGTACATGAGCAAGAAACAGTGTAGTGACTAGAAATGAGGTAATAAGTAACCTGGCTTATAATATTGCAGGTTACTTGTGCTGAACATTCATTTATATAATCTCTTTTGCCCCCCAGGAAAATGCAAGAGAAAGAGCATATACAACGGTGTTACATAGTAGCAATGAATGAGAAAGAGAGGATGCAGTTACAGATTTTACAGTTTTAATTTATAATCCAGGAACTCAAAATGACCTACTTTTTGAAAGTTATTTCTAGTTAGATGTGTGTCACTAATGTAGTTTCATGTTACTTATCATTGGATACCCCAAATGGTAGACCTAAAATATTTTTGAAACCATTATAATTGCAGCTTCAAGTTAACAGGGAGGCATTGCTTTACTGCACTTTAGAAAATTATCTCATCTGCTCTCCTTACAGGCTGATCTTTGCCCTATATTATTGATGCACCTGACAAAGCAATCACTGCACTAAAGAAGCTGACACAACAGAGTTTTCGGGTATACATCTATAACTGTAGTCACTAGCAACATTAAGTCATGTCTGTATTCCCTTTACAAATCACCTTTGGTGAAGTGTGAAGAGAAGTTGTTGGTTCACAATATAAAACATGAAAATTAATAATTGTTGAAATTGGACATGCTGAGGTCTTACAAATTAGGTTCAGTCATTAATACAATTTACATAGGCTATGAATTTAATAATTAAATTTGGTTAGTAAGTATTGTAAATAGCCAGGTTAATATAGAAAAACTAAAAACTATATTCGCAAAATAACGGTTGGTGTAGGGGAGCCCTCTCTATTTAAACCTAGATGGAACCCTGCAAGAAAACCCAAGGGACTAGTGAGTTTGAACAAGGGAAAATACGTGTAGGCTATGTCTACACTAGCTTCCAACTTCGAAGGGAACATGATAAGTAGGGTGTCAGGAGATTACTAGTAAAGTGCTATGGTGCATATGCAGATCTTCATTAAGCTAATTCTCCGCCACGGCAACTTCAAACCAGCAAAATTTAGAGGAGTAAGGGAACATTGAAGTTGCCTGGGCACTTCGAAGTACCCACAGGTTAGCCATGGCTACACACAAGCCGGCACTTCAAAGTTTGCCGCTTCGAAGTTGCAGCAGGGGAGAATTAACTTAATGAAGTGCTGCAAATACAATGCAGCACTTCATTAGTAATTTCCAGACACCCTACTTACCATGCTCCCTTCGAAGTTGGGAGCTCGTACAGACACAGCCATAGGATTTATTATTTTGGTATAGATATGATGAAGTATAAAGCAATGGTGTGTTAGATAGCCATGCAAACTGTTATAAGCTACACCTACTTTGAGTCCCCTGAAAGAGGCAAACTGTTACTCAGAAGGCTTATTTTTATGGTAGAATTCTGGAAACAGGATGCAGATGTCCACATATATAAAGCAGATAACCTCAGCTTTGTAGGGTTCTAGATATAAAATGTATATAAGCATCCACATTCATAGCTGCAAAAATGAGCCACAGATATGCACATCCACGGAAGCAGATACTTGCAGATATACAGCAGATATCCATGAATTTGCAGGATTCTACCTATTTTTGTGAAGTAACAAACTAAAAGGTGGTATCCAATAATTATGCAAGATAGGCCAAGGAAAGAAACAGTGCTCAGCCTGGCAAGATTCAGGGAAGCTTAAAACAGTCAAAACTGTTAAGCTGCTTCTTTGCCACGTGGGTACCCAGAAATCATCTTCTACAGGACAGACCAAACACAGAAAGTAACAGAATG
Source organism: Carettochelys insculpta (assembly GCF_033958435.1). NCBI lineage: Eukaryota > Metazoa > Chordata > Testudines > Carettochelyidae > Carettochelys > Carettochelys insculpta. The sequence continues at coordinate 33,614,435 of NC_134146.1, read as the reverse complement.
TCACTCACCATTACCTACTGTCCACAGCTGAAAGCTCTCCTACACATCATCAAGGATCTCACACCTATCCTAGATGTCAGTCCTTCACTCCTAGGGACCTTGGGAGACAGGCCAGTCCTTGCTTACAGACAGTTCCCCAATCTGAAACAAATACTCACCACAAACTTCACACTCCTCAACAGAAACACTAACCCAGCAATCAAGAAATCCTATTGCCAACTCTGCACATGCATCTAGTGACACCATCACAGAATTTAACCACATGTCCTTCTGCCAGGTACATTGAACAAAATGGACTGCCTCTGTGCAAAAGAATAAATGGACACAAATAACACATCAAGAATGGTAACATGAAAACATCAGTGGAGGAGTACTTTAATCTCTCTGGACACACAGTTAGCGACTCGCAAGTTGCCATTTTTAGGAGAAAAACAGAAACAAAAAGCAAAAAACAAAAAGCCCTAGAAAAACAGACTGCAACACAAAACTGCTAAGCTGGAATTCCTGTTCAAATTTGACACCATTATAATGGGTCTAAACAGAGACACGGAATGGCTTACTTATTACAGTAAGTAATTTCCCCTTCGGGTTTTCTCACTTTCTCATCATTGCTGGAGGTGAGCCATGTGCTACCTGGTTTAAGTAGCAGTGATGTTACTCTCCCATTTCTGTATCTCTTCCTTTCTTCCACTTCAAGCATAGGAGAAAGTGAATTATATCTCACAAAAGCTGATGCCCTAATAAATCTGATAGTCTTCAAAGTGCCACCAGACTCCTTGTTGTTTTTGCTGAAACAGACTAACACAAATATGGGCTTGCCCCAAACTTCGAAGGGAGCATGGTAATCAGGCTGATGGGAGATTACTAATGAAATGCTGCGATGCATATGCAGCACTTCATTAGGTTAATTCTGCCCCGTGGCAATTTCGAAGTGTCATTTTGAGGACTGAAGGCACTTTGAAGTAGCTCAGGCACTTCCAAGTGCCTGTGGCTACATGCATGCTGGCACTTGAAGTCTGACACTTCGAAGTTGTCGTGGGGCAGAAGTAAGCTAATGAAGTGCTGCATATGCATCACAGCACTTCATTAGTTATCTCCCATCACCCTGATTACCTTACCATGCCTCCTTTGAATTTGGGGGCAAGTGTAGACCCAGCCTATATCTCTGAAACCTTTCAACAATCAGGCATCCACAGGCTGGATTTCCCCACAAAATCTGATAGACTTCCAGCAGAAAAAGCTTGCCTCTATCTTAAACACATATTTTGAGCTTCCTCGGGATAGAATAATTGTGCCTGTTACTCAGGAGACCTGGAGAACACCCAGAATATAATAATTATATGTTAAAGTAGCCTTTCTCCACATTTCTATTGGTGTTTTATTATTATCCATGCAACTGCCACTGAAAACTATGTGAAGAGGCCTATTGACTTATATGGGCATTGGAGCTGTTCCATGATGCCAAACTCATAGACACATAGACACATAGGCACATTGCATTGTCTGTGTACTCAGGAAAGATGAATTAACTAAAAGAGTGAAGTTAACGTTCATTGGCTTTCTTGACTGTTTCAGTATAAACAAGCTGTAATTAGGATCTAAATGAATGCTTCGTTGACAGCTAGCTGGGAAGAGGGGAAGTGACTCTGCATGTTTATGTAATACCACTTTCTCCTGTCTTGCTTAGACCTGTTAACTATTCAGCTGATGGAGTGGTGTCTTTCCCATTGGCTATGTTTACACTACAGTGATCACTGGACAGAGGTCACTGACAGAAGTGATTTCCAGAAAAAACATCTGTTGACAGAGTGTGGCCACACATAAAAGCCACTTAGAAGAGGAATCAGCTCTGTTGACAGAGTGGCCGGACATCGCTGTTGCTCTCTCAATAAAACAGGCACCCGAAAGCACAGCAGACAGGGCTGCCCATTGTACTGGATGCCAGGTCTGTTGAGAGAAGGTACCCCAAAGTGTCCACACAGCTTTTTTGCTGACAGAATCTGTCACCAGCAGTATTATGCCTCATGGCTAAGAGGCAGAATGCTGCCAGAAAAAGTGCTGACAAACTGTCAACAAAACACATTTTGTTTGTAGATGTTCCACTAGTGTTTGTTGATCAAACCAGGGGTTTGTCTGCAAAACTCACTGGTGTAACCGTAGCCTTTGTGATCCACTTTACTAGTGTTAGATCATAAATTCTACTAATACTAAATACAATGTTTGAAAAGAAAGACTGTATTCAACCTGGATCAAAGGAAGGAAACATACTGGCTACATATACATGAGACGCCTCTGTCGACAGAAGTCACTGTCATATGGGATTTCCTAGCAAAACTTCTGTCGACAGATTGTGTCTATATATAAAAGCAGATCAAAAGAGGAATCAGCTCTGTCAACAGAGAGCAGCCAGATTGCTTGGCCCTCTCTCAACAGAAAGGCTGGCCAGAAGCTCTGCAAACAGGGCTGCACAGTGAACTGGAAGACCTGTCTGTTGACAAAAGGGACCTGGATTGTCTACACAGCTGTTTTGTCAACTGAACACTGTTGAGAGAGGCTTTATACCTGAATGGGAAGAGATGTAATGCTGCTGGCGACTGTGCTGGGTTTTGTCAACAAAGTGCCAACAAAGTGCACTTTGTGTGTAGATGCTCTATGGTTTTTCCCAACAAAAGCCCGGTTTTGCCAGGAGAAGTCTTTCATGTAGATTTAGCCACTCAGTTTAAAGAAAGAGACTCTGGGCGTGTGCAGGTAAAAACAGTTTGCTCCTGTCTGCTTATATTTGCTAGATATTCAACTAATGGAGTGGAGTCTTGCTCAATGTAATCAATTTGGCCACTGTGGCATCAGAAATTATGTTACTACTAAATGCAGGAGTTGTGAAATGAGGTCACCAATACTGGTAATTATTTCAGGACTACAGAAGAGACCAATTCTGCTTAGCCTTTTTCAAAGAAGGAAGAGTCTGACAGTTTGGAAACCTCAAATTGACAAAGGCTTCCTTTGAATGGACAAGGACCAGCATTCTATATAGTTAATTGGTGAGGTCAGGACTCTCAGTCAACAGGCTACATGACCTCAAGGCTATGGCTATAAGACTTGTTTAAAATGTTTCATTCCACTGTCTCAAGACGAGAGATAAAATAAGCCATACAAAGAGTCACTTTTTATTTAAAAATTACTCCAGTGAATTATGAGCTGAAATCACTCAGAACTGAAATCACTCACGATAGAACTGGGCTTTTGCCCAGAATCAAATCCACTATGAGACAGCAGCCAGCAGGTGGCAGATAGGAGTGGTGTGCCATCAGGAGGACCAAGCAGGTAGCCAATGAGAGCAGTGTGCGTGTTGCTGATGGGGTGGCCAGTAGGAGCAATAGTCGCATGGTCAGCAGGTGCAATGAGTGAGTGGGTGGTGGGCCAAAAGGAGGGCAGGACCAGCAAATGGGAGCAGCAAGCAGCAGCTGGCCTGAGCATTGAGCCAGCAGGTGACCTGTGGGGGTGGCCATCAGGAGCAAGAAGCATGGTAGCATTGCCCACCTCCTGTGCTGATCAAACACAACAGCAATTTGGGTGTTAAAGAGGGAAGGGGGAAGCCATACAATAAGTTTTGGAGTTGCTGGGCTCAGAAAACAAAGGACACTGCAAAGTGGATTCTGGGGAGGGTGCCTTGTTCATGGTTTTACTTCATTTAGCATACTGCATGTATTGTTTTCCTAGCCTGATGGAAGGTTACTTTTATTAAACCAACTATTTCTACCTCAGATTCTGTGTTTGTGCAGCGGGAAGAATTGTCTCCAAAGGCACCTATTAGGTGGAGTGAAATTTTTCCAGGTTAATGGGTGCAGGCTTGAGCTGGTTTGGTTATACTAGTTAAGGAAACCCATAGATATTGAACCTTTTCCTTCTTGCTATCAACTGTTCCTGACTGAAGGGTTACACAAGCCTTTATTGAGATGGAGGAGGACAAATATCTACATAGACACCTTTCGGTATAGGTGTCTGATTTTTCTAACCCTTATTCATATGATTTCAGAGGGACAAGTAGCCTCATCCTAGTTACCACTTTGTTTTTCAAATCAAACCTGTTGTTCTCTTTCTTTTTAAGCCATGCCTGTTTTTTACAATGGCAGATCAGATCCCATCTGATATTGTAGTGCCAGGACACACTGAACACTTACAAAGGCAGAACTGGACACCAGTCTTGCTTACCAGAGTGTTAGTGTTATCAAAATAAATATTGATAAAAATGTATTCTGTAGAATGCTTGTAAAATTTTGCTTGTGTTGCTGTTACTCAGCTATATCCCATGCTATAAATTGACAGCAAGCATTTTTAGTGTCAATGTTTTTGACTCATCAAACAGCAGAAAACATCTTACAAAATGCAAATTATGGTCTCTAAGAAGAAGATGCTAAACACATATGAGCCATGGTGCAAAATCAATGATGAAAGACTTTGTTAAATGCACTCCTTACCTCATCAACTCCATGAAGGGACGTGAGCGTTGCTATCAGCTTGATTTGAGGGATGAAGATTTTAAAATTCCTCGCCAGGAAACATGATAATCTCTTTGACATTTGAACTCTCAGAAGGCCATAGATAGTAAGCTAAAGCAGAGATCCTCAGGGGCAGTTTGCGTCCACACCGAAAGACCTTTTGAATGGACAAATGTAACTCATTTGTGTGCATATGTTTGCATGCTTTAATCTGTAAATAACTCCCACTTTACCTCAGTAGTAAACCTTGAGATAATTTATTACAGGTTATTGGTGGCTGGCTTTCATGTAAGATATAGGATACCAATTGGTCTTGCATAAATAACCAGCCTCTAAGGACTGGAAACAACTTATTTTGTGATTTTGTTGTAGGCAAGTATTTACCACTCAGTACAATTAGCTTGGGTGGCAAGATAGGCTGGAGACCCTGAGGGGACTGTGACTCCACAGTAAAACTGACAGAGAGGTTCACGTATTTCTACTTGTCACCTGAATTGTGAAATCTAGTTATAGAACAGGGGTGTCTGTTCTGTTTTTTATAGTCTCCCATGACATAGGCACTTATGGTCATGACCCACACCAGACAGAGTCACACCTGTCTTTGCTCCTGTGTTATATTTTAACCTGAAACAAAGGCAACAATGACAAGAATCACTTGAAAATAGTTGGATATCTAAATAAAAATAGTGTACATTTCTAGCTTTCCACAAACATAAAAAATAGAGCTTCCACCACACAGTTTCTGAGTAATTTGAGATCTGGATTAATGCCATTTTACATTCTGTAGACCATTAATGAAAATAACTGAGTTAGGAATTCTGAACACACTACCATGGGCAAAGATATTATATTCACAGCAAGAATATTATAAACAGAGTTGAACACTAATAACATATTTTCATACTGCAGAATGCAACTGCTTGATATAGGTCATCTTTCAGTTTTAATTTGCATAATCATTTTTTCTAAGACAAATTGACTAGTATCAGATTACACTTGAATGAGAGCTGTGTGAGACAACCCAACATTGGCTTAGAATAAGTTTGAAAGTCCATTGTTAGCAACTCCAGAGAATTCAGGTTTAATGGAGTCATTCCCATTTGTAGAGATTTGGAGTGGTTGTCTGGAAACAGAAAGGGGAATAAACTAGTTATTTTAAAATTACGGAATTGATTTGTTACACATCAGTAATATCAGAAGCAGAAAATTACTGTACTGTGATTTTGCAAAAGTTGAGACATAAAAGAATTACAGAGATACAAGGAACCAGAGCTTCCTAGTCATGCCCCAGTCTCTTTTCATAACCATCACAAAGGGCCAGATCGAACAGCAATGAGGCAACAGGGTTGAAAGTTCTCATAGATGTTTGTTCATTGTTCTTGGTACTATACCTATGCTTCATATTATTCTATACTCTCTTCTACATCCATCACTAGCCCTGTGTCGTTTAAAATTTCAGTTTCTCTGTGGAAGTTCTCACTTCATGGTCTACACCATTTGGTTTCCATCCTTTAGTCCCTCCAGAAAGGAAACCAACTGGAGCATCACACTTATGAAGCTCTTCTATTCAATGTTCATAAAGAGGATCATAGAAGAGCTGACAGGCTACATTGCCTTTGAACCCAGTATTAGCCATCTCCATCCAGGCCAACTGTGGTATTTTTCTTCTTTTTACTTCTTTGCAAAACTGGTAAGATTCTTTTCCTAAAATGTAACCCCTTTCAAATTTTTATTATTATTATTATTATTATTATTATTATTATTATTATTATTATTATTATTATTAATTTGTGAAAAAGACAGAAAATCATCAACAAAAATGCACATGGTGGCAATAGAAAAAAATGAGGGCCAAAACCCCAAAGAAATAAGGAGGTGTATTCTCTTCTACATAAATTTTCTATTAAAAATACTGAAAAATGAACATTTTAAAATTTCTTAATTTCTTTCATGAGAAATGTCATTTTCATAATGATGGAAAATGTTAAAAAATTAATTTGTAAAATTTCAAAATCCGAAACTTCCATTTTAACTTTTTTAACTTTTTTATTTAAGATTATTTTGGGGAAAATGGTATGAAAAAATAAAATTCAAGCAATTATGTACTGTAACAGAGTGTATTGAGTTCTTTTGCTTCTTCTTTATGCAACTTTGCCCAACTCTTTGAACACTTTCAAAACTCTATGATTGGGTGGCCTGGATGTATAATTTAACACCAAAAATTTGCACATTCTCCAGTCTATGATATTGCAGACCTTGATGGCTGAGGATTTGCAGGGACATTGATGCTATTATGCTTAGAAAAAGGTAAAATGTCATCAGTTTATTAAATCTTACTCTCTCTATGATAATTTCTTTCATATTTTGAGAGAAAGCTTAGCTAGATCTTATCTAAATGTATGGCTTCATCTCTTTCTTGAACAAGTATTTTATGTTCTGTGCATTAGCAGGTTATATAATGCAAAATTATCAAAGGATTTACTATGACTGAAAGAAACTTCTTTGCTTATGCTGAAAGCTACACATGCTGATGGCAACCCTGGCAAGCGTGAAAGTCTGAATGCTGTAATAATAATTGAAGAAATAATGCTTAATCAGTTTGCAAGCATGAAAGGTTTTAGATGATTCCTTTCAAAGAAGACTCTCTAGTTAAGGATATAGCAAATACGATACAGAAGTATTATTTGGTACATAGAAGATTTAAAACTGGCTGATTCCCTGTCTTAGAAGAAGAAAAATGAATCAGGAAATAAAATAAAGCCAAGCAACCAAGCAAACAAAAAACTCTATAGTCTATGCCAGGGGGTCAGCAACCAAAATAGCAAGGAGAGCCATTTTTTCCAATTTGGTAAAAAACTCAATAATTCAAGAGTCACAATGCATGTGAATCTGAGAGGGTCCTTGATAAATAACATCAAACCGTAATTTTTGTAATCCCTATTTTAAGAACAGCACACACACAGGCTACATCTACACAAGGTGCTGCTGCTGGCATGGTCATGCAAATGAGGGCACTTGACAATGAAAAGAGATGCTCATTTGCATACTCACATACCTCATTTGCATAGTCATGTGAAATCACTGTCCCAACAGAGGCTTCTGCTATCACAAAACAACCATGTGTATGGGTTCTTTTGGCAAACCCCCCCCTTGTCTACAACTCCTTATTCCTGAAGAAAATGAGGGATGAGTCTACCAACAAGATCGGGGGTGGGGGCGGGGGGGTTCGCTGGTAGAACTGCATCTACACAGCTTGTTCTGTGATGACAGAAGCATCTGTTGGGACAGCAATCTTGTGCAACTATGCAAATGAGTGGCCATTTGATTGTTGAGTGACCTCATTTGCATGATTACCGGCAGCAGGACGCCATCCAGATGTAGCCACAATGATTTGTAATGTGATACAAGTTTACCGAAGGATATTCACAACCTTTTTACACATTCTATTTCCTCACACTTTATAGCTACGTCTACATGTGAAGCCTACATCGAAATAGGCTATTTCGATGAATAACGTCTACACGTCCTCCAGGGCTGGCAACGTCGACATTCAACACCAACGTTGCGCAGCACCACATCGAAATAGGCGGAGGGAGCGAACGTCTACACGCCAAAGTAGCACACATCGAAATAAGGGTGCCAGGCAGAGCTGCAGACAGGGTCACAGGGCAGACTAGCGCTTCCGGGGCAACAGCTAGCCGCTCCCTTAAAGGGCCCCTCCCAGACACACTCAGCCTGCACAGCACGCGGTTTGCAGAGCCATAGGCACGCACACCTCGGGCGACGCAGTCATGGACCCCCAGCAGCAGCAGCAGCAGCCAGAGGTCCACCCAGCCACCCCTTCAGGAGCAGTGCTCGCCCTGCTCCGTGCCATGCAGAAGGTAGCTGAGCACCTCCTTGCCACAGAGGAGGAGATGCCCGCAGGGGAGGAGGATGCAACCCCCAACCCTGCAGCACCCCAACCCCCCCACCACCTCATACGCCGGCGGCTGTGGAGCTACCCCACCAGCACCGACTGGTGGGAGCGGCTGGTGCTTGGGGAGTGGGACGATGACCACTGTCTCAGGAACTTTTGGATGAGCCGGCAGACATTTATGGAGCTATGCCAGTGGCTCACCCCCGCACTCAGACACCAGGACACCGCCTTGCGGCATGCCCTCCCTGTGGAGAAACGGGTCGGCATCGCTGTCTGGAAGCTGGCCACTCCAGACAGCTACCGATCCGTGGGACAGCAGTTTGGCGTCAGCAAGGCCACCGTCGGGGCTGTCCTCATGGAGGTAAGAGGACCCACGGGGGGAGTGGGGGAGGCAGCCCTGGCAGGGCAGGGGGGCCCTGGCAGGGGAGGGCAGGGGAGGGGAGAGGGGCCCTGGCAGGGCAGGGCAGGGCAGGGCAGGGGAGGGGAGGGGAGGGCAGAGGGGCCCTGGCAGGGGAGGGCCACACACACCCTGCTCACCCCTCATTGGTGCTCTCCCATGTTCTTCCCATGCAGGTCATCTGCACCATCAACGCCATGCTCCTCCACAGGCTCGTGAGGCTGGGGGACCCAGATGCCACCTTCGCGGGCTTTGCCACCCTGGGCTTCCCCAATTGCTTCGGGGCTCTGGATGGGACTCACATCCCCATCCGCGCCCCGGAGCACAGTGGAGGATGGTACATCAACTGGAAGGGCTACCACGCAGTGGTCCACCAGGACTTGGTGGACAGCCGGGGCCATTTCCAGGACATTTATGTGGGCTGGCCTGGCAGCACCCACGATGCCCGGGTATTCCGGAACTTGGGCCTGTGCCGCTGGCTGGAGATGGGGACCTACATCCCCCAGCGGGAGATCCCTGTGGGGGACACCACCATGCCCCTCTGCGTCATCGCAGATGCGGCATACCCCCTCCGGCCCTGGCTCATGTACCTGTACACGGGCCATCTGTCTGCCAGCCAGGAGCGCTTCAAACAGCGCCTGAACCACGTGCACCAGGTGGTGGAGCGCTCATTTGGCCGCCTCAAAGGGCGCTGGAGATGTCTCCTCACCCGCCTGGATGCGGGCCTCACCAACATTCCCCAGCTTGTTGGTGCGTGCAGCACCCTACACAATCTGGTGGAGAGCAAGGGGGAGGCCTTCTTTCAGGGCTGGGCTGTGGAGGCCGGCAGGGCCGATGTGCAGCCACCCACTGCCCCCAATCGCCAGGTGGACCCCGAAGGGACCCGGGTCCGGGAGGCCCTGTGGGCCCACTTCGATGAGGCCACAGGGTGAATGCTGCCAGGCCCCCCACTGCCCCCCCTCATCCTCCACAACACTCCCTGCCCCTATGCCCGCACCAGAGAGCACCCAACAGCACACACCCCACACACACTTTTCCTGGACAAATAAAAGCAGACACTTGTTTGTGAAATCAAACTTGTTTACTTGAAACTCTGTTCTAACTAATACTAACTATATATAGGAACTTCTAACTAACTTAATATTAAATATCTATGTATATATTAACCAAAAAAAACAGGGATAACAAGGAAGGGGAGAACTATTTACATACGGGGGAAGGATCAGACTGTGCAAACGGGGCTCACAAATAAATAAATACAAACTATATACAGGCCCGGAAAACAAAACAGTGGGGGGAATATATACAAGGGGGGGGCACGTCCTGGGCCCCAAACCCCTACAGTCCAGCACTGGGGGTGGCCGGCCAGGATCCCCGCCTCGGCCGCAGCCCAGTCCGGGGCTGGCTGGGGGCCAGGCGGACTGGTAGATACGGCCGGCGAGTGTCAGCTGGCCCCATGTCTCCCTCGGCGGAACAGCCCTCAGTGGCAGGTGGCGGGGCAACGGCAGATGGCGCAGCGACAGGAGCAGCAGGTGGCGTGGCGGGTGGAGCACACAGGGTGGGTGCAGCGGCGGCTCACGCGGCATGGGGGACCAGGTAATCCGCTATGCGGTTGAAGGTCTCCATGTAGGCCCCCCGTGCCTCTTGGTGCCAGGCCAGCACCCGCTCCAGCAGGTGGAGCTGGCGTTGCTCCACCCGCAGCCTCTGCTATGTGACCTCCACCTGCCGGTGGTGGAGGGCCAGCAGCTGGGGGTCCATCGCCGGTGGCTGGTGCTGGGTCCGCCGTCTTCCTCCCCGTAGGGCCGGTCGGTCCTCTGCCGATGGGCTGGCCTGGAGCGATGGTCCCGGAGGGGATTCTGGGATCACTGACGCCTCGCCAGCGCTCTCCGGTCCTTCCGATGGTGCAGCTGCGGAACACAGGAGGGGGGGAAGAAGAGTGGAGACAGGCGTTAGTGTGGGCCCCGAGCCGTGGCCCTTGTCCCCCCACCCCTGTGCTGCAGGTTCCCCATCCCCTCCCCGGGAGATGCTGCTGTGATGGGGTTCAAGGGTCCCCCTGCACTGCACCCCGTCCCCTGGCGGGAGTGACTCTCACTTCACTCAGCATGTCTGACAGGAGAGGTTTCTTAGGCAACAGATGCCCAGTTTCTCCCAGGAGTGACAGTACAGCAGTCAGAGATAATCCTTCCAACCTGTCCTGGGGAGAAGACCCCGAGGGGTGCCCCTCTGGGGTGTAGCTTTCCCCCTCCTCAGGCTGGCTGCCTTCCAGCTCTCCCTTCCCCTAGCCTCTAACTGTGGCCCCCGATTCAAAGCCAGCTTGGCTTCTCCCTCCTCTTTGTTCAGGGCAGAGGTATAACCTGCCAGTTGTAGCCCCAGGATCATCCTTAGCCCCTGGGAGCTATTCAGCTTGTTGGTCATATCTAGCCTGAATCTCGCATTTGCACTCCCCCCACTCCATCACATGCTGCTGCTGCTGCTGTTGCTGGGTGTCCCACCCCCTCCTTCCGGGGGACCCTAGAGGTTCCGCTCCCCCCTGCCCCGGGGATGGGGCATGGCACTGTCGTGCTGGGGGGGGGAAGGGGCTGATGCACTCCTGTAAGGGACATGCCACTGCTGTCGTTGGGGCCATGGTCATCTGGGCATGTGGAGGGCCCTGTCCACATATCTATTACCCCCGCCTCTCAGCCCCGGGGGTGTACACTGGGGGGGTACATACCTGTAGGTCCACTCCCACGGTCGGGGGACACCCGGGGGGTGAACGCCCGGCTGCTGCTCCTCGATGGCAGGAGGAGGATCTGGAACCCCGTCTCAGTGGAGGAGGAGTCCCCCTCCTCCTCGTCCTCCTGCTCCGGGGCCCCGGGGGTGGGCTTCAGGGGGGGCCCCCAGGGTGCGGTGCTTGCCTCCGGGGCGGACTTCGGCTCCAGGGCCTGCTGGGGCTCCTCAGCCGAGGTGTCAAGTGTGGCCGGAGGGGAGGAGGTGTGCTGGGGGCCCAGGATGTCCCTGAGCTCCCTGTAAAAGGGGCAAGTGACGGGGGCGGCCCCAGATCGGCCGGCTGCATCCCGGGCCCGGGCATAACCCTGCTGCAGCTCCTTAACTTTACTCTGGACATGGTCTGGAGGGCGGGCAGGGTGACCCCGGGCGGCCAGGCCCTCAGCCAGCTGAGCGAACGCATCCGCATTCTGCCTCTTGCTCCCCATTACCTGGAGCACCTCCTCCTTGCTCCAGAGCCCCAGCAGGTCACGAAGCTCGGCCTCTGTCCAGGATGGGCCCCGCTGCCGCTTCCCAGCCTGGTTCCTGCCCTGGCTGCCCTGGCTACCCTGGCTCCCCTTTGGGGGGGTTCCCTCAGGGCGCTGGGGGGGCTGCCGGGCGGCCATGAGGTCCTTTGGGGGTCTGGGTGGCTGAAGAAGAGCGTGCAGGCGAGCCGCGTGTTATTGCTGCTGCCCGCATGCTCTCTCAGCTTCCTGCACAGAAAGGGAGGGGGTAGGGACCTTTAAGGGGCTGCTCCACGCGGCCACCATTGAGCTGAGGGGCTCGAGAGAGTGTCTCTCAACCCCTCAGCTGATGGCCGCCATGGAGGACCCCGCAATTTCGAAGATGCGGGACGCGCCATGACTACATGTTCCCTACTTCGACATTAAACGTCGAAGTAGGGCGCTATTCCCATCCCCTCATGGGGTTAGCGGCTTCGACGTCTCGCCGCCTAACGTCGATGTTAACATCGAAATAGCGCCCAACACATGTAGCCGTGACGGGCGCTATTTCGAAGTCAGTGCCACTACTTCAAAGTAGCGTGCACGTGTAGACACGGCTTATGTGTGTGTTTGTACCGCCATCTTGTTGACCTTCACTCTCAAACCTTCTCTCTCTGGAGGACACTAGGGAAAGTTATTCAAGTTTTGAGATCACATATTGTTTGCTATTTAGATACAAGTTGCTCATTTTTGGGTTTTTAGACATTCACCGCTCAGGAGGGTGTTTTTTTTTTTGTTTTTGTTTTTGTTTTACTTTGAAATTTTAGCACTGGGAGCTGCAAAGAACTCCTGAAAGAGCCACATGCAGCTACAGAGCTGCAGGTTGCAGACCCCTGCTCTAGGCTTTCTGAAGTGACTATTGATATCTGATGCCTCCATTTTTGGGTGGCCAACTTAAGTCAGTTCAAAGTAGACTGATTTTCAGGAAATGTGGATGATCAGCAGTTTCTGAAAGTCCAGAATCCTTTCAGGTGAGCCAAGAATCCAAAATCACTAGTCACTTTTGAAAATGCACCCCCACACAGTAGCCTCAGATGTGGATAGGGCTTAGTCTGGCCTGTGAGGGAAAGTGGGTACTGCTGCTTCTTTGCAGGTCTGCCACCTGCTCCTACCCTCCTCCTCTTGGGACCTCAGAAGTTTGTCTCCCTCATTAATGGGAACTGCTCCAAAGATGTCTCTGCTATCCTGAGATGAACATGACAACAATACCACAAACAATACACTTTGGTTGTTTTTTCTGAATTCAAATAGAACAAATCAACAAATGAATAAAATAGTATGTTAAAACACAATAACCAAATAGTTTAATTTGTAATGGCTACTCATACCTGACAGGCAAAAGTGTTCTAATATCAGCATTGTTTTAAAGCAATTTGATAATTAGAATACTGCACCCTGAATTCTTTACATTATAACATCAGTAATTCCTTTAGCATCACTGAAATCACTGTGATAAACAAGAGTAAAGGAGTGAAGAATCAGACCTATATGATGTGTCTTTAAATTTGCTGTGGAATTGCATATAATTTTATGCAAAATCATCTAATATGTAGGTTTTATTTGTGTGACAATGACTGAAAAACTGTTTTAAGGACTAACGTTCAAAATTATATTTATTTATAATCCAAAAGCATCCAATGAATTATGGGCTTCTGTCTGAAATGATTTTCAAAAGTGACTTAGACCCTCACACTTGTGTATGGTATACCACCTTGCCATGCAGTAATGTGCTGTGTGGACACTTCTACAATGCACTGTACACTTCACTTTTGGACCTTCAGTGCTCTGGGACATTATGGACTGGCAAGATAGCTTGCACTTGAATTTGTCATGCATTAGGTTCACACTCTAGCTTTTCATGCAGTAACTTGCCATCTAGACAAACCCTAGCTTGCACCCGCACAACTCCAGAGGTATACCATTATCCTCCACCAGGAACCCTTGCCATGGCCCCCTGCACCCATGTACAAACCTACAACCTCCATCAGCTCTCTTAACTGCAGCAGGAGTCCCTCATGGAGGGTCATGATGCAGACCTGGTGCCAGAGCATGCTAAGCATGCTCATACATTATATTCCAATAAACACTCTCTATAAAGGAGTTGCCTGGTCAAGGTTGGGCCAAGGGAGACACTGAACTGCATGACCCACATTCATACTAGGTCATCTGTGACATCCATTGAATGCAAAGCAAATGGATACACTGGAGTAAATCCAGATTCATTCCTCTAAACTCATTTTAATTAACTGTGTAAAGCAAGTGCAAATGAGGCTATAACTCTGTTCAATGGAACTACTATTAATGAGTAAGTGCTGCCGGATCAGCTCAGTCATGTTCTCTCTCATTTCCACTATAAATATGATATTCAGGTGGGTGAATGTATTCATATAATTTTAATATCTATTTCCACATAAAGTTCACATGGGCCATATTCTTTTCATTCAACAAAATATATAGAGTGATGGACAACAATGTGCTATATTTCTTGGACTAATGTCTGCAGCCTGAATCATTGGGGAGAGAAACGTGCTGTCAACAGTACAAAAGAACGTTTTAATTACATCAATGCATTTGTGACCTTTCAATTTAGGGTCAATTCCTGTTACGATTATAAAGCCTAATTTTTTTTCAGAGGTTCTCTCTCAACCTTTTTGACTCTCTTAGGGTGCGTCTACACTAGGAACTAATGTTGAAGTTAACTTCAAATTTAAGCAGTACTTCAAAGTAGCCAGCAGAGACTCGTCAGACATTTTCCCTTACTTTGAAGTACGGAGCCCAACTTCAAAGTCTTTTCTCCATTCCCGGGAATGGAATAGTGCCGTACTTCAAAGTTAAGAAATAGGCTGTGTGTAGATACTCAACTGCAAAGTTGCTTTCTTTGAAGTACAACTTCAAAATAAGCAACTTCAAAGTTATTTTTGTAGTGTAGACACAGCCTTAGTGACAATGGATAGTCTTAAATGTGAAGTTATTAACAGCTTATCATTCATAAAAAGCTGACCAAAGTGCACATTTTACAGAAGATTCATGATCTATTGAAATTCGTTGACTGTAATATTTCGTGGAACTCCCAGAATGCTGGGTGCTCACTTACTAAATAAATACAATAAGCCTTGTAACTTATCTTGAAAGTGTCTCTGGGTTCAAAACTCAATGGAATTTAATGAAATGATCTTAACATGAAGAAAATATGGATATCCAAAGAGGAACAAAAGTTGCTGCATGCTGAATCCTGTGGTCCAACCAAGGTGCACTTAACTTTATTACCTTGATGATCTTTTGATCTCAGGGCTGCTATGGTGCCCAGTATGAATTAAATCAGATATAGAGATGAAGCAGGCTCTACTGTTCCTTGTATGTAATCCCACAGGACAAGGATAGAAAGATTTGCCCAGTGGAATATCCCTGACCCTTTCCCAATCCCCTCCACCCTCCATTTCCATCCTCCCCACAATTTCTTCCACTGACTCCCCTCCTCACAGCCAAAACTCATCTATGGGTAGACAAACAGGCTTAGGATTTGCCTTTTCCTGGTTAAGTTTTTTCACCAGATGAAGTATGTCACACCATTTTGGTGCTTGCCAGAGGAACACTTCCACACCAATTCTCCTAACCATGTTCTTCATCTCCGCCCCATACTCTCTGACTTTCATTGTCTTCAGTGCTTATCCGAGACTATGACCAGCCTCCCACATCCAGTGTCTGTCCTAGAAATCCATTTATTTCACAAATGCTTACAATGTCTCCCTGTTTGTCCTGCTGCCCAAAGTATCAATGTTGTGTAAAAGGGTAGAAAATCTGCAGGGCAGGAACCTTGCACTGTATTTTTTTGTAGAGCTCTGCATGCATTTGATAGATCTCAGTGAATAATGATGTTATTTTTATAGTCTAGTCACTATAAAGGAGTTTTCACAGTGAGGTTGCAACCAAATATCTGAGGGTCATATGACCTTGCACTGTTACATGAAGTCAGAATTGGTTCCCAGCTAAAAAGCTGGGATAGATCTCTGTATGGAATAGGGGGATCTTGGGAGTCCATTGAGAAGAACTGGGTAGGGATAGAAATGGGTTTATAGTAATGAAACACTTCTGGAATTTTCTCGGACAGGATTACGGCATGTTCTGAACATGCCATAAAAAGTGGCTGAGATAAGTCTGTAATGAGCTCAGCAAAGGTTGTTTTGTCATTATCTGAAGAACATGTAAGAGAAGACATACCAAACCAGGAAAAGGACATCAATTATATACATTAAGGAACCAAACTTCTAACCACTTGACACAACAACTATGTCTACACTAGCACCAAACTTCGAAATGGCCATGTAAATGGCCATTTCGAAGTTTACTAATGAAGCGCTGAAATACATATTCAGCACCTCATTAGCATGCGGACGGCCGTGCACTTCGAAATTGATGTGGCTCGCTGCCGCGAGGCTCGTCCCAACAGGGCTCCTTTTCGAAAGGACCCCGGCTACTTCGGAGTCCCCTTATTCCTGTGAGCAGATACAAATTTACATGGCCATTTCAAAGTTTGGGGCTAGTGTAGACATAGCCAACATTATGTATTACTTTCTAGATACTATTTTGCAATGTCTGGAAATTAAAAGAGAAACAAAGGATCTGACTTCACTGTAGATTACGAACCCCTTATTCACACTGGAGCTAAAGGAGCTACTCATGTGAGAAACTGCTCAAGCATATGCTCCATGTTATCAACATCTAGCCCTATATGCTCTCCTGTAACACTCATCATTCAATATCTTTCGTTCCTAATGCAAAAATGAATCTACTTCATTTTAGTCAGTTTTGGCAGGGAAGTCAGACCATCCCAGCAGCAGTAAGTTGAACAAATCAGATGTTTGGTATCTCTGTCTAATGAGGTTCGGTAATGCAGTGATCGCAAAATACTTTGGTAGGGAAAGCTAACATTGATTTATTTATGGGGTAGCCCAGCAGCCATGCTTTGCTGTGGCAGTGTTTGAGGTGAAAAGCAGAGTATGTTAATTATTCATGACACTAAAGATTTTAATAAATGCCACCTTTACCTGTTCTTTTATATTTGATGAACTAATCGTTATTTTCTCTCCCAGAAATTATATAGTCATTCAGCACAAAGGCCCCTGATGTGTTTCTGGCTTTACTTACAAACCCCTCAAGATACATTGTTCCTTATGTATTTTTAATCATCTCTGGGGTATGATGTACATTGCACCGTTCCAAGTAATAACTGTTCTCTTTTCTTCTTACCAAATAAAATAACACGGTAATAGCTTGATCCTGCAACTACCCCATTCATGGGACAGTCAAAGTTATGCAGTTCTAATTCTAACCACTCGTGTAACCCATTAGTTGGTGTGTATTACATTTCTCTGCCTGTGCCCCTTTTTCAGAGGATGTGCACCCAGCCACCACTTCCATGGCAAAGACTGACTCCATAGCTCAATCTACAGAAGACTCAAGCATTTAGAATTGCCTAAAAATAAAAAGAAGCCCTGTGGCACCTTATAGACTAACAGATATTTTGCAGCATAAGCCTTCCTGGGCAAAGACCCACTTTGTCAGATGCATCTTTGTCCAGGAAAGCTTATGCTGCAAAATTTCTGTCAGTCTGTAAGGTGCCACAGGACTTCTTGTTGTTTTTTGAAGATATAAACTAACTTGGCTACCCTTCTGATAGAGTTTCCTTCTGACAGAGTTCCCTAATGTGTCAACCAACAGAGTGATGGTCACATGATCAGGAAAAGGTCCATTAGGTTTTTATTACAGTAGCACCTTGACGACACAACCAAGATCAGAGTCCGCTTGGGCAGGACAGCATACATCACAGAATATGAAACTTAACCGTCCTGATATCAAAGTGTTCCCTGATCTTGTTGAGGATGTACAAGTAAAATAGTTTATTGCTGAGGAGATTCAGAACATTGCGTATGAGGCCATGTGACTTGTGGCTAGCTGGCATTTTGTCCATAATTTTGTTCTTCATTTCTGAGCCAAAAAAAAAAAAGTGCATGAGGTTGCCATAGATGAGATGGTGTTTAAGGGAAATAAGACTCAGCTGTGTATGTGATTGTAATCGGCTGAGATAAGGAGGTCTGGGGTAATGATTAGATCCAGTGGAGAGGTTTTCCATAAAGGGCTGATGGAGCTTACTTAGGCCACCTGGAGGGCAGACTGGGTCCATTGAAAGATGAGTCCCAGGTGGAGGAAGAACTGGGAAGTGTGTGCTTACTTTAAAAGGAAGAAGCCCAACACAGCAGAGGCAGAATGAGAAAATTCTAATGCCATAGTTCTTTTCTTGGCAGTTAGAGTGAGGCAAGCTCTGGAAAAAAAGGGAAGAAAACTAGGGAAGCATTCAGCTGAAATTATGTCTAAGTTGCATGCTCCTTTCAGGGGTGTGTAGGATACATAGTCATATACCCACCGGCACATGTTTAAATGTGATTGTAGGCCCTGAGGCTTGGCTTAAAGGAGTAACGGCTTGCCTGAAAAGAGAATACATACACAACATCTCTACTGTCCCAAGTGCACTTTTCCATCTGCACTATGATTTTTAGCTGTATAGTTTCCTGATGTCTCCCGATGAATGAAGCCCTTCCTCGCCACAGGAGAAGATTCTGGTATGGATATAATTGCTGCCAGTTCTCCACTGCTGGAGCTCTTCCCACCCAGGCAGAGGAGGACTCCGGCAAAGGGGAAAAGCTGCCTGCTCCAAGCTCAACCTTTTCCTGATGCTTCCCTTCTACTAGAACCTTTCCTTGTTGCAGTGAAAGGATCCAGCAGGGAGGGGGAGAACAGATGAGTGTTTTTCCCCCACTGTCTTCCTCTTGCCAGAGCTTTTCCTCCTTTTGTCACAGGGAAATACTCCAAAACAGGAAGAGGCTGTGGCAATGGGGAGCTGCTGAACCTTTTCCTCACTGTCCACTCCCTGCCAGAGCCTTTTTTTCTGTGGTGTGTAGCTATACACACTCTACATTGCACACTATTAACAGTGGTGTTCTGTGAAAACCTGGCCCCAGGAGAAATTTACAAGTGGAACGAGCACTGCTGGGATAGGACAGCAGAGGTGTAGAAAACTCCTGAAATGAGCCTGGAAAAAGGCTGACCTGAAGGCAGAAACCCTTGGGAATAAAGGACAAGGGAGGACCCAGACTGGGAGCAAGAATCTAGAAAGGAAATCTCTGACCACAAGTGCTGTGCAGAAGGTGGCTATCAGAGGAGAATGGATAGCAGAGGAGAATGGATTCAAGCTTTAAGCCTGAGGAAGCAGCTTCTCATTAACTATTAGTCTCATGGGATGGTGTCTGGGATATTGATGACTTGGAATATGGGTGAGACACTATACATGACCAGGTCAGATGGCTAAGTGAGGAGAAGAAGCGAACCAGCACAGTGCTAAAACAGAAGAAACCAATACACCATGCCCAGTCACAAGGGAACAGGTCAGTGTTGAGTCTAATTCTCTACAGAGTTCTGTATCTTACTTTCATTTTTTCATTAAGGTGTGAGTGACGAATAGTTGCTGACTTTATGCCGGCAGCCTCTAGAAACAGTCATTGGTCATGTCTACACTAGCCAAAAACTTCGAAATGGCCATGCAAATGGCCATTTCGAAGTTTACTAATGAAGCACTGAAATACATATTCAGCACCTCATTAGCACACGGGCGGCCACAGAACTTTGAAATTGATGCAGCTCGCCACCACATGGCTCATCCAGATGGGGCTCCTTTTCAAAAGGACCCCACCTACTTTGAAGTCCCCTTATTCCTATGAGCAGATGGGAATAAGGGGACTTCGAAGTAGGCGGGGTCCTTTCAAAAAGGAGACCCATCTGGACAAGCTGCGCTGCTGCGAGATGCGTCAATTTCAAAATGCCGCGGCCACCCGCGTGCTAATGAGGTGCTGAATATGTATTTCAGAGCTTCATTAGTAAACTTCAAAATGGCCATTTGCATGGCAATTTCGAAGTTTTTGGCTAATGTAGACACAGCCATTTAGCGGTTATAGTTTAACAGACCAAAAGCGGTAACTCTATATGCCAGTTTCAGCCCAGTCAAATCTTAGAATTATAGTCACATAATATCGAAGCTTGACTATAGAAATTCATGATACTTGGTCATGAAACCAAAATTACTTAAAAAAAACAAAAACAATAACTCGTGTAGAGTACATCACCTCAGTCACTGACAGATTGACAGCACCGACACAGATTAACATTAGCACATTGTTCATGATGAAAAGTCCAGTCATTATACAGTGGCTACCAATCAGAGGTCAGTTCTCAAATCTGTACTCTTATTATCATAGCTCTCAATAGGTTGGGCCCTCAGACACTTTCTCTTAATGACAGGACTACGCTTGATGGTCTTTCTTCTACAAGAAGCATAGATGGTCACAAATTTGACCTCCCTCAAAATTAAAAGCAAAAATCCATTTCTGCCTTAGTCTTCCCATAATTTTAATCATGTCTTAAAGAGACTACAGAAGCCTCAATTTCTCTATTCAGTCTCTTCATTGTGCCTGGGAAAGAGAAGCACATGGTATGCCTGTGGAACTTCTTGCCAGAGGATGTTGTGAAAGATCAGGACTTTAACAGGGTTCAAAAGAGCTAGATACATTCATGGAGGGTAGCACCATCAATGGCTATTAGCCAGGATGAGTAGGAATGGTGTCCCTAGCCTCTGTTTGTCAGAGGCTGGAAATGGATGATAGGAGAGGGATCACTTCGTGATTACCTGTTCTGTTCATTAACTTGGAGGCATCTGGCATTGGCCACTGTCAGAAGACAGGATGCTGGGCTAGATGGGCCTTTGGTTTGACCCAGTGTGACCATTCTTATGTTCTTATGTTCTAATTTCTAAATAGTTGTTCCTTTTCTCCTAGAAAAGAGTACAGAGTAGAGAACTCAGGTCTGCATAGAAACTGATGTATTTTGTAGGGTACTCTGATGCCATGGTGATGATTATGGCATAAATAATGAGATTAGATAGAAAAACAGGCTGATTGATGATACCATCCGCAGTTCCCACTGAAATCAGCTTATTGGGAGCTAAGGCATTCTGTTCACCATGTTTAGCTGTTTTAATGCTATCACTGTATTAAAGCTGCCGCATTCTGGCTCCCAGCTCAGGTGGGTTTTTTTTTTTTTGGTTGTTGGGGTTTTTTTTTGGTTTTTTATTTGTTTGTTTGTTTGTTTGTATTTGTTTCTTCTTTTTTCCTTAAAAAATATCCAAGCAAACTGAAACACTAAGGATAGATTTTAAAGACATTAAGGCACCTAGTGAAATTTTCAAAGCCACTTCAGAGTCTGACTCCCATTGATTTCCCACCTGATTTTAGTGCATTTGCCAACTTGTTAAAGCCCTGCTCCCTGCATTCAAAATCTTTCTTGATATATATCCACTTTAATTAATTTCCATTACAATCTCTCTATGGTATTTATGAAATACCTCTCTGAATGGAAAGAGTGAAATCTTGGCCTCATTGATATCAAAAACAAAACTCCCATTACCTTCAGGAGGGTCAGGATTTTACCCAAAACTGCTCAGCTTTGACAACTTTTTATGGGGACCTGTTTTATTATAGCCTTTTATCTTCCATAAATGCAGTGTGACATTGCATGACACAGATAGTGCTAAAATGCTAAATTACGGTTACCTTTATTAGTTTCAACGAGTAATTTTTTTCTAATGTTAACAAGTTTATTTTGAATAGTACTAGGACTTCGGAAGTAGGAAGGCATCTTGTAATAGCCAAATGCTTTATGAAGCAACTAAAAAACTACCAATACGAAGAGACTGGCAATTGCAATTTTTCATGGAAGACAGAGTTTTATTTATGAGTACTCTCTCTAGTTTCTTTGCAAAAACATGGTTAAACTATTAGGACAAAATTGAAAACAAAAACAAAAACACTCATGGCAGGAGTAAAAATTCTATTTAAAAATCAACCAAAGTATTTTCTGAAACAAAATCCTTCCTATTTTCCAAATAAATATTATTTTAAATTAGTGCTTTCTGTAAGTTTAAAGAAAATACATTTATTATAAGAGGGATAAAAGAACAAAATACTATTTTTCAGGTATTCACATAAATAAACATTTTGTAATTACATCTGTTTCAATCCTGAATAATTTAATAAAAATGAGTTATACTGCATTCATATATCTAAGACACTTCTCTGCACCTTACTCATCACTAGACAGCTACCTGTGTATCAACACATCACGTTTAGAATATCTGATTGGCACAAGAAGCAGATTTTATGATGTGAAAAAACAAATATAATGAAATACATATTAAATATTTGGCATTGCTGGTAAGAGCACCATGAAATATGTTCGAAATCAAAGAAAAGATACGAAAGTTTGCAGTTACAGTACAAAATAAATCCTAAGTAAGAATTATTTCATTGTAGCATCACATGTCCCTTACATCTCTTGGGGTTGGCTGCATTCCAGTGTTCACTGGAACAATTCCTGCATGGTTTGGAAATCCTCCATGTAATTTATAAAAGGAGATTTTCAAATGCATGCATAGGATCTAGGCACCCAACCCCCTGTAGCATTGGGAGCAGAGCTTTTCTTTATGCCTTTGAAGATTTCCCCCTAAACATTAAGCTGAAAGGAACAATGAAGCCAGTTCTGTCCCCATTTCACTAGGGTGGAGAGCACTTTGCAGCATACCTTTTGCTGTCACATGTTGACTCAAAGTTTGCAAACAATTACCTCTTGAGCTACACAGCAGTCAGCTTTGGTGCAGCTCACTGCCTAGTTCTATGTGGCAGGAACTCGGACGTGAAGTACAGACAGGGATGAAGTGAATATGGGTGGTGGAGTCATGGGACTCAGTAGCTTCCATGAAGCAATCTCTTACTTGACTCTTCTTGCCAGACACTTTGGCCTCATTACCAGAAATGGAAATGAGCCAAACCTGTCCAGAGAGCAAAGCTGGAGCAGTACACTGTAGTTAAATACATGTTGAACCACTCTAATCCTGAATCCTCCGGACCTAACAAGTGCTGAATGAGTGAATTTTCTGGACCACGGGAGCTCAATGTTGTCTAGCAGCATTACCAACACTTCCTCTGATTTCTGGGCTCATCAAGACATTTAGGGGTAAATTACAGCTAAATAACAGCACAGAATACAGAGGGCCAGAACTGGTGGCTGTAAATAAACTTTATGGGACCACAGGAAATGAGGCTACATCCATTGTAAGTGGATATCCAGCTAAATAAAATCATGCCTGACCATGGATGTTGCTGGGCCAGAGGGCTTCAATTTGTATATCTGAGGAGTGATGCTAAAACAGTCTTCTGAAACAATAATTTGAGTGCTCTGAATTTGCACTGTGCTATATACAAAGCTAAGACACAGACCCCAGAAACTATTTCTACAAGGCTGCTCAACACTTGCATTCCTCTTTCGAAAGAGGTATGCAAATGAGGTAAAGCAAAATGCAAATGAGGTATAGATTTGCATATTTGGTGCCTTATTTACATATTCTTATTTCAAAATAGCTTGTTTTGAAAACAGAAAGCCAGTGTAGATGCTGCCCTTTGGAAAGTAAAGCCCATCTTCGAAAGAATCCTTCTTCCCATTAAATAAAGGGAAGAAGGATTCTTTTGAAGATGGGTTTGTTTACTTTTGAAAGATCAGTGGCTACACTGGCTTTCTTCTTTTGAAAGAAGCTATTTTGCAATAAGAATATGTAAATGATGTATCAAATATGCAAATTTATACCTCATTTGCATTTTTGATTTGCCTCATTTCCATACCTCTTTCAAAAGAGGAATGCAAATGTAGATGCACCCCAAGTGATTATTATTGTCGGTGGTTTTGCAGAGTACAGTTCAAATTCAGACAAAGTAGCTTTTATTCCAGCCAGTGAACTCTCTTTGTATTTGTTATTTTTTTTAATTGAAACTACTATAACAAGCCACTTTCCTCCCGCAAAAACAAAACAATCATACCTGACATTAAAAGAACTACGGCTGCTATTAAAATAATTTACATTCTGCAGGAGAGAAGGTAGTGCACCTATCCCAACAAACTTGGTACAAAATCAGTTCTTCACACTGTGCACAAACAAAATATGATCTATAAATATGAATGTATACAAGTGTAAAAGTAGGTTAGAGAAGGACGAAACATTAGCTTTTGGAGTTAAGCATTTAATAGCCTCAATAACAACTTGTTCCTTCAAAGAGTACAAGTACCACAATAAGTGCAACCTAAATTGAAAAGTTACAAATTATTAGCAGGTGCAGCCTTAGCAGAAGCTTCCCACCCTCCTCATCAGAGTCATTTATTTCTGGGCACTTTTTGCAACTGTAGATTAATTGAAACAAGCAAAAACGTCTATTATTTATTTTATTATTATTTACTGGTATTGTATTAGCATCAAAACCCCCTAGTTATGTCTCAGGACCCAGCTGTGCCAGATGCAGCAGAAACACAGCACAAAATGATTCTCTGCCCCACAGAATCTACAGACTCCGAAAGCAAGATGCCAACTTACTTTTCTTTTCACTTCCGTCCCTGACAAGTGCCTCAGTTTAGCCAGGACTATCTATAGAGTTTTGTTTTTGTTTTTTTTTAAATGGTTCCCAGAAGGACAATCTATCCATGTACCAGCCAATAAGTGACAATTTCTGATGGGGATTGTTGATATCCAGACAGCAAGTTTTGAATTCAGAATGTACTTTGTTTAATGGGGCCTCTCAAGAATAATGGCCCAATACACGTTGGTTATAACTATACTTTCCAAGACCTGAAGCATCTTTTCACCATATGAGTTTCACTAAACTACTAGAACTTGCATGGTAGATATCACAAATTAATATGTCCATGTATATAGTTCCACTGCATTCATTATTTATCCTGGGCAAAGGCAAAGAAGAGTGCTTTGGGTTCTGAGAACACAAATTCCATAACATTAATTTTTACAACTCCACTGTTGGCTTGAGCCAAAGCCCACTGAAATCACACTGAGATTTTCCATTGACTTCAGAGAGCTTTCAATTAGATTTCTGAGTGACAGCTGCTGCAACACACTCAAAGGAGTGCCACTGATAAACAGTCATATTGGCTATTCTGATCAAGAAGCAGTAAGCTTCAATATTCTTCATGAAATTGGACATCACCATTAAATGCCTGATAAATAGCAGAATTGCCCAAATACTTGTCAGCATAACCATGGAATGCAAAGAGTCGAAGAGAGCTGCCGTAATCAAAGAAAATATTACAGGGAAGCAGACAATTAATATGGGTTTGTTCAGGGTGGGATGTTTTATGTCTGTGAAATGAGACTGTAAAAGACTGGTGTACGAAAAGGGCAATGGAGTAAGAATTAAAATTGAGTATCACGGTTCAACACTTTTGTACTCTCTGAGTATGGCACGAGAAAGACAAGGAGGAAGAGAAAAGAGATTTTTAAAAACAAACAAAAAACAAACAGAGAAAAAGAAAGACTACTGAGAAGGAGTGTATTTTGCATCTTTTAATATTCATGTAAAACACCTCAGAAGTAAAATCAACATAATAACACACTTTTTGTCTACTTTTTGATCCCCAGAGAACATTGTTATATGTCTAAGTCTAATGTTTTGTTGCTTGGTTTTTCAACAATACATTGATGCTGAGGCTTTGCTGAGGTTTATAAACCTAGAACACTTGAAGATTCCTTGCCAGAGGGTTGCCTCTAGTTTGCAAAGCTCAAACTTCCAATCACCCATCTCCTGTCATTAATACGGAATGCACATTCAAAAATGTAATGTGAAATAAAGCTGAAAAACTGTAAAAGTGTCATGAAGTGCTCCATAAATCAAACATTTTCTTCATAGACTAAAATGTCTTATATTTGAGAATGCTGAACTGAGGGAGGGCTAATGGAAGGAAATTGAAAGAACTGTGGATGTTACATTAATATTTATTCCAAAGAAAATCCAAGTTTGTAGCATACAACCCTAAAAATAAATAGCCATTGCTGATACATATAGGAAAAGGCAATGAATCTAACCCAAAGAAAAGACCACAACAAAGGAAACCATACACAAATGTCTAACTTGCATGCCATGTACACTAGAACATGGTCAATCCCAAGATGTGAAAGGAAAACTAGGAGATCTTCATATTTTGAAGATGAAGGTTCCTTTACTTAGCAACACCTACTATAGATTTCTTGTTGTTTGTTTTATTTTGGATGTTCATTTGCCACAAATGCACCTGTCTTTTTTGTGTTTTAGCAGTTGTGGTTAGCCAGAGAAGTTATTCCTTCAAAACAAAACTCTTCTCCTATGTCTTTTACTGTTGGAGATTTTATAGTGAACTGAACATACATGTTTACAGTGAGATTTATTTCAGACCAGAACTTTAATGAGAACCTGACTGAAATTCAGTTAGGTTTTAGGATATACCTCAGTGCATCTCAGGAACTACTGACTGAGTAGACAATAGTTTACAGTTAGATCAAACAACTCAAAAAATTTCCTGTGATCATCTTCGCTGGATTTTTCCGTAGACAAAGAAGAATTGATGACTGAAAGAAAAAAGTGAGTTCTGCGAAGATTAAAATCTTCTTCACAAATCAAGTATATTGCATGTCTGTACCGTTGGGCAGATTTATACGTCAAATCTGGATTATGAGTAATATTAATGTCATCTCAAGATTTTCTCTCTTAGAGCTTCCGTGGGTCTGGGCATACAACCCGAGCTGGCCTTGAAAAGGCTGAACTGAATAAAAAGTGAATCATGCAAACTTAGCAGGCCAGCTTCTCATCTTTCAAAACTAGTGTAAAACCCTTTGTCAGGATAGTGACATCACAGCAGTTTGATACTTGGTTTTGTTGTGTGTTATTACACTATCATTTTATTGCTCTGTGATCTCAGTTCCTCAACACAAAGAGGAACATCAATTGAAATCAGTCTCAGAGGAGCAGCCATGTTAGTAGGTAACGTCAAAAAAAACCATTGACAGTTTAAAGACTAACACATTTATTAGTTGTATTATTTATTATTTATTAGTATTATTAAGTGGTGTTTACCCACAAAAATTCATGACCTGTTTGTTACTCTCTGAGGTGCCATAGGATTGCTTGTTATTCTTGAAATCGGTGAGAGTCAGACACCTGGAAGTTTTTGAAAATTTCATGAGGTGCTTATTTCTGTCTTTAAGCACCTAAATACATTTAATAATTTACATCCTCAGATGGTATAAATTTCATGAAGCTCCACGGATGTTAAAGGGGTTGTACCAATTCACACCAGATCAGAAAATCAGGTTATAAAACTTGAAAAGGAAAATGACATGGGGCTGATAGAGCCTAACAGCTGAATGTACCATGTGGGACATTTGAGAGAGTATTTTGTCAGAAACTCATTAGTAGACAAAGAGCAAATGGAGAAAAAAATCTCTTTGTAAATCCAGAAATGGTTTTTGCTACTCTCAGGTTACATCTACACTACAGAGATCCTTCAAAAAAATCTCTCTGGAAGATCGTTTCTGAAGAACTTATTTTGAAAGAGTGCATCCACATACAAAAAAAAAAAAGGATAAAAAAGGTGACTTGCTCTTTTGAAACAGAGCATCCACACAGCCCCTGCTATTTTGAAAGAATAGGCCAGGCATTGAAAATTTGGGTGCCACGAAGGCTGCTCTTTTGAAAAAAGGGCTCTGCAGAGCATCTACACACATTTTCTTTCAAAAGAAGCTTTCAAAAGAAAGTGTTCTTTCTGAAATGGGAGTGGAAGTGTACTTTCAAAGGCCGTTTCTACACATGGCACTTTTTCCGGAAGAAGATCTTCTGGAGGATGTCTTCCAGAAGATCCTCTTCCAGAAGAGTGCATCTACACATCAAACAGGACCCCGAAAGAGCCACCCCTTTCTCCGAAAGAGGGCATCTACACATGCACTGGCACTCTTCCGAAAGAATAGGGCAGGAAACAACATGGATGGGGTCGCACAGCCAGGGAGCCCTTCCGGGGCTGCCAGCCACGCAGCCCTTTAAAGGGACCCACCCAAACAGCCCTTCCCAGCAAACACTGCTGAGGCCAGCCATGTCTGTGCACAGCAAGCCAGACCCAGGTCCCTGTCCAGTGGCCACTGACCAGCAGACATAGACCCCCAGTGGCCACACGACAGCAGGCTTGCCCTCACCCACAGGCTAGCCATCCTCCTGGCCACCTTCCTCAGCCTCCTGTGGAGACAGAGGCCCAGGCCCATTGGTCTTGCACCCCCACTGCCCCTGCTGGGCCCCCTCCTAGTGGTCCAGTGCACCTGGACCCACAGCACCAGCCATGTCCCTGTCCAGCGGCCACCGACCAGTAGGCATAGACCCTAGTGGCTGCAGGACAGCAGGCTTGCCCTCACCCACAGGTTAGCCATCCTCCTGGCCACTTTCCTTAGCCTTCTGTGGAGACAGAGGCCCAAGCCCATTAGTCTTGCACCCCCACCGCCCCTGCTGGGCCCCCTCCTACTGGTCCAGTGCATCTGGACCCACGGCACCAGCATAGACTGGTGGGACAGGGTCGTCAGGGGGGAATGGGACAATGACCACTGGCTGCAGAACCTGCAGATGAAGAAAGAGACCTTCCTAGACAACTGCAGCTGGCTCGCCCCCATGCTACAGTGCCAGGATACCTGGATGAGGCCAACCATCTCCCCAGAGAAGCACATGGCCATCGCCATATGAAAATTGGCCACCCCAGACAGCCACCAATCCATCAGGCAGCAGTTTACAGTGGGCACATCCCCCGTCAGGGCTGTCATCCTCCAGGTAAGCCCTGCTCCAGACTCTGCCCCACTGGCAGGAAAGAGGGGGCTGGCAGGCTCTGGGGACCCCAGGTGCTGATTGGGAGGGAGCAGAGCCTGGGGGGGAGGTGGGTAGGCCTAGCCCAGAAGGGATACTACACGGCCACTGTTGGAAAGGTCCTTCAGCAGGGGGGACCTGGTAGGGAGGGAGGGGGTGGAAGGGAAGGGGTCAGGGACTCCTTTGCATATGCCCACAAGTGTGCCCATTCCTCTGCAGGTCATAAAGGCCATCAACCACGTGCTGGTGCAGCGGCTGATAAGCATCGGGGACCTGGACACAGTCGTTGAGGGCCTTACCATGCTGGGGTTCCCCCAGTGCTTCAGGGCGATCAACAGGACACATATCCCCATCAGGGCCCCAGACCACAGTGATGGCCAATACGTCAACTGCAAGGTGTACCACTCCATAGTGCTCCAGGAGGTGGTGGACGCCCATGGGAAGTTCACAGACATTATGTTGGCTGGTCGGGCAGGGCACATGATGCAGGGATCCTGTGGCATTTCACCCTGTTCCACAGGATGGAGGCTGGGACATTCATGCCCCAGTGGGACTGTGCTGTCGGGGACATCATGATACCTCTCTGCCTCATGGGTGACCCAACCTACCCACTCCAGCCCTGGTTGATGAGCCCATACACAGGCCACCTCACACCCTCCCTGGAGCTGTTTAACGCCTGGCTTACATGGGCCTTCTATCCCATCGAGTGCACTTTTGGCTGTCTGAAGGCGCGGTTCAGGTGTCTCTTCACATGCCTCGATGTGGGGGTGGAGAAAGTCCTGCAGGTTGTGGCCACCTGCTGCACGCTCCACAACCTCATCAAGGCATGTGAGGGGACCCTGCCCCAGAGCTGGATGGAGGAGCTGGCCCCCCGCTACCTGCAACCCTCTGAGGTCCCCAACAGGTGGCTCAACCATGACAGGCTGTGGATCCGGGAAATGTTTCAGGAGGCATTCAGCCAAGGGGACTACTAACCCCCACACCCATCCCCCCAAGCTCCTCCTACACACACCCCCATGCGCACACCTCCCCCCCCCAACCCCCCCACCGTAATCAGGGACACGGGTGGTGCAGAATGCTAACATGTATTTAACCCTCAGCCTTTATCAACCATGAGCAATGTAAATAGTAAATGGTGAATAACAAAATTAACAACAAAAACCTGACAGGAAGTGAACTATATACATGAGGGTAAGGGGACAGGGGCACTTAAACTTGGACAAGGACTGAGGCAGGAATGGTGGGGGGCCCTAATCAAGGGATGGGGTGGAAGGCCACGAGCCCCGGTGCCTGTGGACACCCCTCCCATCCCAGGTGTGTGGTCCCCTGTGGGGCGCTGACAGGGCTGGAAGCACAGGTGAAGCCAGTCAGCACCTGACCCAGCCTCAGAGGAGGGGCCGAGGGAGGAGGGTTGTGGCTCAGAGGACAGCAGGGGTGCCTCAGGGAGGACTGCAGGGGGGAGCTGGGGGCTGGCATGCTAGGGCCCCACATACAATGTGCAGCATCCCCACCACTTCCCTCATGTGTCCCACCTCCACTGTAGCTCGGCCTCATCAAAGGCCAGCTGCCTTTCGGTGAGGGTGTTCTGGTGGCAGAGGGCCGCTGTATAGGCTGTGACCTCCTCCTCTCCGCAGCTGCATGGGGTCCGGTGCACCTGTGCCTGCCGCACAGGGGAACTGGTGCGGGCCCAGATGGTGGGCTGCTGGGTCCTCTGGCCTGGATGGGTCTGGCAGGCTGCGGGCTCCTCATCCGTCTGCCCCAGCCCTCAGATGGTACTACTGTTATGAGAGAGAGGGTGGGGGTAGAGGGGAGATTCAGTGCCACATCTGTGACCTGGGTAGCATGGCTCCAATCTCCCTGGCTGGTTATCCTCTCCACAGACCCACAGGACTGGCAGGAGCCAGGGAGGCTGCCGTGTGGGCTTGCGTGCACTCACCACGGCGGCCACTGGGGCATGATGCCAGGGCGCTATCCACAGTGGCCCACGCTAGCAAAGGGCTTGTGGGCTAGGGGGGCTCAGCCATGGGGGGATTCCAGACGTAGCTATGTGCCTGGCGGGGGCCTCAGCATGCTCGGGGGGCACTCCATGGTAGAGGAAGTTGGGTGCTGCCCACAGGCATGGGTGCACCCTGAGCCCTGACCTGGGATGGGCTTTAGGGCTTCGGGGCCTGAGGCTGGGGCCCAGGTGTCCCCCTCCCCTCACTGTGTGCACTTACCTGAGGTGGCCTTGTGTATATCGGGTGATGCCCAACTGGAGGGGGTCTGGCTGCTGGTGGTGGAGGGCACCGCGATGACGAGGGACCCATCTGTGAACTCCCCATCAGATGGGACATTCACAGTGGTGGGTCCCTTGTCCTCCTCCTCCGGTGCAACAGGGGGCTCAGGTACAGCTGTCTCCATGGTGGCGTGGGGTGGGGAGGCGTCATCTATAGCCAAAGGTCCCGAAGCTCCTGGTAGAAGGGGCAGCTGGCAGGGCACGGCTGGATTTGTGGGCGCTATCCCAGGCCCGCACATACCCCTGCTGCAGCTCCTTCACCTTACACCTGACTTTCTCCTGTGTCCAGGGGAGGTGGCCATGGGCAGCCAGGCCCTGGGTGAGGCAGGCGAATGCTGGGGCATTCCTCTGGTGTACACTGGTGTCCCAGAGGATCTCCCCATTGTGCCACAGCCCCAGGAGGTCCTCGAGCTCTGGCTCAGTCCAGGAGGGGGCCCTCCATTTTGGAGCACAGTTGGGGTCTTGGCTGCTCTCATCTGGGTTCCTGGGACTCCCCTGGGCAGTGCAGGGTGCTGGCCTGCTGGCCATCCCTGCGTGTTGAGACTTGCTGTACACTGCGGGGCCTCGGGGGAGTGTGGCAGGCAGCCCTGCAAGTGCTGCCTGTCTCACACTCTCAACTTCCTGCCTCAGGGTCTCTGGGTCCTTGCAGCTTTAAAGGCTGCAAGGACCTGGAGACCATAGAGGCCCGCTGGGGGTGTCTAGAGCGGCCCCGCTCTCCAGCAGGCTGCTGCCATTGAGGACTGCTTCTTTCAGAAGAAGCAGTCCGGAATGTCTACACATGTCTTTTTCCAGAAGATTCTTCCGGAAGAAGGTCCTCTTCCTGATTCTGAAGCAGAGTGCAGAATCCGGAAGAGGGGGCACCTTCTTCCGGAAGAAATCTGAAAGAGCGCCTTGCATGTGTAGATGCTCCTCAGATCTTCTGGATGAAGGCACCCTTCTTCCAGAAGATCTTGCCTGTGTAGAAATGGCCAAAAGGGGCACTAAATTCTTTTGATTTACTTTTCAAAGAACACTTTTTGTGTGTAGATGCTCTGCAAGATCTTTTGAAAGAGCCCTCTTCTTTCAAAATATCTTTCAAAAGAGCTTGCTAGTGTGGAGGCAGCCTCAAAGATCTGAAACAGAGCTGTCACAATCAAGTGTCATGTATTTAACAAGCACAATTACCTTAAAAAAAAGTATTTCCCCATTTCTAAATGCCACTTTTCTAGTTGCCAGTTTATTTATTTATTTAGACTGGTTTATTATAGCCAAATATAGTCTTATTGAATTTGCCTGTAGGCACTGATCATGGTAATTTCAAACATTATCATAAAATAGATTATGATGCAATGAAATATAAAATTCCAGTAAAATGTTGTATAGCAATAAATGTATTAATCATTATTTGAAAGTGCTCTGCAAAGAAATTAAATACATATCTTAGTTATTTAGTAAACTCCACTTGAGCTAAAAAAAAGTGTGAATAGACCTAATAATACATGACTCAAAAGCTGCGTCTACACGTGCACGCTACTTCGAAGTAGCGGCACCAACTTCGAAATAGCGCCTGTCGCGTCTACACGCGTCGGGCGCTATTTCGAAGTTAACTTCGACGTTAGGCGGCAAGACGTCGAAGTCGCTAACCTCATGAGGAGATAGGAATAGCGCCCTACTTCGACGTTCAACGTCGAAGTAGGGACCGTGTAGACGATCCGCGTCCCGCAACGTCGAAATTGCCGGGTCCTCCATGGCGGCCATCAGCTGGGGGGTTGAGAGATGCTCTCTCTCCAGCCCCTGCGGGGCTCTATGGTCACCGCGGGCAGCAGCCCTTAGCCCAGGGCTTCTGGCTGCTTCTGCGGCAGCTGGGGATCTATGCTGCAGGCACAGGGTCTGCAACCAGTTGTCAGCTCTGTGGATCTTGTGTTGTTTAGTGCAATTGTGTCTGGGAGGGGCCCTTTAAGGGAGCGGCTTGCTGTTGAGTCCGCCCTGTGACCCTTTCTGCAGCTGTGCCTGGCATCCCTATTTCGATGTGTGCTACTTTGACGTGTAGACGTTCCCTCACTGCGCCTATTTCGATGTTGGGCTGAGCAACGTCGAAGTTGAACATCGACGTTGCCGGCCCTGGAGGACGTGTAGACGTTATTCATCTAAATAGTCTATTTCGATGTCGCAACATCGAAATAAGCTACTTCGATGTAGGCTGCACGTGTAGACGTAGCCAAAATGTCATAGTGATATGGACAGGGATTGCCAAATGAGTGCAGGGAAACAGTTAAAAATAATGTACAACAAATCAACAATTTCAAACCATTGTCTTGTTAGATTTTGCATAGTGGATTAGATATGACACTTGTGAATATTTCATCTTTTATTTTTTGCATGAATGAGCAATGAAAATTACTAGGGGGCTGGAGCACATGACCAATGAGGAGAGGATGAGGGATTTGGCTTATTCAGTTTGCAGAACAGAAGAGAGAGGTTGGGCTTGGTAGCAGCCTTCAACTACCTGAAGAGGGACTCAAAAGAGGATGAAGAGACGCTGCTCTCAGTAGTGACTGATGGCAGAACAAGCAGCAATAGGCTCAAGGTACAGAATGTGAGGTGTAGGTTGGATATTAGGAGAAATCTATTTCACTAGAAGGGTGGTGAAGCACTGGAATATTTCACATAGAGAGGTGGTGGAATCTCCATCCCTAGAGTTTTTTATTTTCCAGCTTGACAAAGTTCTAGCTGGGATAATTTAGACAGGGTTGATCGTGCTTTAGGCGGGGGCTGGGCTCAATGACCTCCTGTAGTCCCTTCCGTTCCTTGGAGTCTAGGATTCTAATGGGAAAATGCCAGTTTTGCCAAGATGTTATGCAATGAAAACTCACTGGCTACGTCTACACGTGCAGCCAACATCAAAATAGCTTATTTCGATGAATAACGTCTACACGTCCTCCAGGGCCGGCAACGTCGATGTTCAACTTCGACGTTGCTCAGCCCAACATCGAAATAGGCGCAGCGAGGGAGCGTCTACACGTCAAAGTAGCACACATCGAAATAGGGATGCCAGGCACAGCTGCAGACAGGGTCAACGGGCGGACTAGCGCTTCCGGGGCAACAGCTAGCCGCTCCCTTAAAGGGCCCCTCCCACATACACTCAGCCTGCACAGCACGCAGTCTGAGGAGCCATATAGGCACACAGACCCCGAGCGCCGCAGTCATGGACCCCCAGCAGCAGCAGCAGCAGCAGCAGCAGCAGCTAGAGGTCCACCCAGCCCTCCCAGCAGGAGCAGGGCTTGCCCTGGCTCATGCCATGTTGGGGGCAGCTGAGCACCTTCTTGCCCCAGGGGAGGAGATGCCCCCAGGGCAGCGGGGCTCAGCCCCTACCCCTGCAGCATCCCGCTCCCCCCCCCGCCTCACACGCCGGCAGCTGTGGAGCTACCCCACCAGCACCGACTGGTGGGAGTGGCTGGTGCTTGGGGAGTGGGACGACGACCACTGGCTCCGGAACTTCAGGATGACCCGCCAGACATTCCTGGAGCTCTGCCAGTGGCTCACCCCCGCACTCAGGCACCGGGACACTGCCATGCGGCGTGCCCTCCCTGTGGAGAAACGGGTCAGCATCGCTGTCTGGAAGCTGGCCACTCCGGACAGCTACCGATCCGTGGGGCAGCAGTTTGGTGTCGGAAAGGCCACTGTCGGGGCTGTCTTCATGGAGGTAAGAGAACCCACAGGGGGAGGCCAGGACAGGGCAGGGGACCCAGAGCAGGCCAGGGTAGGGCAGGGCAGGGCAGGGGGGCCAGGGCAGGGCAGGGTAGGGCAGGGCAGGGCAGGGGGGCCAGGGCAGGCCAGGGCAGAGCAGGGCAGGGCAGGGTAGGGCAGGGCAGGGCAGGGCAGGGGGGCCAGGGCAGGCCAGGGCAGGGGGGCCAGAGCAGGGCAGGGCAGGGCAGGGCCACGCACACCCTGCTCACCCCTCATTGGGGCTGTCCCATGTGCTTTCTCTGCAGGTCGTGCGTGCCATCAAATCCATGCTCCTGCACAGGCTCGTGAGGCTGGGGGACCCACAGGCTACTGTCGCCGCCTTTGCCACCCTGGGCTTCCCCAACTGCTTCGGGGCTCTGGATGGGACTCACATCCCCATCCGCGCCCCGGACCACAGTGGCGGCCGATACCTCAATCGGAAGGGCTACCATTCAGTCGTCCTGCAGGCCTTGGTGGACAGCTGGGGACGGTTCCAGGACATTTACGTGGGCTGGCCTGGCAGCACCCACGACGCCCGGGTTTTCCGCAACTCGGGCCTGTGCCTCCGGCTGGAGGGGGGGACCTACATCTCCCAGCGGGAGATCCCTCTGGGGGACACCACCATGCCCTTCTGCATCCTCGCGGATGCGGCCTACCCCCTCCGGCCGTGGCTCATGCGCCCCTACACGGGCCACCTCTCCGCCAGCCAGGAGCGCTTCAACGAGCGCCTGAACCGTGCACACCAAGTGGTGGAGCGCTCATTTGGCCGCCTCAAGGGACGCTGGCGATGTCTCCTGACCCGCCTGGATGCCAGCCCCAACAACATCCCCCAGATTGTGGGTGCCTGCTGCGCCCTGCACAACCTCATGGAGAGCAAGTGGGAGAGCTTTCTTCAGGGCTGGGCCGCCAAGGCCGGCAGGGCACACGTGCAGCCACCTGCTGCCCCCAGTCGGCAGGTGGACCCAGAGGGGACCCGGGTCCGGGAGGCCCTGCGGGCCCACTTCGAGCAACAGGCCGTGGGGTGAACTCTGCCCAGGCCCCCTACTGCCCGCCCCTTCCTCCCCCACACTCCTGCCCCAACGCCCACACCATGGAGCACCCCACCCCCCCGCCACTTGTCCAGGAGAAATGACAGCACGAACTTGTGGGTGAACGTAAATGTTTTTTTTGTCTTAACGATTTTTTTTTTTTTTGTAAATAAATAAATATGTGAAACAGAAACCAAAAAGGAGGGACAAACGTTCAACAAAAGCAAGATGTGCACAAATAAAACAATATACAACAACAAAGCAGAGAACTGTGCGCCATCAACAAAAAAGAAAAGCAGGGAGGAGAACGGGGAGAACTATTTAGAGGGGGGGACGGGACAAACAGGGGCAGTAACATAAAGCAGTCCCCAAAGTCTGTCCAACAAGGGGGGGGGCCACATAACGGGCCCCTCGCCCCTACAGCCCAGCACTGGGCGTGCCCGGCCGGGAGCTCCGCCGGGCATGCAGTCTGGTCCGCGGCTGGGTGGGAGCGGGCTCCACCGGAAGGTAGAGGCGCCGGCGAGTCTCGGGTGGCTCCAGGGGTCCCTCGGCGCGGTGGCCCTCGCGGGGAGGTGGTGGGGTGACAGCGGACGTCCCGGCGACGGCTGGAGCAGCTGGTGGTGGGGCTGCAGGAGCGGGCATGGCAGGCAGTGGCTCGGCCGGCGCGGCATGGGGGGCCAGGTAGTCAACCAGCCGGTTGATGGTCTCCATATAGTCCCCCCATGCCTCCCTGCGCCAGGCCAGCTCCTGCTCCTGCAGCCGGAGGTGCTGCTCCGACACCTCCAGCTGCCGGCGGAGGATGGCCAGCAGCTGGGGGTCCGTGGCCGCCGCCGGTAGCAGGCGCGGGGTCCGCCGTCTGGCCCTCTGCGGGGCCGGTCGTTCCTCGGCCGAGGGGCTGCCCTGGAGCGAGGGTCCCAGAGGGCTGTCCGGGACAACCGAGGCCTCGCCGGCGCTCTCTTCCGGTCCTTCGGATGGTGCAGGTGCAGGTGCAGGACACAGGAGAGGAGGGGGGAAAGAAGAATGGAGACAGGTGTTAGTGTGGGCCCCGAGCCGTGGCCTTTGTCCCCCCCGCCCTGTGCTGCAGGTTCCCCATCCCCGTCCCCGGGAGATGCTGCTGTGATGGATGGGGTTCAGGGGTCCCCCTGCCCTGCACCCCGTCCCCTGGTGGGAGCGACTCTCACTTCACCCCGCAGGGTCTGAGAGCAGGAGAGCTTTCTTAGCCCACAGATGGCCAGTTTCTGGCAGGAGTGACAGCACCAGCTGTCGGAAGAGACAGTCCTTCCAACCCATCGTGGGGAGAAGACCCCAAGGGGGGCCCCTCTGGGATGCAGCTTTCCCCCTCCTCTGGCTGTCTGCCTACCAGCTCTCCCTTCCCCTAGCCTCTACCTGTGGCCCCCGCCCTCGCCCCCCAATTCCAAGCCAGCTCGGCTCCTCCCTCCTGTTTGCTCAGGGCAGAGGTGTCACCTGCCAGCTGTAGCGCCAGGATCCTCCTTTGGCCCTGGGAGCTCCTCGGCTCTGGTGGCTCATATGTAGCCTGAGTCTCCCTTTGGCACTCCCCCCACTCCATCACATGCTGCTGCTGCTGTGGGGTATCCCATCCCCTCCGCCCGGGGGCCCCTCGAGGTTCCTCTCCCCCCTGGCCCGGGGATGGGGCATGACACTGTCATGCAGGGTGGCGGGGGGCAGGGGCTGATGGCTGCAGTGCTGTGAGGGCCATGGCCCTAGTGTCCTTGGGGCCATGGCCATGTAAGCGTGTGGGGGGCCCTGGACACATCTCTGTTCCCCCCGCCCCTCAAGCCCCGGGGTGTCCACCAGAGAGGGGTACCTACCTGTGCGTCCGCTCCCACGGTCCGGAGATCCCCGGGGGTCGGAGGCCCTGCTGCTGCTCCGGGATGGCAGGAGGAGGATCTTCAGGCTGGATTCTGCGGAGGAGGAGCCCCCCTCCTCCTCCTCCTCCTCCTCCTCCCTCTGCCGCGATGTCCCGGAGATGGCCTCCGGGGGGGGCCCCCGGGGTACGGGGCTTGCCTCCGGGGCGGAGTCCGTCTGCAGGGCCTGCTCGGGCTCGTCAGCCGAGGTGTCAAGGGTGGCCGGAGGGGAGGAGGTGTGCTGGGAGCCCAGGATGTCCCTGAGCTCCCTGTAAAAGGGGCAAGTGACGGGGGCGGCCCCAGATCGGCTGGCCGCATCCCGGGCCCGGGCATAACCCTGCCGCAGCTCCTTGACCTTACTGCGGACGTGGTCAGGAGTGCGGGCAGGGTGACCCCGGGCAGCCAGGCCGTCGGCCAGCCGAGCGAACGCATCCGCGTTCCGCCTCTTGCTCCCCATTACCTGGAGCACCTCCTCCTCGCTCCAGAGCCCCAGCAGGTCCTGCATCTCGGCCTCCATCCAAGAGGGGCCCCGCTGCCGCTTCCCAGACTGCGTGGCCCTCTGGCTGCCCTGGCTGCTCTGGCTGCCCTTGGGGGGGGTCCCCTGGGGGCGCTGGGGTGGCTGCTGGGCAGCCATGGCCGGTGTCAGGGGCTGAGGGCTGTGCAGGCTCGCCGCGGGTGCAGGCAGGAGCCTGCACGTTGCCTCAGCCTCCTGCAGTCAGGGCTGGGGAGGGGACCTTTAAGGGGCCACTCCACGCAGCCACCAGTGAGCTGAGGGGCTGGAGAGAGCGTCTCTCAACCCCCCAGCTGATGGCTGCCATGCAGGACCCGGCAATTTCGACGTTGCGGGACGCGGATCGTCTACTCTGTCCCTACTTCGACGTTGAACGTCGAAGTAGGGCGCTATTCCTATCTCCTCATGAGGTTAGCGACTTCGACGTCTCGCCGCCTAACGTCGAAGTTAACTTCGAAATAGCGCCCGACGCGTGTAGACATGACGGGCGCTATTTCGAAGTTGGTGCCACTACTTCGAAGTAGCGTGCACGTGTAGACGCAGCCACTGTAATACATAATTCACTGTAGTAATTTTTTATTTTTGAAAACAGAGGATCAGTGCAATTTAAACAATCTTAAAGCATGTTAATGTCCACGGTCTCACTGAATGTAGCTGTGAGTAGCTGCGTCTACACGTGCACGCTACTTCGAAGTAGCGGCACCAACTTCGAAATAGCGCCCGTCGCATCTACACGCGTCGGGCGCTATTTCGAAGTTAACTTCAACGTTAGGCGGCAAGACGTCGAAGTCGCTAACCTCATGAGGAGATAGGAATAGCGCCCTACTTCGACGTTCAACGTCGAAGTAGGGACTGTGTAGACGATCCGCGTCCTGCAACGTCGAAATTGCTGGGTCCTCCATGGCGGCCATCAGCTGGGGGGTTGAGAGATGCTCTCTCTCCAGCCCCTGCGGGGCTCTATGGTCACCGCGGGCAGCAGCTCTTAGCCCAGGGCTTCTGGCTGCTTCTGCGGCAGCTGGGGATCTATGCTGCAGGCACAGGGTCTGCAACCAGTTGTCAGCTCTGTGTATCTTGTTTTGTTTAGTGCAACTGTGTCTGGGAGGGGCCCTTTAAGGGAGCGGCTGGCTGTTGAGTCCGCCCTGTGACCCTGTCTGCAGCTGTGCCTGGCATCCCTATTTCGATGTGTGCTGCTTTGACGTGTAGACGTTCCCTCGCTGCGCCTATTTCGATGTTGGGCTGAGCAACGTCGAAGTTGAACATCGACGTTGCCGGCCCTGGAGGACGTGTAGACGTTATTCATCGAAATAGCCTATTTCGATGTTGGCTGCACGTGTAGACGTAGCCAGTGTGTTACAGCTAGTGATTCCGTCATCTCACTGACTTCTGTGGAAGGAGGATCAGCTCCTGTTTACTTGGTAGTTAGGGGTTATGTGTCTTACACAATAGTATTTAAAAATTCCAGCTTTGGACTAGGACCCCATTTTAATAGTCTATGCATGAGCGGAGAAGAAAAAGACAGTCCGTCTCCTGAAGAACTTAGTCTAAGTAAATGCTTGTTTTACTTCCAAATTATAAGAACTCCTATTCTGGTAGCAAGAAAGCCACATATCTAGTAAAGTAGAGCCCACACTGGCAACTGGGAGCTACACAGCACCGATAGAGCTGGCTCTGTCCTTCCAGGCCCACCCTGCTAATGATCTTCCACAATGAAAGTCGGCATTCTTTAAGAAGCATTTGGTATTCAGGGCTTCAGTGCACTGTAACTGGTGTTGTTTATCATTAAATTAATTTTCTGCTTGCCTCCGCTTTCATTATTCTTTCCACATGCTTGGTTTGCTGACCCCAAGTTATCTTTATCCAATTATTCTGCTTTCTTGTTGTGTTGTTCTTTAATTTTTCTAGCCTCAGTTATGTTCTGCTCTCTTTCATCACTTTCCTGCCATAGGTTCATTATCGTATAATTTACCCCGTGACCTTTTACTTTAATATGTATTTCTCAGCTCATTATACCTGCCTGTCTGAGGCTACTTTAGACTTCTTGACCCCTTCCATCTTATAATCTGATTTTATTGTTGTTAATGTCTTCTATATACATTTTCATCATTCCTAATAAAATAATAATTTTCTGCCATACAAGTTTACTTCCCGTTAAGTTTTATTTGAGACAGTTTTGCATAACATTTGGACACTTGCAATTCCAGACAGGAAAGAAGTTGTTTGTACAGCACAATGGCAAGTTGTTGACAGATTATGGTGATCTGAATAACACTCACTGTTAGTCGAGTAAAGAGACTTGAGTTGGGTGAGCATAGGTGTTAGAAACATGGCATGTCATTGCATCAGAGAGATCCATTGTCTTTGATGATGATGGCCTAAAGTCTGGTCATAGTTAGAGAACTCTAAAACAGAGGCTTTTTTATCATTAAAAGTATTTTATATAAGTTCTGGAAAAATTCTAAGCTCAGTTAGGTGCATCTGTGTTAAAGCCTGTTTGACTATGTACCTATTTTCACATCAGAACAGGGCAGAAATTGAGTGACAAAAGCTCACACTCCTGATTTGATCTGCCCTCAGATAGTAATAAATTTAGTGACAATTGTGGAATCTGTTCCCTGGCTGTTCAGAGTGGCCCTTTGGAGAGGTTTATACAAACACACAATACACAGCATTTAGTGTAAACACACATGCTTATGCACAAACATACACAGAATGTGGTAAAAAGCATTCTTAACTGCTGGGATCAGTGCTCGACCTCTTTAAAGGGTGGCAAATGAGAGAGAGGAAAAGAAGACACAGGTGAGTTGCCAATACCTAAAGTACACAATTTAAATCATATATTCAAGCATTCATATTGCAGTATCTCAATCCTATTACACAGAATAAAGATGGCAAAAAATTGGAGATTGTAATAGGAATATATAAGATGTGTCTAAGGTTGTGTGTATCAAACAATTCTGGTGGTCAGCTGGCAGTTGATTGTCTGATGCAGATGTAGTGTTTTGTTCTTATTTTAATCTGTAATTGTGAGTTCACAGGGAAATTGAAAATCAGACTCAGTACCATTGTGTGCTACCACTGGTGCATAAGGTAATAGCTGCCTTAGGGTTTTTCCAGCCACAAGATCCTTCCAAAGATGTGTCTTGCCTCCGAGAATAGTGTGCACCTGTCTGTGGGCATATACTAATGCACCTGTAATGGATGCTTCTGCACACATCCATGCACCTACAATTATTGCTGCAGATATGCTGGAAATCAAATTGTTCAGGACACTGCTGTGCATGAAAGCAATTGAATTCATTTATAACTACACTTGCTTTCTTTCTCACATTATCATTCTGAATTAGTGTACACATCACGGTTCCATTGGTGCCTTGATTTGAAATCTGAAAAAAAATCTTTACATCTGTGTTGGGTGTGTCATGCTCTGATTTTGTACACACTTTTGTATTTTCTTAGATACTGCTCAAGTAAAGACTTACAGCAAGTGCTAAAGTCGAGGCCATAGTCTCCTTCTTGCCATAAATGCAACCTTGACTGAAAATCCACCCAACAAAGTTTGCAAAAATGTCAGTAAGAAGGTAGTCTAAGGGGATAACTGAGTTAGTCTGTAGCTTCACAAAAAACAAGCAGTCCTGTAGCACCATGAAGACTAACAAATTAATTTTAGGCAATGAGCTTTCATGGGTAAGACTCATATGTGGAAAGCTGAAGAAGTTCATTACCTAACAAATAAATTTGTTAGTCTTAAAGGTGCTATATGTGCTTGTTATTTGAGAAGATAATTTTATGTAGAGAGGAAAAAAAACACAGTTGGAAAAATATGTATAATATCTATGCTTCCACAATAGATATAGCTTTGTAGGACTAAACAACTGACAGGTTTTGTTTGTAGTTTATATTATTATAGAAGATTTTCTGACATTATCAGGAAAGGAGGAGATTAGTACTGTCATTAATACTGCCTTTACTTCAGACATATTTTGGGCACAATGGCAGAAGGCGAGAAGATACTCACCAACACCCAGGATAAATACTTATACCATGTCACATCACGTAATAGTTGAATAAAAATAACAGGAGACAAGTAATTGATTCCTTTTCCACTCCTAAATATTGTTTGGGTTTTTGTTGCCTGGGTTCTTCCCCCAACCTCCCTGCACTTTTTCAAAGAAAATAGCTATTTTATAATTATCATTGGAACGAAGGGATCATTTTTGTCCTGTGATATTTTTAAACTGGTTATCCTAGACCTTGAGAGAGCCCATGTTATTTATTCATGTGTATCATTTACACTCCCCTCCCTTTAATGTAAGCTAACCTAAGTTTGATCAAAATCCAATATGTATGAGAATAACATTCTGTTTTAGTGTACTTTCAGGTAACAACAGGGATGTCTAGTATGAATGAAAGATACAAAAAATTTTCATTTACCTTAGCTTGAGGCTTAGTTTTAATTTTGCTTTGTGATTTTTTTTTTTCATTTATTATATATGCTCTGGATTTCTTCCCTGTAATTTCTGATGACATGGTTCAGCTCTCCTAACCGGTCATAGGCTGTGGGTTATAAGATGTGTTTACTGGAAATGAGGTTCCCACAGGTACCTTCACCTGGCTATGATTATTCCTTTCTTCACGAATTGGTGTCAGGGAAAATGGGTTGGGTTTGTTTGTTTTTCAAAAATCACGTTCCAAACTGAAGACTCGCCTCAGACCACTGAGTACTCTAATAGCATTCCTGTTGAAGGAGACTGAAAATTCATCTGAATAAGGACTTAGAAAAGACTTTGAGGCTGCATCTACATGGGCATCTTCTGTTGACAGAACAACCCTTTCGTTGACAAAACTCGCTGAGCATCTACACAGCTAAACCACTCTTGTCGAGAGTTGGACAACAAAATTCAGCTGGCAGCATTATTCCTGTTCCCAGTCAGGAATAGCATCTCTGTCAACAGTGTTGTGTTGACAGAGTACCTATTTAGACAGTACTGATGACAGAGAGTGCTTCCAGCTCCCTGGGCAGCCCTATTTGCAGAGCTTCCAGTAAGTTGTTCTATTGAGAGAAGGCTGCACATTGTGGCCGCTCTCTGTCGACAGAGTGGATTACTCTTTTGATCTGCTCTTAAGTGTAGATGTAGTCTATTGACAGAGGTACTGCCAAGGTTTCTCTGTCAACAGCAACTTCTGTCAGCAGAGGCTGCACATGTAGACATAGCCCAAGAGTCCACCCAACATCACTATTTACCAATACTGGGAATGCATTGAGCTTCAGAGAGCAGCACAGATTTTTAAGAGGGAAATGGGTACTAAGTGGATATAAGTTCACTTAGCAGAAAAGCTTGTTTGTGGAAAGCCCAGCTGAAATTGTAGCTACTGCATCATATCTATTTTCCCACCACTTTTAAAAAGGGTTCACTTTTGAACTGTGCTACAAAGACACTTGAATAGAGTCATTGACTCAGTTGCTAAAAAAATATGAGGACAAGCATCAGGGAGCAATTACCTGCTGTTATCATACAGGGATACTTGTATACACAAGGATACTCTTGCATTCTGTGGACTTAATAGAAACAACTCATTAATTTTTTTCAAATAAATATATTCTTTTATGGTCACAAAAGAAATGAGTGCAGAATAACAGACAGAATTCTAGATATGCCATGATAAAAAAGTGCTGTGAAATTGCCACACAGTAAAGCCAGGTTGTAGCATGACGTATATCTCCCAAGGGAGCATCAGTGCAGTTTTCATCACCTCAAAGGAGTTTTTTTTTTCCTCTAGAGAAAGCACTTCCAGGGACCTCTGTAACTTTTTCCATTGACTTTTTCATCATGCCCAAGTAAAGGTGAGTGTCCCAGAGAAGCAAGACTGTGGATCTAAATTGGTACATATAAGGCAGAACCTCAAAAGATTGCTAAAAGACATGTTAAAATGCAAAAATATGGAACTGATATGGGTAAGCTGAAAAACTGAAAAGGGGAAGTGTTTGCATGGAGATCAGGCCATCAGTAGCCACTGGGCTATGATTTGATGTTTTGGAAAGGAAATAGGAAATTTGGCCACCAGAATCCTCCTTTAACACAATTAGTTGATGCACATAACCTGATGTGCATCATGTACTTTTCTGCACCAAACCAATCTCTGTGATTTTGTGGCATATTGCTTCTTTGTTGTGCTAATGAGACATTGGACATTTTGTGCTTTTGTGCAATTGTTCATAGGCATAAAGGTACCTACAGTAACTTAACACAGAACTCTTACAATGTTCCTCCCACTCACTCTCATTCTCAGTACTACCCCAAAGCCAGTGGTTTAAAAGTTTAGAATCAGCCATCTCTCAAAGTTGTAACAAAATGTTTAAGCCTGAAAATGATAACTATTATTTTTCACATCTTC
Organism: Carettochelys insculpta; assembly: GCF_033958435.1. Lineage (NCBI taxonomy): Eukaryota > Metazoa > Chordata > Testudines > Carettochelyidae > Carettochelys > Carettochelys insculpta. The sequence continues at coordinate 33,569,793 of NC_134146.1, read as the reverse complement.
AGTCCACTGTTATCTTCAGTTCTGTGGTTCTTGTAATAGAATATCATCAGAAAGGCAATATAATAGTGTTTCTGATCCAAAGAGGAGCAGGTTTGTTTTAGTTCAAAAAATAGATACCAAACAGCTGATGTCTGAAGTTTTTGCTTCTTCCTCTACAAAGAATTTAAAGTAAATTTAGACTTACCTTGGATATGGGAGGTCTGTACAATCTTAAAGAAACAGTTTTAATCTTTTTGCAAGGCCAATATAAAGCAGCTAACAGGAGACCCATTTATTATATTAATAGAGAACATGAGGAATTGAAAATAGGTTGTATGGGACAAATGTTTTTAACCATTTTAAAATATGCTTATTTTGAAAATCCCATACCTTTTGACATTAATCTATTATCTCCTATGTTTAGCACAGTAAAACATATTATATGTAGTAAAACAAATACAATCCAGTTCAAACTACTAAACTAACAGAATAACTTTTTCACTAATTTAGAATATGAAATCATACATAAATAAAACCAAATCCCCTGAAAAATGTTGCTTCACCTGCCACAAAAGCATAACCATTATTTACGTGGAAAATATATTTTTACTGTTCACTTGTACAATAATCACCCTTAAGCTTTGCTAAGTGTTATACAGTAGCTGTTTTTTAATTGACTCATAAGTCACTTTATGAAGATACCATTTTATTAATGTTTCAAATACTCATTATAGCTTTGATTACATCATTTCTCTCCTTGTGTCTTTGCACAGAATTTTGACATATTTATTTGACAGACTTATCATTTTAAGGTGCCTTTAAATACTATACAATGGTACTCCTTAAGTACCTTTTGATGGCAAACTGTTTAGCACAGACAAAATTTTTATGTCTTATCTACCATAAAAACTGGTATACTCTAACAAATTACAAAATAAATCATTTACTTTTGAATATAAATAATCCCTCCTGAATTAGAAGGGATTAGTTTTATGTAATCACATTTGACCTATGTGTTTTATTGAGTTTACTTTGGAATAGGTTTCATAATGCAGTATTATTTGATTTACCATGGTTATTTTCAAATTCACCAGACCAGCCAGAAAACTGACTCAACCACTTCAAGAGGACTAATCACATATTGAAAGGAATGCATATGCTTCATGATTACTGGTTCAGGATACAAGGGATGAGAGAATCAGACCTATATATAAAAGCGGGGTGGGTAATAATTTTTGCAGAACTGTCACTCCATGAATATTGGTACTGGTCACAGGCCAGCTGTGGGCCCTCCAAAAGAGGTGGGGCCTCAGGCAGAAGGGTTGGGACTGGGGGCTGCAGAGAGAGAGAGAGAGAGAGAGAAAGAGTGTGTGTGAGTGTGAAAGAGAAATACTTTGCGTGTGAAAGACAGACTTTGTGACACTGAGTGTGAGCTGCAGTGACAGTGACTAAGTGTGTGGCACAGACTGCGTATGGGTGACAGTGAAACAGAGTGGCTACATCTACATTTGCCCAAATCCTCAAAATGGCCATCTCAAAGATTTGGGCTAGTGTAGATTTGGGCTAGTGTAGACACGGCCAGTGTGTATGCTGGGTGCTGCTGGGTAAGTTTCTGAGAGACGTCACCCTCTGACTCTAAGGCAAATCCGTCCATCTCTGTTGCCTCCCTTATCCCCATCGCTGCACTCCTCTCACTTACGACCCATCTTCAGACTGGAGCAGCTCCACTGTGTGTCTCCCTTTCCCTGATCCCTGCTCTACAGAGATGGAAGACAGAGGCAGGGGAACATCCTGACTTCAGCCTTACCCTCTTCCCCACCCCACAGCTAGGAAGAGAATCCTAGGAGAAGCTCAGCTGAAGATGGAACAAGGTGATAGGAGGGGCAGCTGATAACATGCTGTAACTATGCATCCTCTACTAGTCACCTGGGTAGGCCAAAAAGAAAGTCTTGGCAGGCTGGCATTTGCTCACCCCTTTACTAAAGTAACACAAAGCGGTCAGCCACCTGGTATCTTCTTACAGAAGACCTGTACCATTTCACAAATACATATAAATCCAATACCCCTGCCCTCCCCAACATCAAAAATAATTTTTTATTGATTAATAGACAGTGAAATTTAACCAAAAGGCATGGATACTAGCATGCCAATTTAATTGTACAGCTTCTGCTCTATTTAAATGGTGTACACCAGGCTTTTTGTTTGTTTGTTTGTTTACTTTTGAGCAGTGTTTTTTTTTTTTTAAATAAATAAATAAGTAAATATAAGAGGAGCCGGTACTCTACTCATCTGGCTTTCCTCCCCTTCCCCCTCCCCCACCAATCCCATGGCTAGGGCTGCCAAGGTGCTGATACTCACTACTGGCAAGTACTGGCGCAAAAAAAGCAGTGCTTTTGGGTAGTTGGAAAGAGGCAGAAGGAGAGTATGTGAAAGGCTGAGGATACAAGATGAACATGCGAGGCTCACTATTTTGACCAGTATGACAGATTCAGCTGGAGCTTCCAGAGATAACAGTAAGAGAGCTTATAGCTTGTACTGTTGGAGCATGGCTCCATAACTACAGTCTGTAATGGTTCACATCCTCTGTGGATCAACACAGACAGAGAACTCTTACAGACACCAGCAGCGTATGTGGCTATGTCTACACAAGAAGCCTCTGTCAACAGAAATGACTATCAGAAGGGATTTCTCAGCAAAACTTCTGTTGACAGATTGTGTCTACACACCAAAGCAGATCGACAGAACAATCTTCTCTGTCGACAGAGAGCAGCCAGACTGCCTGTCCCTCTCAACAGAATGGCTGACCGGAATCTCTACAACAGGGTTGCCTGGTGAACCAGAAGCCCTATCTGTAGACAAAAGGGCCCCAGAGCATCTACATGGCTGTTTTGTTGACAGAACACTGTCAAAAGATGTGTTATACCTGAATGGGGAGAGGCATAACACTTCCAGTGGACGTGCCAGGTTTTGTCAATAAACTGTCAACAAAGTGAATTTTGTGTGCAGATGCTCCATAGTTTTTCTTGACAAAAGCCAACTTTTGCCAGGAAAAACCTCTCATGTAGATGTAGCCAACATGAATATCATACTTTAATCCCAACTTAATCTCTTGAGCATTAGCATTCCTTGTCCACTACATGAGTGGAAAGCATCTTGTCATCCATCTGCCACATATATTTCCACCAATGTTTAATGGGGTTTGGCTCTTCAACAGATGCTGCTATCTTGGAGACTCATAGAATCACAGGAGTGGAAGGATTTCATGAGGTTATCTACTCCAGTCCCCTGAACTCAAAGAAGAATAAGCATTAACTAGAACATCCCTAACAAGTGTTTGTCTAGCCTGTTCTCAAAAATCTCCAATTACAGAGATTCCACAACCTCTCTAGGTAATTTATTCCAGTGCTTACTCACCCTAACAGGAAGTGTTTTCCTAATGTCCAGCCAAAACCTCCCATATTGCAATATAAACCCATTGCTTCTTGCCTATTATCAGAAGTTAAGTAGAACATTTTTTCTCACTCCTCTTTAGAACAATCTTTTATGTACTTGAAAATGGTTATCATGCCCACCCATCTTCTCTTTTCCAGGCTAAAGAAACCCGTTTTTTCAATCTTATGTCATTTTTCTTGACTGTTAATCATTTTGTTGCTCTTTTCTGGACTTTCTCTAATTTTCCTGAAATACGGCCCTGAAGCTGATCGCAATACTCTTGTTGTGGCCCAGCTCAGGAAGGAGTAGAGCTGAGGAACTTTTTTTGTGTGTGTGCCTTGCTTACAACACCCTCACTAATACATCTTGACCCATATTTAATTTGTGATGCACTATGACCTGCAAAACCCTTTCTTCAGTCATTTGCCATTTTGTAGGTGTACAACTGGTTGTTCCTTCTTAAATGGAGCACTTTGCATTTGTCCTTATTGAATTTCATCCCATTTACATCAGACTATTTCTTCAGTTTGTCTGGATCATTTTTAAATTTTAATCTTATTCACCAAAGCATTTGCAGCACCCGCTGTATTGGTATCATCTGAAAACACAATAAGCCACTCTCTATGTCATTATGCAAATAGTTAAGACATGGAACAGAATCAGATGAAGACCTGATCCCTGTGGAACCCAGATGATATGCCCTTCCAGCTTCATTACTACTCTCTAGGAATGATTTTCCAATCAGTTACAAGTCTACCTTTTAGTAACCCGATTTATGTTGTACTTCCCTAAAGATGATTTATTGGAGTTTCTTAGTGAAAATTTAAATTTGGTACTAAAGTACTCCATGATAATCAAAATAGTCCACATACTGTACTTCTGTCTAAGAGAAGAATAATTTAATGAAAAGAGAACTTCTCAAACAAAGGAATTCAGGCTCTGATTGCATTCTTCTCTTTCTTCCCAGGAATTTTTTTCTCTTTTCAAAGTCAGTTGTATTGCTTTCTTTCCTTCTTTTGTTTTCTCCTCGCTTGCACTGCAGAGCAAACAAGAAATAATATCTGGGCTAATGCCAAGCAGTCATATTTCATGGCATTCTTTCTAGGACCAGACATGCATCACACAGTTTTCTGAAGTTAGGATATGTCAGGTTATTTGCTTTAACTGTGGTTATTTTGCTGGTACACATGGTAAATCAGGTGCCAAAATCTTTGGCCAAACTCTAGCAAAAATGTATTCAATGAACACATCATTAGCTATGCCCACACCATAGTAGCTGTAGATAGAATTAACAGACAGCAAAGGTGAAATATTGGGAAAGGGGACTGGAGGTATTAAACACCTATATAAGACAAAGCCCTACATATCAGGACTGTCCCTATAAAGTTGGTACATCTGGTCACTCTATTTGGAGATGCATTAGCCTCTGTTCCACTCTAATATCTTTTTCAACCATTAATACGTCACTCAAAACCAGATATTTTTACTTACAACTATTTATAGAATGACTAAATGTACATAGCAACAACAGTGTTAGCTGCTCTGAACTTAGGGCTTGCCTACATAGCAAGCTAGTTTGTAGCAAGCCAAGATGTGAATCTACAGCATAGTAACTTGTCACCCTAACTCACCATGCGGATTCTGATGCAGATCACTGAAAGCTGTAATAATGCATTTCATCATACTGCTGCAGTGGCTTGCAGCAAGATCTGTGCAGTGAGTAAAGAGTGCCACAAGCTAGTGCACTGTCCATTCACAGCCCAGTATGATGTGTAGTAGGTAAGCCTTCAGTAGGAGTGTGTAGAGGGTAACTGCGCATCCTGATTTATCATGAGTGCCAGCAATGGTGCTACTTTGTACTGACTAGATGTAGGCCACAGTAGCCAGGGCACCACTTTGGGAGGACAGCAGTCATGGGGAGAGACCATCAGCCATGCATATGGGGATACTGCTTTCTCTTCTTCCCTTTCCCGACTGTCAGGGAGTGAGGGGAAAATACAGGGCTTGTATGCATGCCTTTCAGTCCTGGTTGGTGGCGGGTGGGGGTGGAGTAGTTTTCCATATACTTTCTACTCACTCCCTGATAGTCAGAGGAATGGGAAGAAAAGCCAGCAGTATAATGGTTTGCTCAGCTGCTGCCCCCACTTTCTCCTGAAATGGCACGCTTGGACAGCAGTACCCTTGTTTGTTGCAGTGTATACTATCTTGCCCCCCACCTCCATCAATCTGATCTAGGTGCACTTGAAAAATTAATAGTTTTGGCTGGAATACTATCCTTTGCAGAGAGCCTCAAAAGGTGTATCAGAGGCGTAGCGAACTTAGCCTGTATCTTCAAAAACAACAAGAAGTCCTGTGGATCTGACAGACTAACAGATATTTTGGAGCATAAGCTTTCATGGGCAAAGACCCACTTTATCAGATGCATGAGTGGGGGGGTCCAGAGGAGAGTTTAAATATATGGGCTTATGGAAAGGGGGGAGTCTCAGTCGAGAGGCGGAGTTGACAAGGTCAGTTCAGTCAGGGAGGATGTGGCTCATTATCAGCAGTTAATGTGGAGGTGTGAACTGAACTGACCTGATTTCTCCTCTCTTGATGTTAACTCCACATTAACTGCTGACAATGGACCACATCCTCAGTGACTGAACAGACCTTGTCAACTCTGGCCCTTCCCTTGACTGAGACTCCACCCTTTTCATAAGCCCATATGTTTAAACCCTCCTCTGAAATGCACCACTCATGCATCTGATGTAGAGGGCCATAGCCCACAAAGGCTTATGCTCCAAAATATCTGTTAGCCCCAAAAGATAGTGACCAGATGTCTCAGTTTTACAGTCCCAATATTTTGACTTTGTCTTATACAGGCCTTATTTTCCCCAATATTCCCTGTCCCAATTTTTCATACGTCCTGTGCAATCATCCTACCTAGAAATCTTATCAGCTATATGGTATTGTATTTTTTTTTGGACTGAGAAACCAAGGGAATATCTATGCCAAATGCTTATGTTCACTATTAAATCAAGTTTCATTTATTTATTTCTCATTTTATAGTTAAATCTTTTCAAGGCATCAAAATGCTCCCACTTCAAAGAAACTGGATAAAGTCCATTGACATCCCAGTGAAATGGCCTTAAACTAACAATTAATCTATGGAGTCTACCTTCTGTATTCAATTCTGCTGTCTTGTAGAATAGCATCTGCTCTTCCTATAGATCTTTATACTGGTAACTATAAAAGGTAAGCTCTCACTCCCACCTCCACTAAAATATCTGCTGTCTTTAAGCCTGAGAAATTTGCAACAAAATTATATTAGTAGCTTTGCTTAATATGCAGTGGCAATTTGAGACATTCTACTTCAATGAAAAATAGCATCTTCAACTTTTCTACAGGAAATTATAATACACCTTTACACATGCGAAAGTAAGGGTTCAAATTATTATTTCTTTCAATAATTTAATAGTAAACAAAGAGAAAAATGTTTAAAGGAAAACTCTGATGCATTTAACATATTCATTTTCATTTGAATATAGATAATTCCTGCTTGTCTAAAGAAAGAAATATAAATTTCACTCTACCCAGAAATTACTTCTGATCTCTGGTATAATTTAACTGTAAGTCTTAATCAGGGAGGATTATTATAGCAAATAGAGTGGGCTAGGGTTGTGATATGTCTAACCTGTAGTGTTTAATGTCATGTCTAAAAATATGATTAGGTTTGAAAGCATGAAAACTGACAAGCCACTACCTTCAATGTGTCAATTTTTCATAATATACCATAAACTCAAGTAGAGATAACTTTGTAAATCAAGATTGATATTTTCTTGCAAATGCCACATTGATGAGCACAGTGAATGACTCCAAAGAAAATATTTCCTAAACACAATATAACTTTAAATCCATATTTCAAACAGTGATGGAGTAGACAGAAGTAGTTTCACCCAAACTACGTGGTTAGCATGACTTGTAATACTGCAGACAATTAAAAGAATGCTAAATGCAAGAAACAATACTAAGACTTATGCTACTCAGAAAAAAGCTGGCTCAAGGGCTAATTATTATTGTCAAGGAGCAAAAGAAAAAAGAGGATTTTCCATCTTTTCAACCTTTGCTTAGCTATACAATTTCATTTTCACTCTTTATTTACCTCTTTCTCTTCTTTCCTCTTATGATGCAAACTTTATTCCTGTTTTGGGGCTCTGAAAATGGTATATGTTGAACACCTCTAGTCTGGCACCCCCAGGATCTGACTGGTGTGGAATGAGAGAATTTGCTAAATGACAGGAGGTCACTGTTTTCTAGCAGCACTACCAACACTTCCACTGCTTACTGGGCTCTCAGAACACATTTAGGGGTACACTGGAGCTAACTAACAGCACAGAACACTGACAGCCAGGACTGGGGGCTGTAAACAAAATTTATGGGACCACAGGAAACTTGGCCACACCCATGATAAGTGAAAATCCAGTCTCATACCAGATGATGGATGTTGCCAGATCATAAAGTGACAAAATAGAAAGGTTCAACCTGTGGTCACTGAAAACCTCTAGATAAAAATGAATAACAGAAGAATGTTTCATTCTCTTAGGCATGCAAGTATGCTACAGAAAGCCTCATTATGGCCCTTTTGATCTAGCATACAATAAGAATACAGACTTATCAAAAATGTTGGCAGCTTGTTATACAGCATGTGTTTGTACTCTATTAAATAATGTTAAGCATGCTCTGTGGTTTTCCAATTATTTAGACTAAAGTACAAATATGCATTGTTAATTGGCTAATTATCCTTTGTAAACAGCAAAGTTGGCTTTCAGAGATGCTTGCTGCTTCCTAAATACTCTGATTTTTAGAAAACCTCATTTTGTTTGCTTGCAATTTTTTTTATGTTCCATAATTAAACATGCTTTTGTAATTAACAAACAATGGTTAAAAAAGAAGAATGATAAATTGGAATTGTGGAGTTGTTCAAGTTGCATTGATTAAAACTTGAAAAAAATGTTAAAATAAGAGTGTAATTTAAACCTAAACTCTGTATTTCAAGTCAAACAAACACTTAAAATGAGAATCGGCTAATTGTAGTTTAGGTAACTTAATTCTCATTATCCTTTCTTGCACTATGAAATGCTGCTGTGCAGCAAAAACCTTTTGCTGTATTTCACCCAAGAAGTGGCAAGTAGTCTCATGGCACCTTAAGATTAACAGATTTATTAGGTCATGAGGTTTCTCAGGCCCCTTGAAAAAAAAGCTTGTGGGGTTAAATCTTAGGTGAGTGGCAAAGGAAGGGAAAACCAATAGCACTATCACAAGCCACCTTTTACATTAATCTGTAAACGAGCTTTTCTCACCTAACCAATGCTGCAATAGCAACCTTACACATATGCACTCAGGTACTTTTCTTTTTTTTTTTTTTATTGTTTAACCTTTCATCATTGGTTTGACTTTCTCCCCCATAATAAATCAGCCAAAGAAAGAGTCAGTTTGCTTGACTTCTAGAGATACTGTCATTCTCTACTGTTCAAGGCCGTAGTAATGAGGGGCAGATGGTAGAAGAGACACAAACTGTTTGAAGGCCTGCATGGCTTAGATCAGAAAATATCCCAACATGAAAATGCTTATCATAATTTTCGTAAGAATAAACTGGAATCCTGGTGCAGTGGCGGGGGGAGGGAAACAAACTATCTCCGAAAATTTATCATCAGGTTGGAGTAATCCTATAAATGTCTTTTGACGTGGGACTTCTGCCTCTAGTCTAAAAGGAAAGTAGGAAAAACAGAAGCAGTCATAAAAATAACTTTTCCATGATCACCCCATTTTGTGTGCCATCTCCTGGGCAGTTGCCATAATATTTTGATGGAAGAACCAGGAAACTGTGGGGGAGAGCCACAGGACCTTCCCTTTTTGGTCAGTTTCCCAGGTCTCTAGACATAGACATTCCGCCTACAAAAAAGGTTGCCCAAATTTCTTCAGGACTCAAAGTGAAGTGATAACAATATCTCCCTCCTCCCATACCATAGTCACCCATTTGGCATGTGTCCACACAGATGTGTCTAGAACAACAGACAACAAATTGTCCCTCCAAACACTGCTTTAGTCATGTCTATGGCCATAGGTCAAATGGAGACTCCACAGTGGCCACCAAGGGCAGAGTATGGAGAGGAACCAGAGGGAAGCAGCCATAGAGAGGTGAGCCTGAGACGTGTAGGGACATATTTAAGGGGCAAAAAGGGGAAGCATTAGAGATGATGGAAACTTCAGGGGGAAGGCATGGAAAGCAGAGGAATGAGGGAAAATTCAAGGGAAGAATTACTCATTTAATGAGGAGTAAAAGCAGAGAACAAATGGATGGGGAGAAAGAGGAACAACCTCATGGATTTGACTGTGGACATTTTTGCAAATGAGTAATAAAAATGTACCAAATATTCAAATTGAGGTATTAGCTCATTTACATAGATATGGCAGATTTACAGCCATAAGTATTGCAGACAAACTAATGAGTAAGTTCAGGTTCTGTTCACTTCCAGTTTTGGAACAAGTTTCAGATACAGTGTCTCAAACCAATTTACCCCTCATTTACAATAATAAAATATTCACAGATACAGTTTTCAATACATTATAAATTACTCATGTCTCATCAGAAGAAGTAATGCAAACATTACCCCCTACAGACACAGATGCAGGTCAGAGATATGATAAGCATGCTGAATTTTCCAGCGCTGTTATTTTCAATCTACATGCCATCATATTTGCACATTTTCTCTGGGAGGATGGGATCTTCCATATGGTGGCTGATTTCTGATTTCATATAGCTGAGCAACCAAACTCAAATGATATTCTTACAATACTATAGTGAGTGCAGGGGGACAGAAAAGTACTGAGAAGTGTCTCAGAAAGCAGAAGTAACTTTCTAGACCACATCCAGATTGCCTCCATGTTGTGCCATGCCCCTCAAGAGATCAGTGACTTGCACTCATTTTGTTGAGAGAGAAAAGGGAAAAGAATACATTCTTCCTTCATTAAATTCTTTCCAGAAAATGTATCCATAGTAACAAAGTACATGTTCTTTTAAGTTAAAAATGTGCTAATAACACATAACTTCTGATACATAACACATTCTGTTAATTTAATCTGACATAAAAAGAATTTACAATCAACAATTAGGATATTCATTCAAAAAATAAACTTGTGTACTTTTCACATAACCTTAAATGTCACCAAATTGCTCAGTAAAATCACTATTTTCTGAAATAAAAGTCTTACTCTGTCTTTCTGTGGAACAAATACTAATTGGGAGGGTTTTCCTTCTAGGTAGTGAAATGACTGAAAATTTGCTTATCCTTTTAATTCCACTATAATTATTCAAGAGATTTTTATTACTATTGTTCTAGTGGGCTTTAAACTAAAGACTCGATTGCTGGGCTTTTTGATTAATAGGATGGGATCAGAATACATCAACCAATGGAATCAACATAGTCCAGCAAAAGAACCATTAACATGAAACACAAGAAATGATGCATCTGTTTAACACTCCAGCCTTTTGAATTTAGAAAATGAACTATGTGACTGAATTAAAGATTAGGGTAGCATAGTCATAAATTCTAGAACAGTAACTCCTGATAAAACACTGCTGTCATGCCTGACAGACATTTGAAATCAGGCAGAAATCCCAGAATAAACTGTAAGTGTACAATGTGCTTCACAACTTTGCAGACAGCTAGCAGCTGACCTTTGAATCATGCTGCAAATTACTAAAAATGTTTAACAGTCAATTTTATGGCACACTTACAGATCACCTAGCTCTAGTAAAGATTTATATTTGGCACACGAGAAATTCTCCAAACTTTACTCTTAAAAAGTGAATAATAGATCTATGTAATATTTATGATTTTTTTAAACCAATGATGTCTTTTCTCATGTTGATTAATAGCACACTCCCCATTGTTCCACCCCAGGGTAAGCAGAAAAAGAATAATACAGCTGAGTCACACTGGAAAACAAGATTCATTTTGCTTCAATGCCCATATTAAAATTGCAATACACACACTCTGAATTTGCTAGTATTTATACCCCGTGGTTTGCCACCTATTTTCATTATTGCAGTATATTAATAATAGCACAAGCGTTGAAGGAAATGAGCTTTGGAAGCTCTTCAAGTGATGGTGGAGGTCCACGAATCATCCCACACATGAACAAGCTGAACTGTAATTATTATAACATCTACTGTATAGCACTTAGAGGGTAATTTCAAATTGCTTTTTGATTGAAAAAATGCTGCTTAATTAACCAGCAGCACATCAAGCTGAGAGTACTAGTAAAGTCAGAGTGATTGACTCTGTTCTTTGTCACTCATTAGTTATTCGTTATAAATACAAACACAACCCATTGCTGGTTATATGAAAGACAGTGACATATGGGCAAGAGAAACTCATGACAGAAATGTGACACAGACAAAGTATGATAGCTGTAAAATAGTTTATGCTGACCTAGGCTATTATGGGATTTAATTATCTTTCTATTTGTGATGGAAAGGTGTTGAAACCTTTAATACCTCAATGTCTTTGTAGATGTTCTACAAATCCTTCTCCTATAAAAGATTGTCTACCACAGTGCTATGGTTTGACTTGGTATGGTAGCACCAACTAAAAATCATTTTACCCCTTTGGTATGTTATTCCTTTTATAATGATATTTAGATACTGACCTATCAAAAATGACTAAATTCCTGGCAATATGACTATGCAGAAAGGTCAGGGTCAAACATAACAAACCTTACTATTTAAGAATTCCACCTCTGGCATAGAAGAAATCCTTTTCTTGAGGCTGCCTGACATGTTGAGATATTCAGACACTATGGTGATAAGCACAGTATAAGGAGCTGTATAAAAAGTTGTTGGGGTCAAGGTTCCCACTATACATGGCTTGTGGAGGACTGATCTAAGTTGTTATACTGAATGTGGACACATTTTTTATGGGACAGAGGAGAACTTGTTAGTATAGTCCATCATTTCAGAACGTCTCAGCACTGGAGATGATCCAGTGCCTTTTGCTGTGGAAATTTGATAAAAAATGTCTAATTTTTACTGTAATTCCCCATAAGAAATTTCAGATTCACAATGAAAATTTGAGTCCAAATGATTTTTTCAGAGAATGGTATTTGTAGTGCTTCACAGGTGTTGTAGTTTCTTCCTTACTTCTCCATTCTCTGTAGGCTACAATACTGCTGATGGGAGGGGTTGGGTGAACAGGGCAACTGCAATTCAGTTGGCCCAGCAATTCAGCAGGGCCCAGGGCTCTCAGCAGCTGCTACAGTGGCAACAATGGTGGCTGGAGCCCCTGGCCTTTTAAATCACCACCAGAGCACCAGGTGATGCTGCGGGCTGGTGGTGGTGGCACAGGATAGCCTGAGCAGTACTGAGATCCCTTCTGCCCAAGGCCCTGTCCTTCTGTGACCACAGACCCAGGCCCCACATCTTACCCAATGATCTGGCAATTCTATTGGCCCCCATCATAGGCCAGTACCTTCCTGCTAAACTACATGCAACTGGACTGTAGCCTGGGTTCCACTTTTGGTGAAGGGAAGCTGTTAAGTACGGAACCCCTGCCTCTGGTGCATTTTGGCAGCCATATTCCAACTGCAGATTCTCACATACAATTGAGTGAGGACATGGGATAAAAACTACAACACATGAGGCATTACTACTCCCACTGTCATCCAAAATCTTATAGTTTCTGATGAAATATTTCAATGAGCTACAAAACTTTATGAAGAAACCAAGTACTTTTTAATGGAAAAAATGTGTAGACAAGGACTCAGTTTTCCATCTAAACCAGTTTTGATAGAAATTTCTCAACCAGCCTTACTCTGCATCTGGATTTTGAGAAACAATTGGCTTTAAGCACCTGAATACATGACCAGGTTTCCAGAAGAGTTGAGCCTATCAATTGCATGTCTTGCTTATCTGCCCTAGTGTCACAATGAAGGACCATAATCTTTCTGCATATAATCTTCACAATCTAAAGACCAATACTTTAGAAATGTTATCCTTGCTTAAGTGCTTAAATGTGTTTTGAGCTCTCAAACTCTAGCTTCAGTAGTGGGTGCTGATCACTTTGCAATATCACCCTCAGCTGTTTTGAAATCTGGCCTTATTACTATAGTGTAAAGAAAGGAGGTCCACATGACACTTACTGAGAACATGAAAAATTAGTGTGAATGTTTAGTTCTATACTGGGAATACCAGGGAATCTTTAGGTTCGTAACATAAGGCTCAGTTGATATTAAAATGCAGCCAGTGACATACTCACATAGTGCTAAGAATTATGGAAATCAATAGGCATGTTAGAAAAGATTACTACCATTGTACTACCCTTACAGGCCCATCTAACATGAAATTTACAAAGTTGTCTTTATTTAAACTGTGCACTTCCTAAGCAAGCCACTAATACAGGTATTTGCCATTCTTATATTTCTTTGTTTGTTCACAAGCATTTATCCACTCTTGGGGCCTATTGACATGATTAGGTCTCCTCCTTGCCTGTGGTTAGCATAATTCAACAGAGAATGAAATATAAAAAGTAAACATGCAAGCTTGTAGTTTTCTGAGTTCTTTTCCACCAGCTTATTCAGTTCTTGTTAAAATACATAACTTTACATCTAAACCTAAATGCAAAATACTTGAAGGATGATCTTAATTTCTCAGTCAGTCATGTGTGGAAATCCCACCTGTAGGTTTCAGTAATAAAAATCTACCCATGGCCCAACTCACTGAGATACCTGATAATTTTTTTCTGATTTGTCAATCTTGATTACAGTTTTTGGTTCTCTATGCCTTAAATATTGAGTCTGTTCTGGTAAGGCTATGGTCTGAAGAAGTGGGTCTGTCCCATGAAAGCTCACCTAATAAATTATTTTGTTAGTTTTTAAAGTGCTACTTTATTGGTTTTTAAAAACAAAAACAAAAACAAAAACCTCCTATATGGTATAGTTGTCAGTGTTCTGCTTTACAGCCCAGCCGCCAGATTGATTCCGTGCACTCAAGTGTGAACAAACAAGCAGAGTTGTATTGTCCATATTTAAATCTCTCAGTAATAATGTCAGTAGTTTGTTGAAAATCTGGGTTATTGAAAACTCAGTATGTCAGCTCAGTCATCACAGTAATTTGTTTTAAATGATTTATTGAAGTTTAATGTTTTTTCTTTTACTAGATTATTATGTATTTTCTTGAAGAAATGAAAAGCACTGAAGTTTCTACTTGAAAAAAGAGCTTCATCAACGTGGCAGTAGTAAGCACAATTTTAATAAAACACACTTTGGAAAAGTTTCTTGTTAAAATTTTGTTTAAACTTTGTGGCTGCATCTACACCACAACAATCCTACAAAAGAAGTTCTTCCAGAAGATCTCTTCTGAAAAAAAGTTCTTTTGAAAAAGCAAGTCCACACACAGAAGAATCAATCTGCTCTTTTGATAGGGAGTGTCCACACAGCCCCAGCTCTTTCAAAAAACATGCCAGGACTGAAAAATCCAGTGCCATGAGGACTGCTGTTTCAAAAGCACATGTTTTTTTCCCAAAAGAATCTTTTGGAAAAAGGCACTCTTCATCATCTGGGAAAAGAAGAGGGCTGCCAGAAAAAGTGCTTTATTCTTCCAATTTAATATCGAAAGAACACATTTTGTTTGCAGACTGAGGAATTTTTTGAAACAGCCCCAGCTTTTTTGAAAAAAAAAACTCACTAGTATAGAAGTGGCAAGGAACTGTGGGTGTAGGAAACTGGAAATTAAAACAGTTATGATACAGTGAAACTGTTCTTCACTACTATAGTTGTTTTCCAAAATAGAATTCCTGAAACATCTGTATGTTATGCTTAAATAGTCCAGAAATACAGATTTTGTACCCCGTCAAATACACATACACTCCTTCGTCAGGCTGTTCTGGAAAGAGGATAGGAGACAGTGGATGTGGTTTAAGTAGGATTCAGCTTTCTTAACAAGTGTGTGAGAGTACCCAGCAGATAATTCCATGAATTGTAATATGTACAAGGAGGGCTTTTGTCAGCCATCTCCTCTACTTTCCTATCCTGATCCCCAGTCCACTCTCTGCTTCGAGTTCTTCCACCATCAAATGAGGGTTAAAGTGGGCTATAAAGGAGGGTGTTTGACTCCCTTCTGTATCATAGGTTATCCAAACGCCGCTTCTTTTTCCATTCATTTAATACATCCCTCAATAACTTTATTAATCTATTTATCTGGTGATTTTACCCTCTCTCTCTTTAGAAATACCTGCACTACACAACTGCCTCACACCTACATGAGCTGCAACATCATAGCCTAGTTCCTGTTCCAAGTCCTGTTCCAACTAAGTCTCCCATTTCTGAGTTCACTGTTGAAAAGCAAAAAAAAAAAACCAACCATTTCACCGCAGCCAATCTGGCACTGAGGGAAGGAAAGGAGTGACTAGCATGGTATTCATGGTGATAATGACCTAAACTGACAGTTCTCCACTTCCATGGGTGGGAGGATGGGTGCTGCTTCACAGGTAAAAGACATATTTCCCCTGCACAGTACATGGTTATATAACCTCCTCTTCTCCAATGTTCTAGGGATGGGTTAGAATGCTTATACTGACCTGCTCTGCAGGGCCATGTCTACACTAGCCATGCAAATGGCCATTTCGAAGTTTACTAATGAAGTGCTGAAATACATATTCAGACCCTCATTAGCATGCAGGCAGCCACGGCACTTTGAAATTGACGCAGCTTGCCGCCACGCGGCTCGTCCAGACGGACTCCTTTTCAAAAGGACCCCAGCTACTTCGAAGTCCCCTTACTCCCATCTGCTCATAGGAATAAGGGGACTGCGAAGTAGCCGGAGTCCTTTCGAAAAGGAGTCCCGTTTGGGCGAGCTGCGTCAATTTCAAAGTGCCGTGGCAGCCCGCATGATAATGAGGTGCTGAATATGTATTTCAGCGCTTCATTAGTAAACTTCGAAATGATTATTTGCATGGCAATTTTGAAGTTTTTGGCTAGTGTAGATGTAGCCCAGGTGCTGCAAACTCTTTCCAGGCCTATCCTTAAAGAGACATACAACTTCCTCCAGCAAGCCAGAAAATGTCCCCTCACATTTCATATGTGACACTATCACTATACTAAAACCTACACTGACAGCATTTGAAATGGTGCTGTGATGCTCTGAAGAAGTTTAGAAATTCGGACAACAAGACAAAATTTGTGAATTAGCTTTTGTAATTTCATTAAAAGCCAGTGATGAACTCAAAGTGAAGTGAAGGCTCCTCATGATGCAGTTTGAATATGTTCTGTCCATTGAAGGAGGAACATGAGCTTTTGGCTGTGCCAGGCCATGCCACTTTTGTCCATGCAGCTGCAGTGACAATGAATTAAAAGGAGGACTAGCTCCTCAGGCCTTAAGTTTCTTTTACGCTAGCTTAATCACCCATCAATTCCTCCCCTCCTTGGGTGTGTCTACACTTGCATTCCTCTTTCAAAAGAGGTATGCAAAGGAGGTAAATTCCAAATGGAAATGAGGTGTAAATTTGAATATTTGGCACCTCACTTGCATATTCTAATTTTGAAAGAGCTTCTTTCGAAAGAAGAAAGCTGGTGTAGATGCTGCTCTTTTGAAAGTAAACCCCGTCTTCAAAAGAACACTTCTTCTCATTAAATAAATAGAAGAAGGATTCTTTCCAAGATAGGTTTACTTTTGAAAGTGCAACATCTACACTGGCTTTCTTCTTTCAAAAGAAGCTCTTTTGAAATTAGAATATGCAATTGTGGTGCCAAATATGCAAATTTACACCTAATTTCCATTTTCAATTTACTTCATTTGCATACCTCTTTCGAAAGAAGAATGCAAGTGTAAATGCAACGCTTGAATAAGAGTGTAGGGGTCAGAAAAGATGTTTGGAAATGAGTTAAATGGAGAACATCCCTACAATTGTTCTTGGCACCAAAGGCTGGTTTAGGCCCTGAAGACCTTCCAAATCAGGAGTGTTGTTTCTTTTCCCTCCCTTAGTCAGTTGCATAATTGAGGATACAGTCGAGAGAGGTCTCCATAGTAAAATGACTTGTCAGTCTCTCCATTTTCTGAATGAATTTAAATTTATGGAATATTATTTGCTGACTATTTTGCAGGTTGAAATGTATCTGGTATCGTTGTCCCTTTTCCAAATGTGAGTGTTTGAATGATGTCAACCAACAGTGAAATCTCAAACTGCTGTAAGAGCAGGTATGTTTTTAAACAAGCTGTGAATGACTGAAGCTTTTGCCAAGTTATTATAGGTCAGTGTGAATCACACAAATCTCTCTGACTGACCTAACCTTATCTGAACTGCACCCTTTACTTAAAGGCAATTCTGTATGTCCTCAAAGAGAAGAAAATAGATGGCATTCTGTTCCCGTGCACAGGAGGTTTTCTCCAGAGTACCTTTGTCAACTAAGCTGCTTTGAGATTTAATCCATGTAAGTGACATCTGAATTTGATCTTGTGGCCTCCATTTTAGTTTAAAAATGGAGCATTATATCAAAGTGAAATGTGCAATTTGGGTATCATCACCTGCACTGAAATTTGTTTTAACTTTCAAGTCAGTTGCTTTGGGCTAATATGACTACTTTAAAACTTGTGAAATTGAACCTGTGTCTGATAGTGATGGCATGGTCAGAAAAATCAGACACAAAAACCAGCAGAAAAGTACAAAAGCCATGTTCTTGACCCCAAACTTGTCATATGTTAATTGATAATCCTTTTTACAGACTTCAGGGCTACACAAGCACTCTTTGACATAGAGCTTTCAAACATTCAGAGGTATGCCAGTATGGTTAAATAAAATGAGATCATGAACTGATAAGAATATAAACCAAGGATTAAATCTTATATCACCTGTAGTCAATCAGCTAGTTGCAGACTACACATCCTTTGGTATTCGTTGTAATAGTAGTAACAATCAAGAACTCTCTCGGTATTAATGAGAATATAATGTGTATTTACATAGGAATTCCACTGACACTTAAGCTGCGTCTACACGTGCACTCTACTTCGAAGTAGCGGCACCAACTTCGAAATAGCGCCCGTTGCGTCTACACGCGTCGGGCGCTATTTCGAAGTTAACTTCGACGTTAGGCGGCGAGACGTCGAAGTCGCTAACCTCATGAGGAGATAGGAATAGCGCCCTACTTCGACGTTCAACGTCGAAGTAGGGACCGTGTAGACGATCCGCGTCCCGCAACGTCGAAATTGCTGGGTCCTCCATGGCGGCCATCAGCTGGGGGGTTGAGAGATGCTCTCTCTCCAGCCCCTGCGGGGCTCTATGGTCACCGTGGGCAGCAGCCCTTAGCCCAGGGCTTCTGGCTGCTTCTGCGGCAGCTGGGGATCTATGCTGCAGGCACAGGGTCTGCAACCAGTTGTCAGCTCTGTGGATCTTGTGTTGTTTAGTGCAACTGTGTCTGGGAGGGGCCCTTTAAGGGAGTGGCTTGCTGTTGAGTCCGCCCTGTGACCCTGTCTGCAGCTGTGCCTGGCGTCCCTATTTCGATGTGTGCTACTTTGACGTGTAGACGTTCCCTCGCTGCGCCTATTTCGATGTTGGGCTGAGCAACGTCGAAGTTGAACATCGACGTTGCTGGCCCTGGAGGACGTGTAGACGTTATTCATCGAAATAGACTATTTCGATCTCGCAACATCGAAATAAGCTATTTCAATGTTGGCTGCACGTGTAGACGTAGCCTTAGAAAATTATTTGGCTATCCAAACATGGTATACCAACAGAAAGATATAAATATTCCAAATTTAGCTGAGCCAAAATGAACATAAGGGACTTCTCCCTGATATAAGTAAAATGCTGAAAAAGAATAGCACCGAAAATGGGAACTGCAATAATACTAAAATAATGAAGACATTTTTCTGTTTTCTATGCCTGTGTTACATCTCAGTGAAATTTCAGCAGGTGATTTGGGAACATGATGGCAAATGAAATTCATTGCTGATAAATGTAAATTAATGTGTATTGGAGAGTAAAAATTGAGCTACCAGACTGAGTTCTCTGATACCTGTATTACCTGAGAAAAAGACTCCGGACATGATTGCTACTATTCATTGTGCAACTAAAGTCAAAACAAATAAATGTGTAAAATGCACAGGGAGGATTCCTTGGGTAAGCCCCCTTTATCAATAAAAGGGAGATATGCACCATTGGAGCCTATCCCAGGAAATAACAATTTATAATGGGTTTGATTATAAACAAAACAGGTTTTCTTAAGCAAAACAGTAGGATTTAAGTGGTTTTAAGAAAAAAAGGCAGATCAAAATGAGCTACCAAATCAAACAAAATAGAAAACACATAGCAAATAAAATTCTTGTGAGTTCTTTCCTTTAAAAAGCTGCTTTTATATCAGATGGAATTTTCAGGTCAGAAATTACCTTATCCTCATCTGGGCCTCCATTGAAGTTCTGTGTTTTTCTCTCAATGAGTCAGGCAATTTCCAAGGCAAGCTGGAGACAAAAAGATGAAGTCATAGGCTGGACTGAAGACAAAGATAGAGGAGCCCGAGGACCTATTTATACCTTTCCCATTGTCCTCTTTGGCTATGTCTACACTACTGTAATCTGTAGACAGAAGTTACTGTTGGAAGAGATCTTCTGACAAAGCCTCTATTGACAGATCATGTCCACACACAGCCAACCAGAAACACAGCAGACAGGGTTGCCCAGTGATCCAGTAGCCCTGTCTGTTGATAGAGGGACACCACAGAGCTACTGTCCACATGTCTCCTTCGTCAACAGATTCTGTCAAGAAAGGCATTCTGTCTCACGCAGGAGAGGCAGAAAACTGTTGACAAAAGTGCCGAGTTCTGTCTACATACTCTATGTCAACATAACACATTTTTAGTGTGGACACTCCGTGAGTTTTGTTGACAAACCCCAGTTTTGTCAACCAAACTCTCTAGTGTAGATGTAGCCACTGTGTAAAAGTACACTCCAAGATGGAGATTGTCATGTGAATGAAATCACTTGTCCCTGTCCGTTCTAGGCAATTAGCCATTGCCTGTCTTTTAGATTGTATATTTACAGCCAAATTCCTCAAATGTGGATTGAGACATGTTAAAGGCCCTTTGTTGGCTAAGTACTGCTATCCCCTCATACAAGCCATACTCGTACAATTGAGTAGCCACACTTCCTGTTGAGGTCTTCACAGAGATAAACATTTGGAACACAAATATGTAGGCACTACTTGTGACTTCAAATACAAAAATAATACATGCACAAAAATAAGATTTACAGATCCATCAAGGGCACAGTTAAACATTAAAGGGCACAGTTTTGCTTTGGGTCAAGATAAAATCCAATGATAGATGCATGTGAGGAGACAAATCTCTAGACTGGTTCTCTTTCAGTCAAGCAAACCAGTCAACAGGACTGCATATAGCAACAATGGCATCCCATCCCAGAGATTTATCACTAGAGCCATTTGAGACTTGTATTTCTGTACAACAGTCACATAAATTATTTTTGGGAATAATGAAAAGCAAGGTAAACGGCAGCTGTGAAAGGAATGTAGTTTGGTTTAGTCTCTTTGCATGTCTCATTCTCCAGAGGAATCCCCTTTTGGCAACAGGCAAGACTTAAATTTTCTAAAAGCCACAGTTTAGCTTCCAACTTTCTAAATAATAGAAAACATAATTAGTGGTGGTAGTGCCAGCCCAAGGAGGAATGAAGCTTGTTTTAGTATCAGAGCAGCATAAGGAGAGGGTGCTATTTAAACAATACAAGCAATTCCAAAGAACTTCAGACTAATTTTAGATTAAAAACCAATTAATTCCATCCATTCTATTGAATGGGCAAGCACACTGAACAACTCCCTGTCCTCTTCCAATACAGTCTTCTCTCCCTTGCATATTTTGATTCTATAATTATCTTTTTCCATAAATAAACAAAATTAACACTTTTTTATTTTAAAGACGTAGTGAAACCAGCAAGGGACTTGCATAGTATTTTTTCACTGTCTGTGATTTTAAGATGAGTCTTGGAAGGTGTTGAAGACCTCCAAAAGGGAAATGCAGGAACTTATCACCATGAAAGAACTGTTCCTATATTTTCTTCATTGACTTAATTTGGAAATAGCACACATTTTCTTCTTCCATCTCTGGGCATAGATTGAGCCTTGCCTAGTGTTCGGAGTATGAGTCACTCTGCTCCTTCTTTGCAAATCATAGAATCATAGAACTAGGACTGGAAGGGACCTCAAAAGGCCATCGAGTCCAGCTCCCTGCCCCAATGGCAGGACCAAGTACTAGCTAAACCACCCCGGATAGACATCTATCTAACCTGTTCTTAAATATCTCCAGCAATGGAGATTTCACAACCTCCCTTGGCAATTCATTCCACTGTTTGACCACCCTGACAGTTAGGACTTTTCCTAGTGTTCAACCTAAACCTCCCTTGCTGCAGTTTAAGTCCATTGCCTCTTGTTCTATCCTCAGAGGCCAAGAAGAACAAGTTTTCTCCCTCCTCCTTATGACACCCTCTTAGATACCTGAAAACCGCTATCATGTCTCCCCTCAATCTTCTCTTTTCCAAACTAAACAGGCCCAATTCTTTCAGCCTTTCTTCACAGGTCACATTCTCTAGACCTTTAATCATTCTTGTCTTTCTTTTCTGGACCCTCTCTAATTTCTCAACATCTTTCTTGAACTGAGGTGCCGAGAACTGGACACAATACTCCAGCTGAGGCCTAACCAGCGCAGAGTAGAGCGGAAGAATGACTTCTCGTGTCTTGTTCACAACACACCTATTAATATAACGTAACTCCTTCTCCTACCTGGCCAGTGCTTTGATTAGGGTAGTTCCAAGGATTTGTGTATCAGACATCTTTAGTCCAGAGCAGAGTGTTGATGAAATAAAGGTTCATTTATCACATGGCTGTAGTTTGTATCTATAGCTATCTCCATCATAGGGCTTACTGGCTATTAAGATCCAATTACAACAGCCAACTTCAAAGTCTTCATTCCTTCATCTGAGGCCCCATTATAGACTTGCCAGTTCATTCATTCCACTATACTTTTCCATGGTCTTTGTATTAGCCACTGATTCACAAAACCTAAAATAACTGCTGACTAATCTATCACTGGAAAATGCTCAGTGATCGCTAAGGTATCAGCCTGAAAAGCCAAAGCAAAATATTTCACTTTATTATGTAAACACAGTCCTGCCAGTTTTCCATAATTGTAAACAGCAGTTTTTCTACAGAGTTACAACTGAAAATAGTATTCAGATTTAAGAATAGATATATAATTAATATAAATGTTACTACTATTACTACAGCATATTACTAAAGCATAAGTGTTTACTTGTGACCAGTTTGATTAGTCTGATAGGCGCTGAGCCCATGGTGGTGGTTGTTGATGATGATGATGTATTCATTTTACCATTTGGTTAAATTTTCTGCTGCTGATTATGGATTATTTACAACTGCACTTCTGAAAATGTATGGTCAGGACTCACAATTTGTTCTGCATAAAAGATTTGTTGATTCTTGACCACATCATGAATTAAAATAATTTTATCCCACTTCTTGATAAATATGAATATTGGCAAATTGCCTTATTTTGAGCTTTCTTGATATGAGAAAGGACGTATTGTTTACTTTCCTTTTCCTACAAAGCTGAATGTGGAGTCTGCTTTTCTGCCAGATGCTAATGAACTTTACATTGTGTTAATAGAGCTCTCAAATTGATTCAAAGGGAAAACTGATGTAGTTCAAGTTGACCTACATACTCAAGCAAATGCTGCCTCTGGTGAATAATTCTTTGGACTACAGCATAAGTACATGTTCAGCTGTCAGTAAGAAGGGCTCTCTGTAGCAGAAATATGGTGAATTACATGGGAAAGCTACAATAGAAAATTTGTCTTCTGAAATTGCTTGTCGTCTTTGTTCATCTGCTGGAAAAATCAGTTGTTGACAGAAGAGCTGGGGGAAAAACTGTACTCAGTATTTAATGGTATGCAAAAAGATATCTCTTGCAAAGAACCAATATGTATTCTTGAGCAATTCTTTTCCAGCTGCAGCAGGAGCCTGTTGAGCTTGGTACAAACTACAATTTCTGTGTTCCCTTTATCTCCAGCTCCAAACAGAAAGTAACAATAGTCAACTCAGGAGATGTCAAATGATCTCTTATTCAAGATGAAGGATCTAGAGCTGATTGAAACTTGTGTATCCTATTCAAAAAATCATTTTTTCTCAGAATGTTTTATTTAAAAAGCAAATATTTCATTCCACTGCTATTTGAAACTGAAAATTTCATATTGAGTCATTTCAGAACAGAAAATTAACCTTTGATTTTTAATTTTAAAAAGACTACTTTAATTCAACTAGAATAAAAAATTGTGTGTTCCTCCACAATCTTCTTTCCCTTTCCTTCTCCTTTTCTTCACTGGGGAAATATATGAAATGACAGATGGCACGAGAGAAAGGTTGATAAACTGAACCCATTCTGGATTAAATGCAAATAAAATTGATGATGAAAAACAAAAAGGCTGTTCCTACACAGGCCATTTCCAAAATATGCTGAAATTCCCCTGGCCTCATTAGCATAATGTCACATGATTTGGAGTGTAGAAGCACAGCCTCTGAGGGCTCAAAAGTTTTCAGGAAGAAGGGGTCTCTGGAAGAAGGTCTTCCTTTTGGAAGCCCCGCCCCAGGGGCCACGCTTCTACACGGCATTTTGTAGTCCAGAAGAACAGCCTTGCAGACTCCAAATCACATGATGTTATGCTAATGAGGCACAGGGAATTTGCATCTGCACCTCATTAGCATATTTCACTCTGTGTATTAGCATGCTACTTCCAAAGGAAGTGGCCTGTGCAGAAACGGCCAAAGTAATTTAGTTGAAAAAAAATCAGATTGAAATTAGATTGAAATATTTGAATTAGGTGTACAAAGTACAAAGATAACTGTCAAGCTGGACATGTTATTGCCTGATACTGTAACAACTGAAGTCCGTTAAGCCTCCAAAGACTTGTACTGCATTCAATGGATGAGGAGGACTGGGTCCTGGTTTGCTTTTTTCTCCTCTTCTTGAAGAACTACTTCAATTTTGCATAGGCACATTTTGAGCCTGCATCTCTTCATCCAGTTTTTATAATTTTTTGAAGGTATTGTTTCAGGGTATGTGAACATGTGGGTCTTGTGCTCAGCATGGTATCTGATACACCTGTTTCCCCATAAATTCGTCTGATACCTCAATTCTATAGAGACTTTTTGAAACTATGTTTTATGGGCTTGTTTGGGAAAAACAAGGTTGAAGAAACATTTTTTAAATTTTGTTTTGAAGGAGCCAAGCTTCATCATCATTCCAATCTCTTTTGGAAGCAATTCCCACAGTTACTTCAGTCTAAACAGTAGAAGGAGGTAATTCCATTTTTCCAGCAGAATGTGGCTTCAGTCACCTTAGCGATTGCTGCTGTATACACAAGCACTCTTGGAGGAAGTGGTAATATATGCCTTACTGTGTGAATATGATATTTTTATGAGCTGACCTCATTGAATGATTTTTTTGATTTTAAATCACTTACAAACAGTGAGGATTTGAGCAGTAAAGAAACATTAAGAGCCAAAGGTAAAATCTTGGCTCCACTGAAGTCAAGTGGTAAGGACTTCACTCCAGCATTCTTGACATTTGGGATTGCCATTTTCCAGCTTCATAGTGCATGATAGAAAAGCTCAGTGCCCTTGGCTAGAGTGTTAGGACTGAAAATAGGTAGTTGAGGAATGCAGGGAAGCAAAGTATGCAGTCCCATGGAATCTTTCCTCCTCCCTAATATTTTCCTCTATTTTCAGGAAGAGTAATTGTTCAAACTAGCCTTATAACTATACATTTTGGCTATGTCTACACTAGCCCAAATCTTCGAAATGGCTATGTAAATGGACATTTTGAAGATTACTAATTACATATTCAGCTCCTCATTAGCATGCTGCTGGCCTCAGCACTTCGAAATTGCTGCGGCTCGCTGCTGCATGGCTTATCCAGATAGGGCTCCTTTTTGAAAGGACCCCACCAACTTCAAAATCCACTTATTCCTATCAGCAGACAATTTCAAAGTGCTGCAGCTGGGAGCATGCTAATGAGGCACTGAATGTGTATTTCAGTGCCTCATTAGTAATCTTCGAAATGGACATTTGCATAGCCATTTCAAAGATTTGGGCTATTGTAGACACAGCCTTTGAGGAGTAAAGGGACTTCGAAGTTGCTTGAGTACTTCAAAGTACCAGTGGGTGAGCCACAGCTAGACGTGAGCCGGTACTTTGAAGTTTAAAACTTCGAAGTTGCCGCAAGGTGGAATTTGCTTAATGAAGTGCTGCATATGCAGCACAGCACTTCATTAGCAAAGTCCCAACATCCTAATTACCCTCCTTCCTTCGAAGGAGGGTGGTAGTATAGACAAGCTCATTGTGAAACTGTAATATCACACAAGTGATATAGGATGAGGCTAAGGTTTAGATTCACCTCTATAAGAAATATTGAAAAACATATTTTAGCAAAGGTGAGCTGTTTTCTCTCAACCAGATAGAGTGGTGGATTGTAGCCTGGAGCATAGAGAAAAGATCATGCTTTCCACAAACTATGTGCTCCAGACTGTGCTCACCTATATTCGTGCCTCTGAAACATTTTTATTATCAACCTAAAATTTGTAACTTTATATGGGAGAATAAGCTTCCACAAATAAGACTCCATGATCATTTTTAACAAGAAATTAGGAGCATTTAATGTTAATCACTGTGAAATCACTTTTTCATTCTCACTGAATTAGGACTTATTTCAACTTATCAAAGTGAGGGTTATATTAAAGCTTCTGGAATTAACTTGGTAGCTGCTGTAGTCTCACCTCTTCAAATCTATAACCTACCTTTCATTTGTCTCCTGGGGAATGTTTCTATTAACCCAGAACCTAATATCACTTGGCTAGTCTTCTCTATTCTTGATCATGCAACTAAGGGAAACATAATGCATTCCAAAAATGCTTCATTATAACACAGGCCTGTTATCCAAGCTGACTAGAAAAATTACTTTGGGGGCCTGTTGTCCACTTAAAAGGTATTAATAGAATTAATGACATATGTAAATGACTAATTTGCATCCGTTGCAGACCTTGTACCTATTTTAAGATGTCAAATAATCATTTTCATTTTATGCAATTACTTAGCTGCTTGTGTATTACATAAAATTAAATCAATTGCTTTAAACATTGATGTTGCTACTGTACCATGAATGCTAAACAGGGATTTATATGGTATATTAAAAAAAAAAAAAAACACCATAGAAATTTGAGACCAAGAAAAGAACTTTGGAATTGTCCCTTAATAGTAATAACCTTCAGAAACAAGACATTTGTTCTGAGCTATTGCAATCATCATTACTTTGCATATTCTTATCCTTCTGGTCTTTAATGTACATTGAAATATATTACTCATCTACTTCTTGTTTAATTGTTCTTCTCTACAATTTGTGTGAACCTAAGTTTGTTTCCACATCCATATAACAACCAGCATTAAATGGATTATTTCCAAGATCAATTTATTATATTGATACAAACAATTTTCAAAAATGTGCATGTTTCCTCTTTTGCACACATCTATGAATACACGCAACCCATTTCATATGTGCACAGTTATCAAGGTTTACACACTTAAATCAGACATGCATGAAACTGCAGGGAACTCTTTGGAAATTTGCATAAGAGATTTCACATAATGGCTTAATATGGTTAGTTTGATATTTAAATTTAAGGCCCAACATAAAAATATTTAAAATATTAATAATATTTTAAAAGTTCTTTTATGTTATATGTGGCATCAGAGACTAGACAATTGTGTAAGAGTTAGATTTTCACACAGTAAGCTCCACCGAAGTCTGTGGGTGAGATCCTGAACTCAATGGGAGTTTGTCATGAACTTAATGAGGTCAGGATTGCACCCTATGTGTGAATGGATTTAAGTGGAGTTACACCAACTGAAAATATGGCCTTTAGCTTTGGGCAAAATCGAGGCACTCGCCAATACATACATATACAAATCTGCAAACAAACTAGCTGCATACAAACATTCATGTATATACTATAGACATTGGGGAGCCTGTTTTTGAAAAGCTGGAAGATTTTGTATGTAATGATATTAAAAATTCTACCCCAAATAAAATTTTTAGAAGAAAATTTATCAGCAATTGGACTTAGGGATAATATTTTTCCTATATGTACAGTATCTAGCATAATGGTGGTCTCAGTCTTAAAATGGTAGCCTAGGGAATATCACAGTGCAACAGTAATGGTGATTTAATACAACTTGTGGATATTATCCTGTTAAATAATTATTTTTAAGGGAAAAGGCTGAAGCTCTATTGAAAGGCAAAAACACATAACTACAAAAAACAAAACAAAACAAAACAAAAAAACAAGCCCCCTACCCTTTAACTATCTGATTCCTGATAAAAGATGTCACATGCCAATATATGTAGTCTCCATCATGCACACTAAATTTGGCTTCTCTACTGCTGAAAACTGAAAGCCATTAGAAAGCTGGAGAAAGGAGATTTACTTTTTCCAACTTCTTGCACTTCCCATTTTTTTGCAGGAATTCCAGTTTGCTAGCAGAAAAGTTGTTTCTGATTAAAGAAAAACTGCATAGACTGTTCTGCTTAGCTAGGTTAAAGATGTTGATTCACTCCATTGGTGAGTACAAACCTCTTGCTATAAGTTACAATTCTGGAAATATTATTATGTTTCAGACAACATTTAGCCGTTTCCAGAACTAGCATGTTCCTTGACATGTCACTTATTACAGTCTTGCTTTTCCCCCAATATATAAAATTCATGTCAACCAGCAGTATTTTAATTAACATTTTTTTTCTCTTTTTTAATTATAACCTCTTTCGTGCCATATTGGTGACTTCAATCGCTAATTTAGGAGATCTTTTTACATAATATATGATGAAAAAGGTGGTAATATACATAATGTTAAGCGGCCTCATATAAGATACCGGATAAGTCTTTATTTATATATATATTTTTTTTTCAGTATCTGTGTTGTTCGTGAAGTTGAACATAGATTTCCTGGAATATAATTTATAGCATTTCTACTTCCACAGTGAATCCATACTTTAACATGAAAATATCATGCAATATCATTTTCCATTCCCTTTTAAGTACTACAAGTACTGGGATCAAAGTAACCTAAGAAATTCTCTAGCAAAAGATAGCATTGACCTAGATGGGTGTGGAATGTCTGCAAGGGTAGAGCATGAGGCACCAAAGGTTTGAAAGTCAGTGAGACTTCCAAAGTGTGCTCTGGTGATACAGTGAATTGGGTAGCTAAAATGACTGGAGATTGCACTGACTGAAGGCACTTCCCACAACAGCCTCACCACCAGTGTTCCTGTACATTCCCAGAAAAACATGTCCCACATTTGGAGAGAAAGAGGCCGTGAAATATTTGTCCAATCCAGGAGTGAGATATGTCATATTGTACTTGATAAATACCTTTGGAAAATACTTCAGGAGAAGAAACATCTTAATCTAGAAGGAAATAGAAAATTATATTCCACCAATCAGTCAAGATCCTAAATAAACAGATATTTCTATATTTGGGTATTTTATTAATTATTGAAACAGAACAATTTTGAGGAAGGCGGGGCTTCCGGAAGGAGGGTTTCCTTCTGGGGGATCTCTGTGGGCCACGGGTCTACACAGCTATTCTGGAGTTCGGTAGAGCCTTTTCCAGACTCCAAATTATGCGGCCATATTCTAATGAGGTGCAGAAAATTTACATCCACCCCTCATTAGCATCTTCTGGGCTGCTCATGACCATGCCCCTTCCAGAGGAAGGGGCATGTGTAGATGTAGCCTTAGAGGTGGGGAGGGAAGGCAAGGGAAGGAGGGTTACCAGTCATTAGTAGGACCAGCAAAGGAAGGAAATTACATTAAATAAGGTGTGTCCCATTCCTGAGAATATGACAGGTGGGGAAATTGCCATTGTAATCCATCAAATAGTTGAGATCTCTGGAAAGGCCTTATTTAAATGTGTCAAACTTGCAAATGAATTCCAATTCAAATGCTTCTCTCTGTAATCTTGTGGTAAAATCTTTTGTAGAAGAATGGCTACTTTTAAATTGATAATGTCCAAAAAGCCTGAACTGTTCTCCTACGGGTTTATGTGTATTCCAATTCCTGATGTTGGATTTCTGTCCATTTATCTGTAACAGGGGATTTAAGTATAATTGGAAGGAGTTATTAATTTAGGTTAGAGTTGCCAATCTGAGTTGAAGGTTAAAGGCCCATACCTATATCCCAATCACTTGAAACACCATGGAGCTAGAAGTGCTCTGAGGCTAGAGGTAGTCCTCGGATTCCTAATGATTGCATGAGTAAATTTAAGAGGATATTTTTTTATGTTTCTTTCACACCAGGTTGATTTAAAATAAATAGTTGAATTAATATAAAAGTAAAAACTGAGTGATATCGAATAACAGAGAAAACCAATATAGACTTGCAGACTTTTTTACTATTTTAGCACAGCATACTGGTTATATGGCTTCCATTAGTTACTATAGTTTATATCTTGGTGAAGTAGAATACTCCCTCCCTCCCTCCCAAGGATCCTAGGAGTTGAGAATTGCTTTGCTCCACAGATGGCAAGGAGATATGATACTAGAACAAGGAGGTTGAGGTAAGAAAATGAGAGCCTGAACAAGAGAAAAGAAATTAAATTGTGACAAGAATCTTGAAATCCTTTGAGGAGCCTCTTACAAACCTTGGATAAGCCTCCTATTCCCACTTGCCATAGAGTATTATAATCCTTTTTACGTCACCTTATCCCGATCTTTTCAATACCAAATTAGGCAGTGGCAGTCTAGGAATTTGTGGGACAAACAGAGGTGATTGGCAACATTCATTTCAGATATCATCCTGAATATTCATGAAGTGTGATGTCATGACCTCATGCATAAATTCTGAGAAAAGGGTAAGAGTACCCATAAATACCACCTTGATGACCCTTGCCTTATTTCTTCCCCATAACAGGACGAGTGTGACCCATGTGCTTGCTGTTATTGGGTTTGCATAGTCTGAGACTTTTACCATATTCTGAAAGTTCTGCCTGAGTGCAGAAAGCAGGAAGAGAGCTTTGTGGAGAAAAAAAAAAAAAGTGCCAATTCATAAAAATTTTGTGCAGAAGAGATAGGTGAATGACCTAAATGCTCTGTAAGCAAGTATTTTTCTCTAATGTAATTCAACTTCTTGATAGCAATTCATTAAGCTAACATTAAAGTTAACTTTTCAAATATATATCTACCAAATGTTCAAAGGGATACAAGCTTTAGTGCTACAACATTAGTTTGGCTTAAATTAGTGCCTAAAATCTTGGCATTTCAGTCAACTATTAGTTCATTTACACAATTAAGAGTCTCAAAGTCAATTATGATTTTCGTCCTTTCTCTGTAATACATTTTTTAAAAAAGATCATCTAAAAATCTATTCTGAAAATTAGCTTGCACTAAAGTCAGTGCTTTGGTAGTCACAGACAATATACTGATGTCTTTTACAATTGCTTTCTTTAAACACTGCTTCTCAAAGGCATTCCCTTTGCCATAAAAACAGCAATTACTACTGTTATACAAGATCAGTGGCTGCAAACATGCAGGTTTTCTTTTTTAAGCTTTAATATTTTGTAAAGCACTAACTAGAATATTATGCCAAGGTATTCTCTCTCGCTCTCTCTCACACACACACAAACACAGAGAAAGAGAAAGAGCTCAAAAGACACACAGAGAGGCAATGGTCACACAGCCAAGTTATTTCAAGATAATAGCTGTTATTTCAAAATAACTTTGCAGTCATCTGCACTCATCATCATCATCAACAACCATGGGCTCAGCACCCATTGGCTTCTGATGCCTCTCTCAGTATTTCCTTACGTAGTCATCTACACTACACATGTTATTTCAAAATAAATTTGAAATAACAGTGGCATTATTTTGAAATCTGTAAACCTCATTGTAGGAGGCATAGCACTTATTTTGAAATAACTATTTAGAAACAGGTGATGTTAAGATGGCAATAGCACCTATTTATAGTTATATAGGTGCTATTTTGAAATAAGTGCTCTGTGTATAGACTATTTATTTCAAAATAGCTGTGTTATTTTGAAATACATTTTTGTTTGTAGCAGCCCTATTTCAAAATAGCTATTTTGTAATAACTATTTGGCTGTGCCTACACTTGCTTTCCTCTTTCAAAAGAGGCATGCAAATGAGGGAAATCGAAAATGAAAATGAGGTGCAGATTCACATATCTGGCACCTCATTTGCATATGCTTTTGAAAGAAGAAAAGCAGCGTAGACACAGCTCTTTTGAAAGTAAACCCCATCTTAAAAAACACCTTCTTCCATTTTTTTATGGGAAGAACGGTTCTTTCAAAGATGGGGTTTACTTTCAAAAGAGCCACAACTACATTGCTTTTTTTCTTTCAAAAGAAGCTCTTTCGAAAGGATATGCAAATGAGGTACCAGATAGGTAAATTTGCATCTCATTTGCATACCTCTTTTGAAAGAGGAATGCAAGTGTAGACACAGTCTTCCAGGATAGCTTATTTTGAAATAGGACTGCATAGACATAGCCAGAGAGAATAAGAGAGCATAACTCAGCAGGGAATTTGGATCTATGGGCCAGATCTCCAGGGACTCTAAATCAACATAGTACCAATGATTTCAAAGGGCCTATCAGCCTAGCTTTATTGAAATCAATGGTCCTATGGTAATATATGGCTCTGCCCTGCACATTTAAATTTTGATTAACAGTCATTCTTAAGTATTAAGGCTTCTGATTTCTGCTGCACTGCAGTACAATACCCTATACAAGTAAGAGACTGTCTTTGCATTTCTCCTCTCTAGTTTTCTGCTAGATTCAAGTCTACTTCACTTTAATTTGAGGGTCTTTCAAAGGGTTTGATGCTGCATCTACATCTATGTTTTGTATTTTATGCCCACAAAAGTAATCTACAGTTAACACAACATTGTTATGAAGCACCACTTCAGGACAAGGCAGATGTTGTTTTAGTTGTTGCAAATTGCTCATGTATAATCTCTCACTACCACAGATGATTATGTAAAAAGTGGCAAAAATAAGAAAAGTAGCTCTATGCATAACTGTTTAATCTTTATGGAAAGAGTTGCTGGCAAATGATGCAATTACTTCCCTCATATTTTAACAACATGTTCATAGAAGTGCTTTTCCAAAAACAAAGACCAAAACATCCTCTTTCTGCATTGATTATTCCTGTTATCAGCTGGGGTTAGGTATGCCCTGCTGCTTTCTGTCCTCTCTGTAGCCTGGCTGGGAGGACATTCTTTCCTCCCGTCCTGCTGCAAATCCTCCTAAATATTCATCTGAGACACTCAGGCTGGGTACTTGGGAATGGCAGCTGTTTTTCTGTGAGGACTGCAGTTCTTCATCTTGACATGTGTGAAATCCTCATTTGGAATAGACACGGATTATACCTTCCTAACCCAGTGAAGTAGAGAGACAGATGCTAAAGTGAAAATAGTGGGCCTGCTCTTATTCTTGGAGCACCTCTTATTGACTTTACAACACAGTTACAGCAGTTGTGGGAAATCTGCTTGCCAAGCCCGCCAAGGTATAGATGAAAACATTTTATCACACAGCAGCAGATGGCACAAAAGAACAGAGGCTAAAGTGAAACTCCCACAATCTGTTTCATAATGAATTAGCAGATTCATGCTCATATAATCTTAAGTGTAGTTTTAATAAATTAATCCTGACCAGGTCTAGGAAGCTTTTAGATACCCTGAACTCATTCATGTACACAGTACAGCTTAGGTCACTATAAGTTATGTTTCTTAAACATATGCATAAGACACTCCCCCAAGCAACACGAATTACAACAACTTTAGTGCTAGTGTGGACAGTGTTATATTGGCACAAGAGCTTCTCATGGCTAACATAGTTACTGTCACTAGCTCCATCCCCTAGTAAGCACCCTTGTCTGTTTCTCTAACTTTTTTGAAGACACATGCAGGCAAGAAGAAAAGAGTGTACAATGGGATCATACAAGAATTGTTGGATGAATAAGCAAAAACAGTCAAGTGTGGGCAACATTATCAAAACAGAACTTTTATTTTTGCCCATAACCTTATGATGTCATGAAATTTGGTGAAACAGTAGGGCAACTAACCTTTGAATATATTTTACTTATGTTAAATGAATAATATGGGCTACGTCTACACGTGCAGCCAACATCGAAATAGTCTATTTCGATGAATAACGTCTACACGTCCTCCAGGGCTGGCAACGTCGATGTTCAACTTCGACGTTGCTCAGCCCAACATCGAAATAGGCACAGCAAGGGAACGTCTACACGTCAAAGTAGCACACATCGAAATAGGGATGCCAGGCACAGCTGCAGACAGGGTCAACGGGCGGACTAGTGCTTCCGGGGCAACAGCTAGCCGCTCCCTTAAAGGGCCCCTCCCACATACACTCAGCCTGCACAGCACGCGGTCTGAGGAGCCATATAGGCACACAGACCCCGAGCGCCGCAGTCATGGACCCCCAGCAGCAGCAGCAGCAGCAGCAGCTAGAGATCCACCCAGCCCTCCCGGCAGGAGCAGGGCTTGCCCTGGCTCATGCCATGTTGGGGGCAGCTGAGCACCTTCTTGCCCCAGGGGAGGAGATGCCCCCAGGGCAGCGGGGCTCAGCCCCTACCCCTGCAGCACCCCGCTCCCCACCCGCCTCACACGCCGGCGGCTGTGGAGCTACCCCACCAGCACCGACTGGTGGGAGTGGCTGGTGCTTGGGGAGTGGGACGACGACCACTGGCTCCGGAACTTCAGGATGACCCGCCAGACATTCCTGGAGCTCTGCCAGTGGCTCACCCCCGCACTCAGGCACCAGGACACTGCCATGCGGCGTGCCCTCCCTGTGGAGAAACGGGTCGGCATCGCTGTCTGGAAGCTGGCCACTCCGGACAGCTACCGATCCGTGGGGCAGCAGTTTGGTGTCGGAAAGGCCACCGTCGGGGATGTCTTCATGGAGGTAAGAGAACCCACAGGGGTAGGCCAGGCCAGGGCAGGGGGGCCAGGGCAGGGCAGGGTAGGGCAGGGCAGGGCAGGGCAGGGGGGCAGGGCAGGCCAGGGCAGGGGGGCCAGAGCAGGGCAGGGCAGGGCAGGGCAGGGCAGAGCAGGGCAGGGCAGGGCAGGGGGGCCAGGGCAGGCCAGGGCAGGGGGGCCAGAGCAGGGCAGGGCAGGGCAGGGCAGGGGGGCCAGGGCAGGGCAGGGCCACGCACACCCTGCTCACGCCTCATTGGGGCTGTCCCATGTGCTTTCTCTGCAGGTCGTGCGTGCCATCAACTCCATGCTCCTGCACAGGCTCGTGAGGCTGGGGGACCCACAGGCCACTGTCGCTGCCTTTGCCACCCTGGGCTTCCCCAACTGCTTCGGGGCTCTGGATGGGACTCACATCCCCATCCGCGCCCCGGACCACAGTGGCGGCCGATACCTCAATCGGAAGGGCTACCATTCAGTCGTCCTGCAGGCCTTGGTGGACAGCCGGGGACGGTTCCAGGACATTTACGTGGGCTGGCCTGGCAGCACCCACGACGCCCGGGTTTTCCGCAACTCGGGCCTGTGCCTCCGGCTGGAGGGGGGGACCTACATCTCCCAGCGGGAGATCCCTCTGGGGGACACCACCATGCCCTTCTGCATCCTCGCGGATGCGGCCTACCCCCTCCGGCCGTGGCTCATGCGCCCCTACACGGGCCACCTCTCCGCCAGCCAGGAGCGCTTCAACGAGCGCCTGAACCGTGCGCGCCAGATTGTGGGTGCCTGCTGAGCCCTGCACAACCTCGTGGAGAGCAAGGGGGAGACCTTTCTGCAGGGCTGGGCCGCGGAGGCCGCCAGGGCACACGTGCAGCCACCTGCTGCCCCCAGTCGGCAGGTGGACCCAGAGGGGACCCGGGTCCGGGAGGCCCTGCGGGCCCACTTCGAGCAACAGGCCGTGGGGTGAACTCTGCCCAGGCCCCCTACTGCCCGCCCCTTCCTCCCCCACACTCCTGCCCCAACGCCAACACCATGGAGCACCCCACTGCGCCCCCCCCACTTGTCCAGGAGAAATGACAGCACGAACTTGTGGGTGAACGTAAACGTTTTTTTTGTCTTAACGAATTTTTTTTTTTTAATAAATAAATATCTGACACAGAAACCAAAAAGAAGGAGGGACAAACGTTCAAGCAAATCAAGATGGGCACAAATAAAGCAATACAACCACAAAGCAAATAAAAAAGTGTGCACCATCAACAAAAAAGCAAAGCAGGGAGGAGAACGGGGCGAACTATTTACAGAGGGGGGACGGGGCAAACAGGGCACCAAAATAAAGCAGTCCAACAAAAGTATGTCGAACAAGGGGGGGGGCACATCCCAGGCCCCTCGCCCCTACAGCCCAGCACTGGGCGTGCCCGGCCGGGAGCTCCGCCGGGCCTGCAGTCTGGTCCGCGGCTGGGTGGGAGCGGGCTCCACCGGAAGGTAGCGGCGCCGGCGAGTCTTGGGTGGCTCCAGGGGTCCCTCGGCGCGGTGGCCCTCGCGGGGAGGTGGTGGGGCGACAGCGGACGGCCCAGCGACGGCTGGAGCAGCTGCTGGTGGGGCTGCAGGAGTGGGCATGGCGGGCGGTGGCTCGGCCGGCGCGGCATGGGGGGCCAGGTAGTCAACCCGCTGGTTGATGGTCTCCATATAGGCCCCCCATGCCTCCTGGCACCAGGCCAGCGCCTGCTCCTGCAGCCGGAGGTGCTGCTCCGACACCTCCAGCTGCCGGCGGAGGATGGCCAGCAGCTGGGGGTCCGTGGCCGCCGCCGGTAGCAGGCGCGGGGTCCGCCGTCTGGCCCTCCGCGGGGCCGGTCGTTCCTTGGCCGAGGGGCTGCCCTGGAGCGAGGGTCCCGGAGGGCTGTCCGGGACAACCGAGGCCTCACCGGCGCTCTCTTCCGGTCCTTCGGATGGTGCAGGTGCAGGTGCAGGACACAGGAGAGGAGGGGGAAAGAAGAATGGAGACAGGCGTTAGTGTGGGCCCCGAGCCGTGGCCTTTGTCCCCCCCGCCCTGTGCTGCAGGTTCCCCATCCCCGTCCCCGGGAGATGCTGCTGTGATGGACGGGGTTCAGGGGTCCCCCTGCCCTGCACCCCATCCCCTGGTGGGAGCGACTCTCACTTCACCCCGCAGGGTCTGAGAGCAGGAGAGCTTTCTTAGGCCACAGATGGCCAGTTTCTGGCAGGAGTGACAGCACCAGCTGTCGGAAGAGACAGTCCTTCCAACCCGTCGTGGGGAGAAGACCCCAAGGGGGACCCCTCTGGGATGCAGCTTTCCCCCTCCTTTGGCTGGCTGCCTACCAGCTCTCCCTTCCCCTAGCCTCTACCTGTGGCCCCTGCCCTCGCCTCCCAATTCCAAGCCAGCTCGGCTCCTCCCTCCTGTGTGCTCAGGGCAGAGGTGTCACCTGCCAGCTGTAGCGCCAGGATCCTCCTTTGGCCCTGGGAGCTCCTCGGCTCTGGTGGCTCATATGTATCCGGAGTCTCCCTTTGGCACTCCCCCCACTCCATCACATGCTGCTGCTGCGGGGTGTCCCACCCCCTCCACCCGGGGGCCCCTCGAGGTTCCGCTCCCCCCTGGCCCGGGGATGGGGCATGGCACTGTCATGCAGGGTGGCGGGGGGCAGGGGCTCATGGCTGCAGTGCTGTGAGGGCCATGGCCCTAGTGTCCTTGGGGCCATGGCCATGTGAGCGTGTGGGGGGCCCTGGACACATCTCTGTTCCCCCCGCCCCTCAAGCCCCGGGGTGTCCACCAGAGAGGGGTACCTACCTGTGGGTCCGCTCCCACGGTCCGGAGATCCCCGGGGGTCAGAGGCCCTGCTGCTGCTCCGGGATGGCAGGAGGAGGATCTGCAGGCTGGATTCTGCGGAGGAGGAGCCCCCCTCCTCCTCCTCCTCCTCCTCCTCCTGCCACGATGTCCCGGGGATGGCCTCCGGGGGGGGCCCCCGGGGTGCAGGGCTTGCCTCCAGGGCGGAGTCCGTCTGCAGGGCCTGCTCGGGCTCGTCAGCCGAGGTGTCAAGGGTGGCCGGAGGGGAGGAGGTGTGCCGGGAGCCCAGGATGTCCCTGAGCTCCCTGTAAAAGGGGCAAGTGACGGGGGCGGCCCCAGATCGGCTGGCCGCATCCCGGGCCCGGGCATAACCCTGCCGCAGCTCCTTGACCTTACTGCGGACGTGGTCAGGAGTGCGGGCAGGGTGACCCCGGGCAGCCAGGCCGTCGGCCAGCCGAGCGAACGCATCTGCGTTCCGCCTCTTGCTCCCCATCACCTGGAGCACCTCCTCCTCACTCCAGAGCCCCAGCAGGTCCCGCATCTCGGCCTCCGTCCAAGAGGGGCCCCGCTGCCGCTTCCCAGACTGCGTGGCCCTCTGGCTGCCCTGGCTGCTCTGGCTGCCCTTGGGGGGGGTCCCCTGGGGGCGCTGGGGGAGCTGCTGGGCAGCCATGGCCGGTGTCAGGGGCTGAGGGCTGTGCAGGCTCGTCGCGGGTGCAGGCAGGAGCCTGCACGTTGCCTCAGCCTCCTGCAGTCAGGGTGGGGGAGGGGACCTTTAAGGGGCCGCTCCACGCGGCCACCAGTGAGCTGAGGGGCTGGAGAGAGCGTCTCTCAACCCCCCAGCTGATGGCCGCCATGGAGGACCCAGCAATTTCGACGTTGCGGGACGCGGATCGTCTACACTGTCCCTACTTCGACGTTGAATGTCGAAGTAGGGCGCTATTCCTTTCTCCTCATGAGGTTAGCGACTTCGACGTCTCGCCGCCTAACGTCGAAGTTAACTTCGAAATAGCGCCCGACGCGTGTAGACGTGACGGGCGCTATTTCGAAGTTGGTGCCGCTACTTCGAAGTAGCATGCACATGTAGACGCA
The DNA here is from genome assembly GCF_033958435.1 of Carettochelys insculpta. Classification (NCBI taxonomy): domain Eukaryota; kingdom Metazoa; phylum Chordata; order Testudines; family Carettochelyidae; genus Carettochelys; species Carettochelys insculpta. Next base: position 33,531,404 of record NC_134146.1, on the reverse strand, counting down.
GCCATGGTGTTATAAACATGAATTAATGTAATCAGAAATATCTTTGTATCACCCTGTCCGTACCAATACTATTTTACTGAAAGGCACATAGAACCTCAACAGTAGTTACTCTCCTAATTCCCATTTATTTGGGTGCCTATCTACTTTTGCGGATCTGGGCGTGTATACACTAAGATGAAGAGAAAAACAAAATGTAGGTTATTTTCATTATTTTTCAGAATATGTTGGTGACAAGCAAAAGCATATATTCCTGACATACTTAAAATAGTAGGACTGTAATTATGTCAACTCTCTTCCAAAATAACTCATGTACAACTAGAAAGTACGAATCCAAAACAGCTGCTGCTTAGTATGTGGCAAAAGGAACCTAAGAGAAAATAAAGTCATGATATTCACTGATGCACATTTTTTATCTTGACAACTATTATGTAAGCAAAATTTTGTTTACTCATGGGAGAAAGATTGCACTTTTTTTCTCTATCCATTTTGAATGGCATTATAAAATGAAAATCTCTCCCTTCATTTTCAGGAATACTAGCGAGAGAACAGTACAGGATGGCCTTTTCTTCATCAGTTACTGTCTGCTTGACTTTAATTAGAGCTGGAGTGGAGGAAAGTATCTCAAGACCTACTCCAATGTCCCCTAGAAAAGACCATCTTAATGATGGGCTGAAGGGCAAAAGGTGATAATTGGAATTTACATTATAATTATCTAAATTTTGAAATTATTCCTGGGTCAATATGCAGAGACCATTTGGGTGAAGTAATATCTCTTATTCGGTAGCTTCTGTTGGCAACACAGAAAAGCCCTGAAGCTTGCACAGAATTCTTCTTCAAGCCTGCACAGAAATGCTGATATTTAATTGTATTCTCCCCCTGCCCCATGGCCCACACACATACCTCAAATGCTATTTATCTTTTTACATTGTAAGGTCTTTAGCACAGGGATGGTGTATATAGTGCTGTGAAGGGTGAGGAACACCCATAAACAAAAACTAAGATGAGTTTAAAAAAAATCAGTTTAATTTGGGACCACAACATCAAATGCCTTAAAAAGAATCATACGGTTTTTATAGGATAATGCTACAGAGCAGGAATGAGGTTGTTTGAGTGGCCTATGTTTACTGTAGCATATATAGAATTCTTTAAAACATAAACATAACTGGGAGCTGAATTTCCTGGGTTAGTAGTGTTTCATTCTAGGATAAATGTGACATTACTATAATGCTCTTGATCTCTAAGCTCAAAATGGGTACCCTAGGCCAAAATTCCATTTTAATAACCCACTGCTATGCTTTCATACAGAAAAGAAAAGGTGTTCTCTCACTCTTCTCCACCATCTACATGTACTGCAGGTAGTGTAGCAGGGCAGAAGGCAGCTACACCTATTGAACCACTACTCTTCTTCCTGGCCAGGTAGATGGAGAGTGGTTCTGGTAATGTCTGACCAGGTCGGCAGCATGCCTGCAAGGTCTGTTTGCAGCATGTGACCAAAACTAGCTTGAACAACAAGAACAGTGAAACCATGGCAGAATGGGCAGAGGCCCAGGCTTGTCCTTCCTGAACAGTATGCTGCTTGAGTCAATCTCCACGTGCAGCAACAGCAGCAACCATCTGGTGTGCAGGCATACCCTCTAACTTACAGTTTGGATCCTGCTTTCCTTTCAGGTAGCCTAGAGATGGCCCAGGCTCTCTAGGAACAGTTAGCAGGGCAGTGAATCTTGGGGACAGTTTCAAAAGGGTGTTGATTTTCTGTGCTGCTCATTTGTGTGGGTTTTCTTTTTGCTTGGTCACTTAGGATTGTGGTGAGGAAGAAGGAATGTTGTCTGTATTAGCCAACAAAAAAGCTAGAGCTACTCCTTACCCAGGGCAGGCTGTAAGATCACATTCTCTTCCTAAACATATTGCTAGAAACAAAATGCAACCTCCTTCACTGTGAGAACAGCAGTGTCCTGCACTGCATTTGCACCATGGACTCCAAGTAATTGAAACATCGCTGTTTAGTCCAGCAGATGGCTTTGAAATGTGCAATGAGAAATCCAATATTTTCCACACACCAATCATTTTGAAATCTTTAACAGGCAACTGCAGTTTAAGGACCTAGTTCAACAGGTTTATGATGACTGACTATCTCTGCATCACAGTGATAGCACACCTTCCCTACTACTGAATAAGGGTGAATGCCCATCACCCTGAGGCACATTTACAGGAAGGAAATAGAGCATGCAACTAATCCTCTAGAGTGCTGGTATTTTATTTGAGGAGATTTATGCCATGCTCTGTTTCACCCCTTCTGAGAGTCAGTTATTTTAATTCAAGAGATTTGTGTCTTCCACTTTTTCTTCCTATTGAGATTTGAGTCTTAGTTCTGAATAAGCCATGGCTTATTTCTTCTTTTATTGTCTTCTGTGAGCTCAGAATAGTCATAGTTTAAATATGTTCTATATTCCAAAGAGGTTCCATGCTGCAGCACCTAACAAGTTTATTTAGGGTTAGCTTTAGAATCTGGAGCGTTATTCTACAAGGACCCCAGCACTTTTACCTCTCTCTCAAATTAATCAGGGCTCCTCAGATCAACAGACTCCTAGCTGATAAGATGTATATTTTCATGAATACTGGGGTGCCTGTTGTTTGTAGGGCTCTTATTTTCATTGATGACTTTATGCACCACATATACCCTTGCAGTCAGGAGAGAAACCAACCAGGTGTCTCATGGGCATGGACAATGCACCATGGTCTTATGGTCACCTGCTTATGTCAAGCATTCTGAAACCTATGGCCTGGCATGGCTAAGTTAAAATCTTACAGCTCTCTGCTTGTGCTCCTTGTGGTTTAGCAAGGCCTCACTCATGTACCCAATACACACTCATAACAAGCTGCTTATGACTGCAGAAGTTACCTATCATTATTCTGAACCAATTCCCATGGAAATGAATGAAAGGACTCCCAATAGCTTCAATGGATATTGGACCTTGCCCACTGGACTGCATTAATAACTCTCAAGTACTCAGGAGATCGTAATACATGACATGCTGTGCCCCCATATTTTTATGAAAGTGTGTTTTTGTACCTGAATATGTATAATTCAAATATGCTCTATGCAAAATAAGACATGCAATCTATTATTCAAGAACTTGCAATTCACTGAATGTGTATATTCTATTTGTGCCCTTGTATCATTCTTGTATTGGAAGTTAGAAACATGAAGTATAAGCCATTTTATTAATCTATGTCTTCTAGAATATGTCTACCTGGCAGGCACTATTTTGGGATATGGCACTATCCAGAAATAGCTTCGTTCATCTAAGAAATGCTTCCATTGTCTTGAAACCATTTTTGAGATAACGGCTGTTCTATTCCAGCCTCCCTGTACTCTTCCATGAAGGAGGAGCAAAGGGATACCTCAAAATAGTTCTTTATTTCGGCATGTGGCTCCATTTCGACTTGCTTGTGGGGCAAGAAGCAGACATGCAGAGGAAAAACAATGGGAACATGGCTCATATGAGCAACATGCTATCAGAATGTAGGCTGGGGATTACTCTGAAGGGACTGATCCTTAACTGCACATCCAAGAGAAAACACACATGCAATGCAAATAGGCTTGGTGGGTTTCTCAGGACTTGCCTTTTGATCAGTTCCCTAAGTCCTGCCCATCACAGAAAATATGTGGACGAAATTCAGCAAAAAGTGGCCAGTAAAATATCCTTTACCATTTCCTCCTTTCTTCCCCAAGACAGAAATGCTTGGCTTCATCCTAACAAACTCTGTATTTCATAAAATGCCTTCCAAACGATATAGTGCACTGTTAAAAATAAAAAGGATATAAAACAATTTTAAATTCTGATTTTATATAACAGAAGCAGATGTGCAAATGTTTGTTTATTCAGTTCTAGATAGTAGGCATTTGCTAGCGAATGCACAAAATTAATTTCTACCCTAGTATTAAAAATCATTTCCATGATTTAAATGTCCTTTTGATAAAGCAAGTGTCATAAAGCAGTTTAGCTGATGAAGCAATACAAATAGAAACAATATTTGCTATTTTAAGATTATTTCTGTTTGCTTATATTGCATAGTGTGTCTTTCAGAAAAACAATTATTCGTACAGTTTTCCACTCAAATATTTTCCTTTTGAATGTGTTCTTGAGAGCAGTATGGACAAGTTATTTGTTTGACTACAGTAACTCCTCAGCTTAACAGACTAATGGGGAAAGGGGGTTTCGTTAATTCCGAAAGTCCATTAAATCCCAATCTGCAGGACTGGAGGCACCTTGCAAAGAGTACTGCGAAGCATTCTGCCTGAGACATGGGAAAGCATCAGGCTCAGGACAGAGAGCTCGGCAGTGGGTTCTTCATGCTGTTTACAGAGCAGAGCTTCTGGGCTTGCCTGCCATGAGCTGCTCATCACACACCCAAGGCTGGGCACTTCCGCAGAAACTAAGTTTCCCTGTAGCAGGCGTGCATCCACCCAGGGCTCTGGCTGGCAGGACACCTGCCAACTGTCCAGTCCGGGAACCCACCATAGAGTCTCACATGTAACAGTGTATATCACCTCCATATGCGCATGCCCCATCCTGGTGGGAGGAGCATGTGGTAGCTCCAGTGGCGACAGTCCTGGCAGCTCTTCCGGCCCCAGCAGCCCTAGCAGCTCCTGGGGGCCCAGCTGCAACATTGGTCCAAGCTGCTCTGGTATCTCCTCTATTCCTGGCAGTTCCGGCATCACAGCGGCTCTGGCTCCAGTGGCTCTGGTGAGTCATCTGCATTTATTTGGGGGGTCGGGGGTGGGAAAGGGCTGGTGGACAGTGTCCATTATTTCCAAGATCTGTTAAGCCGGGGTCTGTTAAATCGTGGGAGCACTGTATGAAGAAAATCCTTTTAACACCAGTTACCAGGTAATTTCTGCATCTATCATTAGTCGCTAGAGTTCTATTGTATGGGGTGATGCACGTGCCCATAAATACCTTTACATGTCCCCTCATAGGTGGTTACACTGGGTCTGTAGACAGAGCCCTGCATAAGAGGTGGGACGAAGACACACTAACCTTGGGGAGAGGGACCATGAAGCAGTGTGTCATGGTACCATTCCTTTCAACCTCTGCTCCTTCTAGGGTTTCAGAATAATCTCCTCAAAGGTCAGACCACCTCTTCTAGGCAATGTGTGGGAGGTGGAGATTGGGCAGAGCTAGAGTTCTCTGTGCCTTATTACCCCCTTCATGGCAAGCACCCCCACAAGCTCTCCTCAGGTAACTCTAATGTGACCACAAGAGGGGTTGGTAGATCCATAAGAAGTGGGCGTACGTTTGGGGTCTCCTGAGGGATTATTCATGAATTCAGGAAGCTGAGCAGCATATTCCACCTTCTCAGCTGCCACAAAACCTGCACAGCACATATAAAAAGCTCAGGCTCTGCACAAAGAGCATTTGCTTATCCTACAGGGTAGCTCAGGGAGGTTTGGCTCAACTTGGGTTTCTCCTACGATGGAGGAGGCAGGGGGAGTTTGGGTCTGCAGACAGCCCAGTGCTCTTCAGGCCACGAGAGAATGGCAGGACATAGTGGTGCCTTTGGGCCAATGTTCCCTCTAATCTTTTCCATCCATGTAGGGAATAAATATTGTTACATGCACAGAGGCATGTGTGAATGTGTGCCACCAAGGCCGTGTCTACACGTGCCCCAAACTTCGAAATGGCCATACAAATGGCCATGTTGAAGTTTGGGGCACGTGTAGACGTAGCCCAAGAGAAACATAAAATCTAGCTTTGGGTGCTCTGTTAATCATCTGGGCAGCATTTGGAACATGCCTGAATGGCCACGCAAGTGACTAGCTTACAGGGGACACTGCTTTGGGCTGTGGCCATGGGGAGCAGGGCTTTTGGCAGAAGGAGCAGGACTGTGGGTTAGCTTACCTGAATGGTGGGGCAGAGGGCCATAACTGCTCCTCTCTATGTGGTATGGGGCTAGTTACAGTCTAACTTTTTATGCTCAGAACAAATGTAGATTTTTCAACCTCAAAAACAAAACAAATATCCCTATTAAATATTAGAGGAACAAAAAAGGACCTAGCCCTCAGTTATGGAGAAATTAGCAACCTCACAGCTTGAAATTATATTTTCAAGATCAAAAGAGCAAAATTGAACTGTGCAGAGTGAGTCAAACCAAGGTGCCTTGCTCATTGACAATAACAATAGGAAAGTCACCTAACAGAAGTAGCAGCAGTGGCAACACTTAATCCTATGGTATAGTGATTTTCATTCTTGAACAGCAGCAATTCTCCTTGACAACAGGAATTCTCAGTGCCAAGGAACACATATTGGCCGTGTCTACACGTGCCCCAAACTTAAAAATGGCCACGCAAATGGCCATTTCGAAGTTTACTAATGAAGCGCTGAAATGCATATTCAGCGCTTCATTAGCATGCGGGCGGCAGCGGCACTTTGAAATTGACGCGCCTCGCCACCGCGCGTCTCATCCCAAAAGGGCTCCGTTTCTAAAGGACCCCTGCAACTTCGAAGTCCCCTTATTCCCATCAGCTCATGGGAATAAGGGGACTTCGAAGTAGGCGGCATCCTTTCGAAAAGGAGCCCCGTCTGGACGTGCAGCACGGCGGCAAGGTGTGTCAATTTCGAAGTGCAGCTGCCGCCCGCATGCTAATGAAGCGCTGAATGTGCATTTCAGCGCTTCATTAGTAAACTGCGAAATGGCCATTTGCGTGGCCATTTCGAAGTTTGGGGCACATGTAGACGTAGCCATTGAGGACAGTAGCTCTTATTACAAGCAACAGTAGGCTCTCAGCCTCTGGTAACAGCACACAATCCTCTGTGGTGGTGGTTTTTAAAGCCCTCTAAGACGTTGACTAAGGAATAAGCAGTTATTCTCAAAAGTAAGCTCCTTCTTAAGGCACTTTTCTTCCACTCTAGAGTCCCCCAGTCTCGAGATCTCTCCAGGGCTCTGCATTTTTATTGATGCAGATGTTCTATCAGATGGCGCAACAGGCTCTATGTTCTGTTTGTGCATTCAGCATTACACACTTAACTCCGCCACTTCTCAGAAAAGGCACATTCAGGTACAAGAAGCATCAATGCACGAAGGAAATCCACACTGATCAAGTAGGAGGAACAAAGTGAAAGAAAGCCAACTAAGGTCACCACCAAACACCTCTGCCTGGCTAATGCTGTTGTAGGAGCAATGGCCCTGATTCCTGGTTCCATTATGATTGTTTTTGTGGAGGAGAGACTGGCCTTAAAAACTGCAGAGTATGAACCAGCTTAAAGCCATGTTTCCCTTCCTTTACACCAGGATAGTGACATCTTCAGGGATTTGTGACCTGAGCTCTCCTGCATGTCAGGATATCACCTTAACACAGTGATGCCATGTGTAAACTAGATTGACCCGAGCGTTGCTCTGATTTGCACCAGTGAATTATTTTAATTCAGAATGATCTGAGCATTAAGGGAAGGAGAAAATGACTTAAAAACAACTTTACCTGTTGGTGGCCCAGATGCTTGTACAGGTGGGAACAGGGGGCCCTTAACTTCTATTACCTTAAATATTTCTATAATATTTATTTGGTCTCAGTAGACAATATAAAGCTGCCCCTCACAGTTCAAACTTAGGGTATATCTACACAGCAGTCTTATTTTAAAGTAAAATATTCCACAGTAGCTATTCTAAAATAATACATTTGGAAGTAATGTTGCTGCATTCAGAATGCATTTCAAAATAGTACTCACCTGTTTCAAATTACACCATATAAACAAATAGAGCCAAGCTGCATTCAAAATATTTTGCATTCTATTTCAGAATAGAGACAGGCTGCATCTGTACCCATGAGGAAACTAGATGGCCCATTGGACACACTATGGTTTATTTTGACAGATGCTCTGTTCTTCTGTAGCTATGCTCTATAGCTATTTCAAAAGAGGCTCTATTCTCATGGAATGAGGTTTACCAATTTCCAAATAAGCCAACCACTATTTCAAAATTATTTCAAAATAGTCATTGCATTGTGTAGATGCTAGGATAGTTATTTTGAAATAACATTTGTTATTCAAAATAACTTTGTTGTATAGACATACCCTTAGGGTACAGAAACCCCAGCGACATTTGATGACATTACCCACATTTGACCCTTTGCTGTTAACTAATGGAGAGATATGTACCTTTTTTATGCTCTTTCACTGCTTGCCAGGATCAGGCATCGGGTTTTGCACATTTATAATTAGGAATTGTGATGGTACAGATTTAGAGGAGCTTAGCACGAGACCTGTAGCCTGGAAATCGGACACATTATTTAACAAAAGTTGCTTACACTTCTCCCTTTCCATTGTGCTTGCAGATGCAGCCTTACTGCTCTCTTTACTGAATCTATGGCTCATTGCTTCTATACCGTTTCGTTTAACACATGCTGGGCAATAGCCTAGAGGACTACTTACAGAGATGACACAACTGCAGGGAGTATTCTAGCCATGTGCATACAGACTAACTGGTGACTTCTCCAAACTCTTCCCTCTTGCATCATGTGCTCCTCTTCAAAGTTCCACGTAGTTGCTTCAGCTACATCCTTTTCCATGATTTTAACCCTGTCATATGATTATTTTTATATTTTAAGTTAAGCAGCATTATCTTTCTATGGACTCACTATTTTATAGTTTTAATCCATTTGAAACTACTTCTTTTAAAGAGAATAAATAGAATATATACCCCCAGTAGTACACAAAGACTCCACTTAGGACTCTAGGAATTGGACAAAATAAATCAGAAACACAATTCTTGGTCCAGAGATTTTTAGTCAAATGAGGGTAACATCTAATAGCTGCTGTCTTGTTTCTTGATGTTTCCCCCCCGCCCCGCCATTGATACTACTTTGCAACTTTTTTTTTTTAGACCCTCTGTTGCCTTCATTATTGGTGTGTTTCATGTTGAAAAATAATGTACTAGCAATGTCTGGCATGCACAGATCATTCTATTTATGTTCTTGGTGTAAAAAGAAGATTTTAAAAAATAAAGTTATGGCACGACACTAATATTCCCTCAATTTAGCTTTCCTTTCTTAAATTAGAAAAGATAAAAATATAATTCAGAGTAACAGTTGTTCTGATTTTAATCTCCAGTTACAATCCAGACAAGAGGCCTACAAAGGTCTTGAAATATTAGTTCAAAAGATGCAAATTGCAGAGTGCTTAGTACAAAAGAGTCTTCAGAGAAAGGAATAATGGGCCAATGCTAAGGGTCCCAGAATTCCTAGGTTCAATCTTTCTCTGCCTCACACTTCCTGTTTAAACTTGGGAAACTCACTTATCTCTCTGGCTACGTGTACACTAGCACACTACATCAAAATAGCCTATTTCGAATTAAGGACATCAAAATAGGCTCCTTCAACACATATCGTCTACACGTCCTCCAGGGCTGGTGCTATCGACATTCCACATCGAAGTAGCGATGGGGAACATCGAAAGGAGCTGCTCTGGAAGTAAATGCAGAGCATCCACACACACAAGCGCTCCCTGTCGAAATAAGGGGCCAGCAAAGCCCCAAGCCGCTCCCTTAAAGTGCCCCTCCCAGGCACACTTGCCCTGTACAGCATGAAATCCACAGAGCTGACAACCAGTTGCAGACCCTGTGCACGCAGCTTGGACCCCCAGCTGCAGCAGCAGCAGACAGAAGCCCTGGGCTAAGGGCTGCTACACGCAGTGACCATAGAGCCCCGCAGGGGCTGGACAGAGCATCTCTCAACCCCTCAGCTGATGGACACCACGGAGGACCCCCCTATTTCGAAGTAGCGGGACGCGGATTGTCTATACATGCCCTACTTCAACATTGAACGATGGAACAGCGATTTTGATGTCTCACCACCTAATGTCGATTTCAACATCGAAATAGCACATGGCACGTGCAGACATGACGTGTGCTATTTCAACATTGTGCTGGCTGCTTTGAAGTAGCTGGCTAGTGTAGACACACCCTCTATGTCCATGTGTGTAATGGAAATAAAGGCACTGCCCTACCTCAGAGGGGTGTTGTGAAGATAAATACATTCAAGATTGTGATGTATCTATAATAGTAGCTACTAGGCAAGAAAGTGATAAGGTTATAATGGTAGTTTTCAGGACAAAGGAAAGTAAATGTTTCCAACATTTATACTATGTACTTTGGGAGCCACTGAAGCTTTAAAAAGATTTTGGCTCTTGCATTTACTGCTCCTCAAAGGTTGTGCTCCTTGTTTTCTTCTGCCTTCTCGCTTTTTTACCATATTCTTACGCATACCCACATTGCTAAACCATACAATTATAGCAGAACCAAACCAAATGTTAAGGGACGCAATCCTCCTGCCTTTTCAAGCTTTCAGGCTATGTTCTTACCGATGTCAAACTGCAAGGACTGGTTGTTTATTTTCCCCAAAGCTTTTTAAAAGATTAAATTATTCCTGAAGTGCAGAAGTCCGCTTTTTAGGTACACTTCAGGAGAGTTCGTTTCTACGTAAAAAATCTAATAGTACAAACAGATGGCCCTGAATGTATTGACATGAAAATGGTGGTCTCTCATTGTGCTGGGATCAAATATTTAAATGAGAATTAATTAAATTCAGCATCCATTGCTTTACGTGTTTGATCTTGACCTTCCTTGGATTATTTTGCTATGTATCAACTGACACATAAAAATGGGTCCATGCTGCCCTCGTTGGCCCCAAAGGGGTGTTTATTACACAGACTGTTACACTTAGTAAGAACTGCAGGGTCAAACCCAACACTGGATAATCAGTAAAATTGTATACTCAGCCAGGATACTCAAACTCATTAACTGTTTATTTACTATTATTAGCCTTACATGTGTGTTTATGCACACATCCTCTTCCTCCTCCTCAACAGCCATGGGCTCAGCACTCCTTGGTGGCAGATGCCTCTCTCACTATGTCTTTCCATGCACACATCTTGCTTCTAGGACAATTTCATGTTCATATAAAATTTATAAAATTACATTGTGGCAAGGTGTCCCTGTGTCTAGCCAGGATCTCATGCCTCTCCCTCTGGCTGGAGGGTTTAGACTGCACCCACCTCTGTCAGTCTGGGCACCTTGGTCAATATCTGCTCCCCAGCCAGGGCCAGGGCTTTCAGTCTTGTGCAGAAGGGGAAGCCAGACACTCTTTCCCCCTCTCCCACACTGTTTTGCAAACACTCCCCACTCTCTTTGTCTGTCTTGTCTCTTTCCACTACTTCCCTACCCCACCACCTCCTCTCTCACTCTCTTTCCCCCTACTGTGCCACAAGGACTGCTTTTAAAAGCTCTGCTAGCACCCAGACCATGAGATCAGCTGGCTCTCATTACTTAATTGGAATCCCTCTCTGTCGCTTTCACCTGCCTGCTTAAAGAGCTGTTTCCTTTCCTCCTCTAGCACAGTGAGTCCTGAGGTGCCTTTCTCTCTTCCTAACAGGGTCTGCTGGCCTGACCCTGTTACAACATTTATTAAGGACTTTGCTTCATTTCAAATGGCAAAATAGTGTTAAATCATCAATCAAAAATGTTTCAAAGTCTGAACCTATAAATCTATAGATTACAAGCAGTATGCCATGTAAATGAATGAAAGGGATATACTATTAGATGTCAGTGGGAAAGTGTATTTGATGACTGAGTCCATCGTAAAACACATTCATTTTTGAAAGAGCGAGATGGGCCTTTTCACAAAGTCTTTTTAATGCTCCACAGTTCACTGGAGCATCCTGCAATCTATACAGTCTAAAATAAGAGACGGAGCATATTCTGGCAAACTAAACCAAAAAACACATTTCTGTATTTATTTACTTGTCCTATTCCCTCTGAGTTAGAGTACTGAGCCTAGTTTACTGACAGAACAAGTAAAACTACACTGACTTTATACAGTTCCTTACATTAGAGGATCTCCGAGCCCTTTGCAGATGTTGATTGAGCTTCACAACACACGGTTCTTTCTCCATCTATAACACGTCCACAAAATGTGTGCATTTGCTTATGCACTGGTGGCTCTGTCATTAGGATACCTTAGGCACTGTCCCATAGAGGATAAAAATACATACATGAGTAAATGTACCTTGACTAAAATTTTATGAGCCATTCCTTGTTGTCAATGCGACAAAAAGGCTCTGCCACTTGAATGATCTAGGTATGGTAGGAGTTTTCATGCCTGAGATTCCATACAATATGCCCTACCAGGGACTTTAATACCAAAAGTAAGATTTCTTTTCACAGTCTGCTAGGAACAAAACAGCACTGTGGGTCACATTCCAAAGGGCACTTAATTAAGCAGCACATTTACAGATCAAATGAGTGACAGTGTCTTTATGGTTATGGAAAACAGATGAAGTAACTACCTCCTTCCTCTGAAGCAGGGGACCGGGGAGGAAAAAAATCACAATTCACTTTCAGGAGGCTTGCATGGTTGGTGGTGTACATTTGTACATGCCTCAGAGCACAGGTATCAGTGGGACCTTCCTAATGCTCTTAACCTATGTGTGACTCAGGATGAATCTGCAAGAAAGAGAATGGAAAGTGTGGCTGCTTTTGCTCATCCCAGGGTCAACCTTACAGATAAGTGATCAGAGTAGCCACACTCAGTGCTGATATTTTGTGGCACCAAAACATTCATGGATGTCAAATCCCCTTTATTCTGATTGTGCCTTTTGGCAGCAGGGAGGACAATGAAATGGTTTTTCTACCCTAAGGCCAACCTCGCTGTTCCTTGGGAAGGTTTGACAGGGAATGTCTGCTCTGACAGGGTCAGGCCAGAGGGCTAGCTGAAAAGGGGAGAGAACAGCCTGGCTAGATTAACAGAGGGATACTTCAGGGCAGCTGACTTGGTGAAGCAGTGGCAGAGAGGCGGCTACAAACCAATGGGTGTCTACTGAGCTCACTTGAGGCTGCCACAAGACTGTTTGAAAGGCCTCCCTTGCCGGGAGAAGAGAAGAGTGGAAGAGGGAGTTGGAAGGAGGTGGGGGCAGCACCAGCGGGAGGTGAGAAGAGAATGCAAGCAAGCAAGCAAGCACCAGTATTGCCACAGACAGTTCCCACAAGGGGTGTTTGGGCACCTACCCAAGCCCCCTTCGGCCCGGGGACACGGGGGCAAACCATGGCTAGAAGACACAGGGCCCAAGCTACCTATGGGACTGTGACCAGAACAAGGAGCTGGGGCTCAGGGTGAGGCTCACCCTGCCACACTGCTTAATTTTCTATTGGGCTCCACTTGAATTCCTCAGATGGAATACTTGCTGATACCTGCTCAAGAGATGCACTGTATTTCACTTCCTAGATTTCGATCTGTAGAGCTGCGTAATCCTAGCTGAATCTGGCCCTATAAATAAAGTTTGTAGCAAATAGTTAAATCAAACCTACTTAGAAATTATTTTACTAAGATAAATTTTTATTGAATGTGAATTTCCCCAGTGCTTGGTAACACCTTCTATTAAAATTCCTTGTAAAAATGTTTTAATAAGTGATGCAGTTAACAGGTTAAGACTTATTTTATGGGATCATTTACTCATGCTTTAAGTGTGTTGTGGTTGACTGCAAGAGGCATGTTTCACTTCTTTATAAAATGCTCCGTGTTATGTCTTATTGCTTTTATAATATGAGGTTCATCTTTTTATGTTTTTTTAAACTTTTATTTTCACACCAAAAATAAAATACACAATCTTATTGCTTGCCATCTCAAATCATAACATGTTACCATGATCACTTAGTTACAATTAGCAAACCAAACTCTACTCCTTGTAGCTTGAAGAATACACTAGTAAAAATGTGTTAACATGTATGAAGGATTTCTCTTTTCTTCTGTCTGTCTTTGTCATGAGGAATATAGGAGTTTCAACACTGCCTTTCATCTTTCCCAATATCCTGCTGCACTCATTTTTCAGTTTTACTTCCACTATGTGTTTCCACATAATCCTGGGCCTATTTCACCACCTCTTGCTGTGGGGTTTTCAGTCTAGTCCTTGTCTTACATTATTTAGATCTTATTGGCAATTGTGAGTCAGTCTTCTCCATTTTCTTTCTACGTTATCCTCCTATCAGGGTGTTTTGGTGGGTTTTTTTTGGGCCCCCCTTCTTTCTGATTTCTTTTTTTTTGGCAATCTGAATATATTTCTCAAGCAGCTGTTAAGGAAAAGTTATCGTTTATATAGTAAGGCTTTAATAAGCCTCTAAGGCCGTGTCTAGTAAGTCCTTTTGGAAAATAAGGCCCTCTTCCAAAAGAACAAGCTGAGGGCCCACACAGAAAATACGCTCTTTAGAATTCCTTTTGAGAGAATGAGGTGTTTTTTCCAGCGTCCCTCTTCCAAATGAGGAAGAGCACCTTTTCCTGATGCTCCGGGGGCCTTTTGTTTGAAAGAGCCATCCTCATAGTGCTTTTCAGTCCCTGGACTGTTCTTTCAAAAAAGCTCTCTTGTGTGAATGCTCTCTTTTTAATGAGCAGATTGCTCTTTTGATCCTCTTTTTTGTGGCTTTTTCTACACATGCCACTTTCCTCCAAAACTGGCATGCTAATAAACAGCCCAAAATATGCTAATGAGGTGCATATGCAAATTCCAGGTGCCTCATTAGCATAAGGTAACGTGATTTAGCGTCCGGAAGACATTATTCTGGACTCCAAAACAACATGTAGAAGCGCGGCCTCCGGGGTGGGGGTCTTCCAGAAGGAAGTCCTTCTTCCAGAGGCCCCTTCTTCCCAAAAATTTTTGGGCTGTTTATTAGCATGCCACTATCAGAGGAAAGTGGCATGTGTAGAAACAGCCTGGCCATTCCTACACAGGCCACTTCCTTTGGAAGTTGCATGCTAATACATGGAGCGAAAGATGCTAATGAGGGGCGGAGGCAAATTCCCTCCACATTCGCATAACGTCACGTGATTTGGAGTCTGGAAGACCGGTCTTCCAGACTCCAAAATACTGTATAGAAGCACAGCCCTTGGAGGGGGGGTGCTTCTGGAAGGAAGTCCTTCTTCTGGAGGCCCCTTCTTCCCAAAAATTTTTGGGAAGAAGGGGCCTCTGGAAGAAGCACATCCTTCCTGAAGCCCTTCCGGGGCCTCACTTCTACACAGCATTTAGGAGTCTGGAAGAACAGTCTTCTGGGCTCCAAATCACATGAAGTTATGCTAATGAAGCATGGGGAATTTGCATCTGTGCCTCATTAGCATATTTCACTCCGAAGGAAGTGGCCTGTGTAGAAATGGCTCCTGTGTGTGCATGTGCTTTTTCAAAACAAGATCTTCTGGAAGAGATCATCTTTCAAAAGATCAATGTAGTGTAGATGTGGCCAAAGGGTATGTTTACACAACAGCCTTATTTCAAAATAGCTAAATAGCTTATTTCAAAATAATGCTGCTACGCACAAAACATATTTCAAAATAGCACTTAGCTATTTTGACACACAGACTCTATCTACACTAGCCCCTTCTTTTCGAAAGGGGCATGGTAATGAGCTAGGTCAGAAGATGCTAATGAGGCACGACCATGAATATGCAGTGCCTCGTTAGCATAATGGTGGCAGTGGCAATTGGAAAGTGCTGCTTTTGAATTGCACACCGCCCATGTAGACCCCCCGGGCTTTGAAAGCCCCTTATTCCTAAAACCAAGTATTAAAGTCAAGAACTATTGTAACTAACAGATATAATTCATAATTTGATTTAAAAGCAGAAAAGGACTGTTGAATAAGCTACCATTTCTGCATTTTTTAATTCCTTTACCAAACAGTAGATGATTTAATTTGCTGATACCACTGGTGCTAGATGATTTAATTTAACACATTAATTAATGATTAATTTTTCAGAAATGAAAAAAATGTTCATTCCTAGAAAATTGTTGATAGAAAATTAATTTTATATTAATCGTTAGTATAAGAAACATCATAGTAAGTCAGGACATCTGTGAGTTCTTTTCTGACAAACACACAGAATGATGAAAGTCCCCCTCCCTCTGTTAAAATTATGTATACTAGCAGGGCCTGCCTCTTTGTGGTGGTGGGCAGGACAGGAGTGACTGGTGCCTGTGTGGAGGTGTCGTTGGGAGGCCCTGTGTCAGACAATGGGGGCAGCCAGTGAGCCCCTGGCTTGGTAAGGTGGCCAGTCTGATCCCAACAGTGCTCTGGCAACAGAGGCATCTCTCTGGAGGCGGGGGGCAGGGTAACCGGCACTGTGCATTCAAACAACTCCATGGGCATGGGCTGAGGGTGGTTGAAGGAGACAGGGTGTGTGGCTATGTTTTATGCCATCTCTGAGTGGCTGCACACTGGCAAGACCCCACCCTGTCTGTGGAACAATCCCCAGCAGCCTCCTGCTCTGCCAGTGGCCCACTGCAGCTGGAACTCACGGTCACTGCTCCCTGCTGTGGGAGGGGTGAGCCCAGCTGACATGCATTGCCTGGGCTACCAGCCTGCCCAGGGAGGAACCTGGGGCAAAGTGGGAAATGGGGCTTCTCTAGGTGCTGCACACCAGTCCCTCCACAGAAGCCTGATAGCAGCCCTAAGTGGTTGCACTCTCCTCCCTCTGTGTTCTCAACAACACTGCTCAATAGGATGCCCCCATCTACCTCCTGGGTAGCCTTCCCTGCACTATCTCCTCCTTGGACAGCCCTCCCTGCTGCTTCTCCTGCCACAGGCACCGGTTGCCCCTGCCACTGGCACCCACTTGCCCTTGCCCCTCCTCCTGCCACAGACCCTGTGTCAAGCATCAGGGCAGCCAGTGAGTTGCCACCTTAGTAAGGAGGCCATTCCGGTCCCTACAGCGCACTGGCAGGTTGAGCGAGACTTACCTGCAGCAGCTCCATGGGCAGGCCCAGGGGGTACTGCAGTGGGCAGGGCACCATTACCACTGGTCACGGTGCTCCCTCAGCAACAGTGGCAGTGGTGGCCTCAGTGGGGTGTAGGGGAACAGATGCTGTGGGGGAGCTAACTGGGGGATCCAGTGTAGGCCACAGGGGAGGCAGCAGAAGCCAGGGACGGGCAGGCTGATCATATCCTGGACTCTTTCAGAACATGTTCATGACTACTGTGGGATGGATGGACAGACAGAGAGACAGTCAGTTCTCCTTTTATAATATTAATAGATCCACACACAAGGAACTACAACAGATTCATTCTGCAAGTAACTGAGAAGGAGGTTGTGGGAGCATATTTGTATACAGAAATAGGATATAAGTACCAGTCCTTCAGAGAATTCATTTCACTTTGACTTTAAATATAAAGACTGAAGGAAAGTCATAATCACTTAAAATTAGTTCAAGGTTATCTTCTTGTACATCACAATATAATTTAGCTTAAAAAAACTCTCCTGTTCTTATTTGCAAAGAATGAAGAACCAAAGAGACCTTTTAAACTAACTGAATAGATCAAATCAGCCTGAAGATTCTTTGAATAATTCCCTTGCTACCTTAAAAAGGAGCACAATTCAGAAAACAGAAACAAGCTGACTTCAGTACTTAGCGAGGCCACAATCTTTGGAGAATCTGCCCATGAGTCATGTAACAGATCCTGGCTAAACACGGGACTGCTGTTTTACAGGACACATATGGAACCTGGACAATGCTACATATGATAATAAAGCAGAAGCAGCTCACACACTAAAAGCAATTTTATTTTTATTTTTATTTTTGTAGCAGACCAACAGACTTTTGTTTACTTGCATATCTAAAGGATTTTTAGGAACTCATGGGATAGGCATTCACAAAATGACACTTTCCCACCAGAACTTTTGTTGCAGGTGCAATGAATCAGTGGTCAAATCAATGACTACATGATTATTACAAATTATTGGCATTCATTTCCCTTCCACCTATCTTTTAGCTTCAGCAACAGCAGTCAGAATTCCTGCCCACTATCCAGTGTCCTTTCTGATGGCCAACTGGCAGGCTAACACAGTTTGGAAAAATCCCACTTTACTGCTAATGCTCTAGAGGAATAATATGACAACCACTGAACAGCTTTTTCCTTTGTGCTTATTCTTGTACTCAATATTGCCCTATTTTTCAGATATGTGTGGTACATTCTACCAACAGGGAATTATAGTAATGCACTCACACTTGCAGGCAGCCTTACTTTGAAAGAGTCCCATGTTTAAACCGAGTCTTATCCTAGCAACTTTTTGCAAAGCACACTAGGTTCCTTATGTCTAAATGATGCAAATCAAGAGCATGATTTCTGAGCTGTACAGTTCCTCGCACAGTGGAGTTCTAGGTGCTACCACAATATAAACAAACATAGTACTGTATTGCCCACAAGTAAGCAAACCTAAAACTTTAGTGGTTTTGTGGTACTGCCACACAAAATCATTTTTGACCTTGAAGTCATATATATTGGCAGGAGAAAACTAGCCCTTAAGAACACATCAGTTCCCGGGCACCTGAGCATTCCCTGCTGTTCTCATTCTTGTTTCATGTATATTGTGTAATATGGCCATCAAGATGCAGTGACCAAATTTTATTTATTCCTGATCCACTTACAAAGGTGTGTTACTAACTGCACCTCATAAATTTTAAAGGAACGATTTACTTTGTTTCAGTCTCAAATGCCAATGTTTCTGCCTTATTGCCTTTGTGAATGTGACTTTAATGCTTCTCAGGAAGGCCTGATGCAGTGAGACTCAACTAAGCATCTATTCAACACTAAAGCAGCATATGCCTTAATACTTGGTATTGCTATCTTCAGGGATTCACCCTGTTACAGTATGTCTAGAAGTGCAAGCATAGCTTTGTCATTGGCTTTTATGTCATATTTGGTACTGTTTAAAAGGAAATACACTATGCATTCCAGTGAAATATTTAAGTGGAACAGAGCTTCAAAACTTTCAGTGAGTGATTTCCTCATATTATGGATAAGTATGTTACAAATAACAGGGATATCGAGGGACAGCTCATGGATGTAGGAGCAGGAATTTGGTTTGAGTTCTCTGCTGGCATTTTATTCATCTCAACAATCAATGCTTATCTTTATTAGATCAGTGGTTCCCAACCTTTTTACTAGTGTGTACTCCAATCATCCACCCAAACCATGTTCAGAACCCCAATCACCTCCCCCAAGCTATTTGTGGACCCCAGCAAAGCCAATTCAAGCTGCTATGTACACCTCATTAAATGAAAAAGGAAGTCACAGCATAAATTTTCAGACAACAATTAATAATATTATTGGAAGATATTTAACTTACAATAATAATTGATTGTAAACTTGCAATTTATTTAAATCTTATTTTCTATAATAATTTGTATTTATCTTTTTTTTTCAGGGACCCCCTGCCATACCCAGGCTGAGAACCACTTTATGAGAACTAGGGGTTTGGGGGTTGGTTTCTGCTAGGGATTACAGTTTGATTCAGTGTCTCTCAGCATGTCTACCGGACAAATTATTCAAGCACCCCATATCACTGGTTTATTATTAGTGTGTGTTTTCCACAAAGTTCCATTATACTATAATGCAGGTTAAAGACATTCCGCAATTGCTAAAGACTCTTAGAAACCAACATGTCATGACTTTAAAGGCACACGCTTTTTTAAGCTATTATCTCAAATGGTTATTAAGGGGGACAAAGTTTAGGTTACAGAAAGGGTCCTCAATTTATATGAATCCTTATCATTTAATAAAAGGTAAAAGATTTATACAATTTGAAGAAAAATAATGTTTTCTCACCATAGGCCAACTCCCCAAAATTTTACTCCCTCTTTATGGAGGCAAACTCCAATTCACTTCAGTGGAAATTGGCCTGAATAAGAACAGAGTAAAATAATAACTAAGGAACTCAAGATTTAATGTTGTTTAGATTCAATTAAGCTGTCTTCAGATGCTTCCCACATGTAGTCTTCAATAAAATCTACTCCAAGAAAACCATAAAGCAAATCATAAGAACACTGGTCTCCGTGCCTTCCCATCCTTCATTGCATAAATCATACTTTTTGTTACCCAGATGTCAACAGATACCAAAGAAAGAGGTACGTGATGTCAATTCTGCAACACCTGAAAAACTTCTAGCAGAGAAGGAGTCACTTTTGCTTATTAAGTATCATAAGGTAGCCAATTTTCTTTCAATGTATTCCTGGAGATTTAATCACATGATGTTATCTTTAATTAAAAGTCATCTTTAATTTCTGAAGTCTCCAGGCTGATCCTGAAAGGCTGAAAACCCTAATTACCAAACTTTCCAGCTAGGCATCTCATGGCTTCACTGAAATGGCTATGGAATTAGTGACCAGTCTTTTTATTTCCTATACCTGAACAAGGGCATGACTATAGGCAACCAGAAGGGCATCCCCTAAATAGTAAAAAAGCTTGACAAAAGAAAACAATAAGAATCCCTAGTACAGAAGACTTAGAGTCAAATCCTGCTCATCTTACTTATACAATCAGTGTCAGTGATGTAAAATGCACTACTTACCTGAATAATATAACCAACATTTGACCCAAGTTCTTTCCCACTGGAGACAATAGTTATACTGATGCTGCTACTGGAGAGAAGTGGACTTATGCTACAAGAACTGTGGTACATGTGGAGTGCCAATGCTGTGTGCTATGAGGACGTACTCTAGATTGTCATGATACATTTAGAATGGCATTTCTTTGGGACACGAACCAGATTTTTGTACAATGGGATTTGGGCCTCTAGGCTCTATTCTTATACAACTGACAGTCATAAAAATGGAAGTCAATGTCAAATTTTCCTTTGATTTCAGTGCCTTTGGTCAAGTCTACATGGGAGTAAAAGCTCTGTAGCATGGTTAAGGCTAGGTCTGGTCAGCTAACTCAGGTTTACAGGGTTTGGGACTTGGGGATAAAAGTCACTGTGTAGATTCAGGCTCTGGATTTCCACCCTCATTGGGTTCCAGAGCTCAGGCTCTAGCCCAAGCTTGCACATCTATAAAACAATTGTTCAGTCCCAGAGACCAAGCCTGAATTTGAGTCAGCTGATTGGTCAAGTCACAGGTTTTTCCCATGTTAATAAACTCTTCGCAACTGATTCAAATAAAATGTTTTCTAATATGACATTCAAACAGTGGAGAAAGCCATACGTGTAACACAAAATAAAATATACGCCTAAGAGTTTCACAAGCAAGGTGTTTCAGTTCTTGAGAGTCTATTCTCTGACACCTAGAGGATCTTGCTCTGCAGTTCCTGAAAATCACTGGTTACATCTACATGAGAAGCATCTGTCGACAGAAGTGACTATTGGATCTCCCAGCAAAACTTCTGTAAACAGATTGCATATACACATAAAAGCAGACTGAAAGAGCAATCTGCTCTATTGACACAGAGCAGCCAGAGTGTCCAGCCCTTTCTTGATAGAATGGCTGACCAGAGGTTCTGCAAACAGGGCTGACCAGGAAACTGGAAGCCCTGTCTATCGACAAAAGGGCCCTGGAGCATCTATATGGCTGTTTTGTCAACAGAACACTGTCAAGAGAGGCGTTATACCTGAACAGCGAGAGGTATAACTGCCAGCAGATATGCCAGGTTCTGTTGACAAACTGGCAACAAAGCACATTTTACGTGTAGATGCTCCATGTTTTCTTCCTGACAAAGGCCCAGTTTTGCTGGGAAAAGCCTCTAGTGTAGATGTAGTTGCTGTGTTTGAAGTTGGCCTTTTAAGTACTACTGAAAGCAATATTTATTACCTGAATTACCAGTGGCATTCTGAGAGAATATTTTTATGTTTATAAACATTTAGACAGACTAGCTAGAGCTTTCCATTACAATGCTAACAGGATATGTGCCAAGATTTAACATTATCAAGGAAAGCTTTCGTGCATGAAACATTTGCTATCACATTTGCAAAACCCCATCAACACATGTCATAAGACTGATGGGAAAAAAATCTCAGGAACAGAGTTAATGGTCAATATATTTTCCCTTCAACAACTAATGGATTAAGCACTCATTGACTGGAAGAAGTTCATAAAAAAGGAATTTAGGGGAAAAAAGATCAGTTATTAGTTAAATAAAAAAAAGGAAAAAAGGGAACCATGTTTAGATTTAAAATACAAACTGAGGTGGTAAGTGTGAAGGTATTAATGATCACCCACAATTACAATGTCAGTGCTTACTGGAGCACAGAGATTTCTCTCTTTTCTTACTAATGGATTCAAGGAAGGCACGGTAAGGGGCAGACCCATCACCCCAGCTCCCCCTCTGTCGAAGCCACATAGCAGTCACTTGTCCACTTGGAACATAGGCTAAACCTTTGGAGATGTGAAGCCAGGACAGCCCCTATCCACATTGCTGAAGGGCTGTGTGATTTTGCATTGAATGCCCTTTTTTTCTGGAGCAATGTGCTTCTGCTTTCCTGTCAAAGCAGAGTTTTGCATAAATAGCACAATCTAGTTCTTAATGATCTAAGAGCATTTTTGTCCAAAAATGTTTCAGAAACGTGCGTACTTCATGCAAACTTACAGAAATGATTATCACTGATTATGCTCTCTATTGAACAAGTTCCATTGTGTTACCATTGTTATCTGTTAAACATCCAGCAGGGCATTTTAGGAGGTAATTGACTGAACAGTACACAGAGATATACAAAAGTTGGCTACACAAATGGTCATGGGCAGCACAAAGTAACATGGAGATGATTCACATAAGCAGGAATCACAGTGCTGCATGAAAGCAAAATGACAGAAATGAAATTTGAGCAGCTAATTGAAGAACAGTGAGGTGACCGTTCATCTTCTTTATGGGAAGACTTTCAATGGGACCAGGGTTTGGCCCAAGTCATTGAAATTAGACTTTTATTGAGCCCTTCCCCAGAAGTCTATGGCTATGTCCAGGCTACAGTGATCTGTTGACAGAAGTCACTATGTGAAGAGATCTTCAGACAAAA
This sequence comes from Carettochelys insculpta, assembly GCF_033958435.1. Classification (NCBI taxonomy): domain Eukaryota; kingdom Metazoa; phylum Chordata; order Testudines; family Carettochelyidae; genus Carettochelys; species Carettochelys insculpta. The sequence continues at coordinate 33,508,597 of NC_134146.1, read as the reverse complement.
CTTCTGTCAACAGAGTTTAGCCACACACAAAAGCAGATCAAAAAAGCAATCTGCTCTGTAAACAGTGAGTGGTCAGACTGCCCATCCCTCTTTCAACAGAACAGCTGACCAGATGCACAGCAGAGGGGCTCCTGAAGCATCCACACAGCCTTTTTTTTTTCAGCAGATTCTGTCGAGGAAGATGTTGTGCCTCATGGCAGAGAAGCAGAAGGCCATCAACAAAAGTGCCAAGTTTGTCGACTTACTCTTAACAAAACATTTGTGTGTGGATGCTCTGCAAGTTTTGTTGACAAAAACCCCAGTTTTGTTGGCAAAACTCTCTAGTTTAGATGTAGACTATGACAGACTCCCCAAACTACTGTTTGCCAAAATATGTTCTACATTTTCTTTGTACCTTCTGTGAGGAGTTAAACTGCATAACTGCAAGAAAAGATGTTGAGATAAGTTCAGCTCTAGGAAATGCCTCTTGCAGTGAATGCAACATAGTGGTAGTTTTCTCTAAACCGTGGTTTGAATTACATAACCATGACTACGTAGCAGTTCTCAAAATTCTCTCCAGGCATTTTCTACAATAGAGATGGGTATATGGTTCACTGCTAATTATGAGCATGATTACTACAATCTGTTTGCTACCAATGACCTTCACAAATTCTTATCATTTTTGGTTGTTGTGCCATTCATTGGTTTATTTAAACTGGCAAATCTGTTGGATTAAATAAAATGCTTTTGTGAGCTCAAAACATATCTGTTCCACAATGCTTTTAGAGAGATTGTCTGTAAAAACATACTGCATTAAGCATGTATTACCATTGGACTTAGAGTTCAAGGAGTGCGCGGAAGATGTTTGGTAACAGACCAGAGATGGGTCAAAACAGGCTATTGCCAGATAGAAATACCATGATGAGGTGGGATGAAGTTCAGTCTGAAGATTGCTATGGGAAACTAATTTCCAGTTTATAAGACCAAATAAAAAGATTCTCCCACTTTCTATAGTATAATTGATGCTTCATGATTGAATAATGGTCTAAAACTTGTGTCTCTTGAAGGACTGTAGAGGAGAAAACAGTTCTAATTAAGTGAAAAATATCTACGTGTTTACAGAAAGAGTTTTAAAAGGGTTGTATCTTAAACCACTCATAATGGCCAATGACATGCCATATGCAAACAGGCTGAGGTCACTGTAGTGTTCTTCTTGGAAATCTACTCTAGGCTGTCAGTGAATGTATTAACTTATTTTATTGGAAGATAAAGTACTATACGAGGACTCCAGACTTTAAAGAGAATAAAATAAAGAAAAAATGTAGTATTTCAGAACAGTAACACTGGGTACTGACTCAAACAGGTGTCAGATTGTTCCCCAAGATCCATGTACACAGAAGAACCTCTGTGCACAGAGCTCACTCCAGCTGCCGAAATTGAAGGGAGAGAGGCCCACTAGCCTTCCAGGAATCTTCCAGCCCCACTGGCCTGAAAAAATAGCTCTGTAATAACAATTGTTGTTTTTTTTTTCCTGGGGAGGGGCATTGTAAACTGCGTGGCCTCAGTGAGAAAGTATATTTTCCAGTCTGGTGCATCAGAGATAAAACATAGCCTGAGCAACTGAGTGACGTGCGGAGGGGGGTGATCTATGGATGTTTGCAGGGGAGGTCTTTGGTGATCATTGCTATAAAAAACTCTGAAGTAGACAGGCACACCATTCCACCAAGCCACTGTCAAAATCCCTCTCAGCTACTTCATGCAAAAATCTCTGTGCCCTCTCCTATCTATATTTCTTGCACATCAGACTCACACTCATATGATTCTTTAAGAAATTAAACTCATGATATGCTCAAGTAGAAATATTTGTGGGGTGTTTTGTGGTGGTGGTTGGGGGGGCGGGTAAGTACAGATCGACAAGGCAGTTTTATTCACCGACAGCCTGGTAGATACAAAACAATATCATTCAGTGTGATAACATTATTTACCTTTAAACATAACAGGTGTAAATATTTTAAAAATGCCATTTTTCCAAGGAAAGTACAAAACAAAAAGTAGTTTGTAAAAATAGCTTTGAATTCTGTATTGATTAATGTTCTGGTATTAAATTCACTCCACCTACATCAAGACAATGTATTTGGAGTGCGGAAAGACAGGGGAGATGAACTGCATCTCACAAACATATTGTGCAGTTGCTGTATACAGCTGTTATTTTGCCCCCTGATGGCCTATAAGTATTTCCTCTCTGAGATGAAATTTCAGCTTGAATACCTCTGTACCAGCTCTGTGAGATGTTAGGGTCACTGAATTCACATAAATGCAGATCTGTGGCATGTCTCCAGACCACTCCAGTCCACTGACATAGGTAACACTTCTATTCAGATAAATCAGGTTAAGGGGGATATGCAACTGAACCATTCAAAGCTATGATGCAGCATCACCCTGGGCCAGAGTCCTGGGATATACACTTTTATATAAGCAAAACAAATTGTAACTGGCCACATCTTCTCTGCCTAGCTTGAGAAACAAAAGCTCACAATTACTGTATGTGAATGTGACAAGTTTTTTTTAAACATCACCGCATTGTGTCATTTCACAATGGTCCAGATTTTCTAGTAGTAGTGACTCGAGCAGGGCATGACTCATATATTAGGAAAGGTTTACAGTGCCCTAAAAATTCATTGACCTGGTCCTGCTAATTCCACAAATTACTCCCATAATTTTTATTTCTTTAATTGGTACAGAAGGAATGTATGAAAGCCTCAGCTGAAATCAAATCTTCATTTTGCTTGGCAGTGAATGACCCTGTAATGAGAGACAGTCTGATGAACCACATTAAGTTATTACAAATATACATTTTGCTTGCACAAATACCCTAATGACAAAAAATTGGCACAAGGTATGAAATTGAGGACCCATGTAAGACAATAGCAAAACTCTCTTTGTCTCCCATGGGCTGGAGATTTCACCAAAGAATGAATGGGGAAAATAACCCCAAGTAAACACTGCAAAAAGCCTTGGGCACCATTCAATTCCTTATTCCAAGATTTAAGTGTGGTTTAAATGATATGAAAAGCTTTCTGGGGCCTTTCCCTAAGGATCAATTGCACTAAATTGAGTAAATAAATATCAGGTGACAAAGAGCAGAATTGTCTGTCATTGGCCGGGATAGAATCTTTTCCCTATACTTGTTGGCAAACATACTCCTGCACAGCACAGAACCACCTGCAGGGTATCAGTACTTCCAAAATTCTTAGCCTGTTCTTCTAATTACTTAATCCAAGTTGCCATTTGAATCATCATATGAAGGAAAACTTACTTATGTTTCCTCAGTATTAGAATAAGAATATTCATTAGCATTATAGTATGATGAATATTTACTAGCAATCAGGCAGGGTATATCCTTGTTGTAGAACAACAATCTTGGAGTTGAGAACTATATCGCTGGTGAGAGGTATACAGAGTAAGTGGATCTCTTTTATACCATACCCAAATGGAAAAGACAAGGGATCAAAATGTGTCTGTTGCTTGCTACTTTTAATTTTGTTGAGGCTTCACCCTGACTACATTGTACCTCCTACTTTTTCTTCAGTTGATATACTTTTATAGATGAAAAGTTTTCTAGGGCCAAAAAGAATGTTTGTTTTTATTAATAAGCAAACATTTAATAAACCGACCTGACCATGCACAAGTGACATTGCAATTTATTCATAGAACTGTTCTCATTCCAAAGTTTTAAATTGAATCTTTAAAACTATTACCCAACTAGCTAACACACAGCTGACTGGAAATTCTCTACTTTAGAGTGAATGGGTTCAGATGGGAAAGAAGACAACAGGAAAAAAAAAAGTAGCAGCAGCATTGCCATCTGTTAGTGATAGGGTTGATAAAGAAACTATTTAAAAATTCCCATAAATAGAATAACCCTAATTATTAGAATGATAGAAGAGTGATGTACAAATTAACCTTTCAAACCAAGGCTGTAATAAAACATTGCACTGCTTATTTGGCACTTCTAAATTTCTAATGTGCCAAAAGATCCTTCCAGCTGATTTTAGGTTGTATCTGACCTCTAGTCAATGTAACAAACCAGCTGTGGGTTTAAAAAAAAGTAGTTCTGCAAAATTTTGCAGAAGGAAATAACTTTTCTCTTTCTTACCTATGGCACCAATTAATCCAGAACTACACTGTTAGGGCAATATCACAGGTGGTGTGCTGCATAACAAAGGGACTATGCAATTAATACACAATTCTGTTCATGCAATGCATCAGATCGCTGAAACAATTAAGTAAAATTAAGAAATTTGACCAGCACAATCCAAAAACATATCCACAACAAATTACTGAAGTCTAATTTTAAAATCTTACAAGCTTGAAACTGCTACAGCTTATGATTGGATTCTTGCAGCTTTTTGTTGCCAGTGGCAGGTATACTTCAATAACCACGCAACTCTTTGCTCTTGCCATAAAACTGTTGTCTACCTGCGAACACATGCTGGTTCAATTTTCCAGCTCAGAATAAGATATAATGTTTTCAGTGCAGTCATTTAGAACTGTCTTCTTAACCACTGTTACAGCCAGGACGCTCCCAGAAGAACAACAACAAAAAATAAAATTAGAAAAGATGCTGTACAAACATGACAATTTCTCTTTTCCTCCTTTTACTGGCTGCAGAAAAATTGTAAGAATTTAAGCAATCCCATAAACTAAGAACTTCTAGACCATTCTCTATACTACAGTAAACAAATCATGCAATTGGAATTTGCTATTTGAATCCTCTTTATAAATCTTTCCATAGATAACAACATAAGTAAGCATATCATTAAGGCACCAAAGAAATGACATTCTGAAGCCATTTGTGTGCATGGGCCTCTGTATATGTTAAAACATATACATTGTGCAAGGGGAATGTTTTTTATCTTAATTACTAGTTTTGCAGAAGGATTAAGATAAAAACCAAGAAAAAGAAAACAGATTGCTAATGATTAAACTTAATTCTTTACTTTTTCCTATTGTTCCTCTATCGGAGATCATTATTAATTGTACTGTAGCATGCTGGCACCTGAATCATTTACTGGGACCTCATACAATGTAGTAGGCATTTATTTTTTTACTTATTTATTTCAGGTTAACTCCTAAAGTACTATCAAATTTAGAACAAGTTAAGCCAGACACTTAAGGTGAAGTCCTAATCTCATTGAAGTTAATGGGAGTTCCATTATTAATTTTGGATGGGTGAGGGCAGAATTTTACTGCCATCTACAGTGAGGGGAATACTATACACGGCAAAATAGAATGAACAGAAAAGTTGTTTCAATTCATTTTCTGCATTATAAACTATTCCAAGGAATTCTAAAGCAGGGATATAACCTAGTTAAATTCTATAGAATAAGGAAAAACATCTAGAAAAAGATACTTTTCTATTGAATATTGAGGCTTTCTTCTTAAGGAAACTGGTCCAGGCCTAAATTTAACTTTAAAATGTCAACTCTAGGGTTACCTCTACACTAGCAAGGTTTTGTTTTTGGTTGTTTTTTTTTTTTTGTTTTTGTTTTTTTAAACAAAAAGCCTGGGCTCATTCAAAATATCCTGTGGAGCATCTACACACAAAATGAATTTTGTCTATATTAAATTGGAAGAATACGGATTTTTTTCTTGTGGCCCACTTCCTCTTCCAGATGAGGAAAAGTGCCTTTTTCCAAAAGATTCTTTCAGGAAAAAACACATGAGGACACCCCAGAGGCCCTTTTTTTCGAAAGAGCAGTCCTCTTGGAGCCAGACTTTTCGATCCCTGGCCCATTTTTTTCAAAAGAGCAGGGGCTGTGTGGATTCTCTCCACTGAAAGAGCAGATCAAGTTTTTCAATCCGCTTTTTTGTATGTGGATGTGCTCTTTCAAAAGAAGTTTTTTTTTCAAAAGAGATTTTCTAGAAGAAATTCTTTCGAAGGATCGCTGTAGTGTAGACACAGCCTAAGAGTGAAAGGGTCGTTTTCTTAATATGATTATTCAATCTTCGACACTACATGAATCCAATCAATCCAGTAAGATGGCAAGATCATTGCTAAAGAACAAAAAGAATGTGAACAGAGATCAGATGATGTGTTGCAATATAAGAATAGCCACAATGGATCAGAACTCGTGTCTATTTAGTCTAGTTCTCTGTCTCCCACAATGGTAACTCCAGGTGCTCCATACGGCTATGCCTACACTAGAGGGATCTGTTGACAAAACCCAGGGAGCATCCAGATTACCAGTAAGTCGACAGAACGCAGCACTTCCATTGACATCCATGCCCCACTCCCCATGAGGAAGAGTACCTCTGTCAACAGAGATGTGTCAACAAAAGGCAGGTCAGGATGTTCAGGAGGGAGGGGTTTGTCCACAGAAAAAGCCTCCAGGGTATCACACAGGTGCTCTGTGGGACACCCTAGCCATAGCAATCAGAGCTCTATGGTTCCTGCCTCCGGCTCTTCTTAAAGCCACAGGGAACCTGGGAAACTGTGTGACAGGAATCTGAATGTGTGGAAGCAGCAGAAGTGCCATCTGTAGTTCCCCATGACCTCGCAGCATCTCCTTTCTTCCAAGCCTTCCCAGATGGCAGCCAGCCAGCCACCCCAAGACCCCCTTGGGCCCTCAAGAGAGCAGACCAAGGGGCCACAGGAGCCACCCTGGTGCTCAAAGATGGGGGAGGGACTCCTGAACTGGGCCCAAGGTCCAGGCCTTCTTGGACCTGTGGAGTGAGGAGGACATACTGCATGACCTCAAGGCAAAGTGCCACTATGCCCTTGCCTATGCCCAGATGGCAATCACCATGGCAAAATGGGTTGACCTTCCTCCCCTGCAACTGTCAACGTAGCAGGTCCGGCGTAAAGAAAAGGAACTGCAGCAGGGCTGTGTCCAGGCCCAGGGTGCTGGCTGACACTCCAGAGCAGGGCACACTACATACCCCTGTTACAAGAAGCTCCATGACATCCTGGAGCAGGAGGCATATTACCTCCAACCTACACCATTGACTCGATGCTGGATGCTGCTCCGCACCCCCAATACAGCTGGAGCCCCCAGAGGAGAAGAAGCAGGCCTCTGAGTCCCAACCCCTCCCATAACTGGAGATAGACACTGACTCAGAAGCAGGCAGCAGCACACTTGTGATCAACCTGGAGCCAATCCCCACCAGCCAGGCCTACACTTGGGCAACCTGGGAGCTGGGCAAAGTTTCGTCCTGTGAGTACCCCATGCATCACACACCCCAGGGCATGGGAGGCAGCCACAGATGTGATGTGCTGCAAGTGTTGGCTGGCTGGCTTGGGCGGGACCTCATGATGTGGGACGAACATATGGAACCATGTGCAAGGTAGCGTGCACCACCCGCACCCAGCAGACAGCCCCTGAGCATGGGTGCCAGCCTGGTTCCAGCCGCACAGGAGGCCAGGCAAGCCCCAGGCCCCGGGACTGGAGGGATCCTCCCAGCACCTCCCATGTCTGGAAGCAGAGTAGCCACAAAGGCTCCTAACATGCAGGAATGCCCTCAGGTGACAGGCAGCACCTGCTCCCCCTTACAGTGCTGTGAGCTGCAGATGTGTGTGTGTGTGGGTCCCAGGGAGAGCCAGGCTACTCCCAGCTCACCCTCCAGCGATGAGGGGGGACCCCGCATGACTAGACATCCTCCTTGGCCACTAGCCCATTGAGCAGGAGAGGGGTGCTGTGGTCAGCGCAGTCCCGGAGGCACCACAGCAGCAGGTCTTATTGCATGGCTTTTCTCCTGGGTCATTCCCCATCCCTTGGCCCAAGGGGTATTGTTTGTAGCACATGGCGGGGATCAGGGCCTCAGGGGCTGTGTTGCATGAATGACTCACCATCTTTCCTCTTTGTCTTTCCTACAGCTGCACATACACCAGCTGACAGCTGGGCCACCCCCACCAGGCCTCCAGGAAGGGCCAGTTCTGGGGCTGTTTTGGTACCATGGCTCACTGGAAAGAGCTGTGTCTCCCAGAAAGAGCTGAAGCCCTGTTCTAGCAGCTGTGCTGTCCCTATTGCAGGTAGGCACTCCTTAGCATGGGGAAGGAATGGGTGCCAGGGTACAGAAGGACTGTAAGGGAATATTTTGCTGGGGCTCTTGGAAGGGATTGCCAACCATGTGACCATGTCTGCTGTGGTTCTGGCTGGCCATTTGTTGAGAGAGAGTGGCCAAGTAGTCCAACTGCTCTCTCTTGACAGAGCAGATAGCTCTTGTGATCTGCTTGGCAGTTTGGCCATGCTCTGTAGACAGAAGTTTTCTCAGAAAACATCTTCAACAAAACTTACAACAAAAGCTTCTGGTGACAAATCCCTGTAATCTAGACACAGCCTAAGAGAGAGTAAGTAGTAATATATAGGATAATCTACCCCACACATTCAGTCTTGTCCTGATCTCTAATGGTGGGTGCTTTCAACCCTGAAATACATGGTTAATCATGCCTTCTAAAATGGTGATAGAATTAGCTATTATAATTCTGGATACATTTATATGTATCAGATAATTTAATATTAAGCACTTATTTTACATATTCAGAATACATCAGAATGCTATCTATGATTTTATTTTGCTGGCATGAGTTCAAAACAAGGCTTTTTATAGAAACATCTATATGTCAACATTTCATTTAATGGTATACCTTGAAACCCTTTGCTATCTAATTCTAGACTGATTTCTAATTCTAGGCTGATTTTACTGCAGGTTTTCCAAATCTCTGCAGCTCCAGATTTCTTGCTATTTTTTCTTTAAGCTCTTTCCTCTTTTTCTGATAATGTGCCCATGAGACACACACACTTTACTCAGAAGAAGTCATTGTTTTCTCCTGCCCTTCTGCCTGATATCCAAACAACTTTAAAGATGACTGATTTCTTTGATCATTTGAAACCAGGCTTGCTGTTGACCAAAGGCTCTTCCACCTGTTAATAAACTCTGTGCTTTAATTACTTGCTTTCTGTGGGAAAAATTACATTTGCTGAAAAGAAACAGTCATATAATGTCATCTAGTTTAATTATTATGGCTGCAGAACACTGTGATTTAAATTAGTTACAGAGATTAGCAACATGCTAAGTTGGTGAATATGGGTTACTTTATTTGCTTTTTAGCCACTGAGGCATTCATTCTTTTTAGTGGACGATTTCACTTCTTTACAAGCTTTTTCATTATGAGGTGATCTTGAGGAAATAATTAATCTCTCAGACATAAGCTGCATGGTAAATATGTCTTGGCATATTCTTCTCTGTTTAATTAAAAAAATTTAAAAGGTCAGGTAAATACCTTTTATAACAAAGATATGCTTTAGCAAAGATTAAACTGTTTCCTTAATGCCCTCCTCTCCTCCTTTTTTCTGGTTAACAATTACCATGGCAATGAAAAATAAACAGTAAAAGATTAATTAAGCTTTTGATCATTTCAAATGAAGGCAATGCAGCAATTAAGTATTTTGAATGAAGTCAGTAAATTTTTAGACAAAAATGTGAAGAACAAACCTTAAACAAAATCTTTGTAGCAACCATGTCTCAGCTAGCAATACATCCTTGTACAATTTATGTGTAATGAAGGACTCAGGATTGCAAAGCTATTCAAAGTCTCTGTCCCTGGTGTTTCAAATCATTATATTTTTAGGCACATCAGTCATGAAAGTCGTCTTAGATTTATTACAATATATTAAATTCTCCTTTAATTTGGGATAAGCAACATGGTATAAAATATAGTTTGAAATATTGTTTTGAAGGCTAAACAAAAGTTTTCACAGAAATTATCAAAAAAATTGACTTTTCTTCCATGGGGAAAAATTCAGATTTTCAGAGTTTTTGTTTTTCCATAGGCAGGAAAAAGAAACATTTTCAGCCCATTCTGTGAGCAAAGAATGGATCTGTGCAGTAATGCATGGGTTTAATCATTTAAGTATTTTTTACAGCATTGCATTTCACTTAATTTTAATAAGATTTGGGACCTGAACTTTGCCATTGGTTACAAGTATTTTTAACCATATCGGTAGCAGTATATTGGGTTATATTGACATTTTAAAATATAATATATGAGAGTAATGTCTCATTAAACAGCATTTTTTTACTCTGTTCTGACCTCTCATAATCTTTCCTGTTCCTTTCTCCTTGCAATTAGAGATATTTTAGTTTTTAAAACAACTTGGGGGAAAATAAATTTAAATTGTCTACCTCCTTTAAGAACTGAAGTAAAAATCTTATTTCTTTCACAGCTGCTTTCTTTTACTGTGCATTTAGATCTTTATTTGATTGCAATCCATACTGTCCTTGATAAGTATTATATTGATAGAGATAATTTTTTTAGAACATAGTATTTTTGGCAGAACAGTGGTTTATTATGTGGTGACAATTTCATAATAAGAAAATATGTTCTGGTTTCTTCAATGTGCTAAGTAATTAGTATGTTTACTTTTGTCCCATAATAATAATAAATTACTGGAAATTTACATTTTTTAAAGATTAAATAAATTGGCTTATTCTAGGGTTTCTGGAACAGCATGTCCAATCCTAATAGTACTGGCTGACTAGTTCATTTGAACTAACAATACAGAAGACGTTGGCCTACATTTGTAAAGGGCTGACACCCTGCCCTATGCAACACAAGCCTATTTAGGGTAGTTTCAACTTTTGTCATCCAAGTTCTGACACATTCAAAAATCACAAGTCAAAGCCTTTTATTTCAAGGCTGCATTTTGTGATAACATAATGTATCTACTTATCCTAATCATAAGTGCATAGAATTTCCATTTGTATATGGGAAAACTCTCACTAATACTGGTGCTGATCTAGGGCCGAGACACTAAGCAGGGCATAGCTATGGGAAAGCATACGTATATTTTTGACTCTGGTGTGGCAGTTACATCAACATTCCATTCCCTGAGGAGTTGATAAAGATTGAGAAGGAAGCACTAGCTGTGACTTTCTCCCAGCTAGGCCCACACACAAATATGGGAATCAATGCATTGGCTCTGTGCCAATGGGGGATTAGCTTCATTGGTTTGAATAGACCTGCATGCATATACTCCAGCACATAAATTGGCACAATACCCAGAGCTATGGAAAATATGTAGAAAATAGGCCTGGCATCTTTTACAGTCACATACATCTATGTAAAATAGGAGTAAAATGTCACTAAGTCAGACTGGAAACATTTTACATTTGTATAAATCACTATATAAGGTGAAAAGATGCGTAGAATCAAGTTTATGGGTGAAATATTGTCCTACATAAAATCAAAGGGAGTTTTGACAATCACATCAATGAGGGCAAGATTTCATCTGCAGTCTTCATCAATGGAGCCTAGATGTCTTCCATAATCTTTATAATCAAACCATATTACAATATCTGTCAGTAAAGCAATATATAGGCAAGGTAGTAACAAGCATTGCAGCACTCGTGTCATGCACTGTAACTTTGACCTTCTTAATGTGCAGTATTTTGACTGAGCAGCCATTCTACTCCTTTATGTGATTACTTAATACTATTAACCTGCAGTATACGGTGTCGAGTCCAGCTAATTAAGTTACAGCATACAGAAAAAGTCACAAGGCATCACAAACTTTCAAAATTAAAAAAAAAACAAAAAAAAAACCTACAACAAGAACAAAACCCTTTTGACCCTCTTGGACAAAAATATCAATGACATCATGCCCTTGTGAAAGGTGATAGTAGGCATATAAAGTCATTCAATAGTAGGATATTCTTAGATCCAGGTTTGTGACAAAGTAAAAGAAGAGAAGTGATTTAAATCATTCCAATGTAAATCATAGAGCACAATTCTACCATTCTTCTCAAATGCATTATGAAAGATATTAGCCATTGCCACTCACAGACACCCTAACATTTTACGTACACATTTTAATACACAGCAGGAAGTGGCAATAAGTCAGAAAGGTTCTGTAATTCATTATGTTGTCATTATCATTTATTATCTTATTTTAATTATATATCACTGTGTTTCCTGAGAGAATATACGACTGAGCTTGAAATTACAGGAACATTCCCAGTAGTGTTTTACTGTAGCTAGGTTGCTCACTTTGTTCTGTACTGCAGGCTTTTCCACAAGCAAACTGTATCTTCAGTATGTGCACTCAACTGCACACATGCTTAATGGCTGATAGGTTTGTGATAATTAACAGTAAGCGAGATCCTCCATGCACATAAATTAGCATAACCAATTGAGAATAGCTGATTAACTAGTCCCATTTTTTTCCTTCCGTGTGTTATTTACATAATAGTACATTTTATAGTATCCTGTACTAATCTCTTATCAGTGTTATGATCAGAGACACTACCTATATCATGCTTAGGTTTAATAGACTTTTTATTCTTTACATAAATATTACATATAGCACATACTAGTAGTGTAATATATTTGGAAGTGTGAATGTCAGTGGATCTAACTCAGCACATTTATCCTATATTCATGTAGATTACAAGGTAGCCAACCTGTAGTAGCAGAACAAATGAACTGATGAAAAATTCCATTAACTAGTCCCTACATATCATGATCAATGATCATTAAATGCAGGTGTTAATGGTGCTTGTGGCCATTTTCATTGTGACTATGTAGTCAGAATTATCTTATATTTATATTAAGTGGCTCTGAGATAGAAAAATATTCTATACCAGAATACAAATTTCACTGTGAATGCACTTTCCTACTTGCTTGGGGAATCTGTCTCAGATTGGATGAAGGTGCCAGCAAAGCCATAAGAGACCACTAGATTATCCAGTCTAACTTCCTGTCTATCACAGACAACCAATACCACCCATCATCATCCACACATTAAACCTGACAACTGAAATTAAGTATTACTGCTCCTAGGATACTATTACATGCCACATGCAGAGAATTGGAGGGACCAAGGACCCCAATCCCATGGTCCTCTTCAGAGGGAAAGAAACTAAGAAAAACATACCAAATGGAACCTGACCAATGCCTCACAATACAGAGAAACGGGATATCCAGATGCCTGAGTGTGATGGCTGGTGTCCTAGATTTTGAAGTCTCTTTGAAAGAGAACAGGCTGCACTTCTTGTTTAGAAGGAAGGAAGCATGCTCACCAACCCAGCCATTTTAGGAAAGATCTCCATCACAGAACAAATGTTTCCCTAAGTTCCAGAAGTCTTTGGTGTGTCCCAATTTCTAGCAACAAAGTAAGGGCCAGTCAGGTAAGGGGGCCCAGGAATGTTTCTATATAGAGATACTAAAAGCTACTGGGGAAGTAAGCAGAGTGAGGAGATGTTGAACTGTTTACACAAGTAGAGCGTTAATTCTTCAAGTTGCTGCAGAATATAGAACAAGGAACATAAGAGCTATTTTCTAGCACTAGGCTGTGAGTGGCTGCAAATGAAAGAGTAAGCACAATTTTGTAAGTTGAGTGGCAGTGAGTCTCAAACCCCTCTTTCTTCCATTGTTTCACTCTTAGGATGAAGTGCCTGGCATGGTCAAAGAACTGGCAAGCCTGAAGAATGCAATCCCCAGTAAACAAGCAAGGCATTACCCCAGAAGGAATTACTCAGGAAGGAATTATTCAGCAAGCACACAGATGCACTCAAAGCATGATTTAGGTCACCTGAGATTCCCGTTCTTGGCCAAAGTTTTCCTCAGACTTTTGCAATAGATTTTGAGCCAGTTGTTGGTCTCATTGCTGTGCCTCTGCCTCTGAGGTGGTTCCATTTTAGTGAAATAATTCTGTCATGAGTACAGTTTTAAAACAGTTTAGGATTGTAGGTATTGTAAAAGAAGTAATAGCGGACAAATTGCACCGTGTGCATTCTAAACTCCTTGTAAGTACTATAAAAATTGAAAGTAATCTTGTAATATAAAACAAAGCTCTGGAAACTCTGGCCAAATTTTTTTTTAAATTTGATTGCCTCTCATCTTCCCGTGATTAAAGTCTTCATACGACATAACTGACACCTTATTCTCTATAGACAGTAAGATACATACCAACCACACAGTGGCTTTAAAAGAAAAATGAAGAGCTCTGCTGAGCTTGGTTTGAAATGTGCCTGCAAATTTTGCATGTCAGAATCAATTCACACAGGCTTATAGTAGGCCCCACGTTTCGCATAGGAGGGAAAATGCTTCCCTTTGACTCAATCTAATTGTCAGCCAATAGGGCAGAGCTAAAATGGTTTCACACGTTTCTTCACTGAATTACAGCAGCTTCATATAAAACCTGTAGTCAGAGATATTCAAACCCAGATCACTTGAATTAAAGGGCTAGCATTTTTAGTTGGCACCCTGTGGTGGGTACTAGATGGAGACATATTCAGATATATATACACAATTGATTACATTTGCATAGAGATAAATACAGACTTCTACAAATTCTCATCCAATTTATGTAACACAGCGACAGTACTAATAGCCTAACTGAAAGTTTTCACACAAAATGTGATTCAAACTCCAATGCACCCATGAAAAGCAGTGTCAAAATAGAGACAGAGACAGGTGTATCCTGGAGGTGAATGCTTGGTTGCGTAGATGGTGTCGCCAGGAAGGCTTTGGTTTCTTTGACCACGGTATCCTTTTCCAGGAAGGACTGCTAGGCACAGATGGCGTTCACCTTTTGAGGAGGGGGAAGACCATATTCGGACACAGGCTGGCTAACCTAGTGAGGAGGCCTTTAAACTAGGTTCAACAGGGGCAGGGGAGCAAAGCCTGCAGGTAAGTGGAGAGCATGGATACCTGGGAGATGAACTTGAAATGGGAAGGAGTATGGGCTACAATGGGAGAGTAAAAAGAGGGCCAGGGCAAAACTGGGAGGCAAGACCAAATCAATGTCTGAGATGCCTATATACAAATGCAAGAAGTATGGGAAATAAACAAGAAGAATTGGAAGTACTAATAAATCAATACAACTATGATATCGTTGGCATCACAGAAACTTGGTGTGATAATACTCATGATTGGAATGCTGGTATTGAAGGGTACAGCCTGCTTAGGAAGGACAGACAGGGGAGAAGGGAGGAGGTGTTGCCTTGTATATTAAAAATGTACACACTTGGACAGAGGTGGAGCTGGACGTAGGAGATGGACGGGTTGAAAGTCTCTGGGTTAGACTCAGAGGAGTAAAAAACAAGGATGAGGTCCTACTAGATGTCTACTACAGGCCCCCTAGCCAGGTGGAAGAGGTGGATGAGGCTTTTTTTAAACAGCTAACAAAATCATCCAGGGCCCAGAATTTGGTGGTGATGGGGGACTTCAACTATCCAGGTATATGTTGGGAAACTAATACAGCAGGGGACAGACTGTCCAATAAATGCTTGGATTGCATTGCAGACAACTTTTTATTCCAAAAGGTTGAAAAAGCTACTGGGGGGAAGCTGTTCTAGATTTAATTTTAACAAATAGGGAGGAAATTATTGAGAATTTGAAAGTGGAAGGATGCTTGGGTGAAAGTGATCATGAAATCATAGAGTTCACAATTCTAAGGAAGGGTAGAAGGGAAAACAGTACAATAGAGATAATGGATTTCAGGAAGTCAGATTTTGGTAAACTCAGACAGCTGGTAGGTAAGGTCCCATGGGAAGCTAAACTGAGGGGAAAAATGGCTGAGGCGAGTTGGCAGTTTTTCAAAGGAACATTATTAAGGGCCCAAAAGCAAGCTATCCCACTGCGTAGGAAAGATAGAAAACATGGCAAAAGACTGCCTTGGCTTAACCAGGAGGTCTTGCATGATTTCAAACTAAAAAAGGAATCGTATAAGAAATGGAAACTAGGACAAATTACAAAGGATGAATATAGGCAAACAACACAAGCATGCAGGAGCAAGGTTAGAAAGGCTAAGGCACAAAATGAGCTCAAGCTAGCTACAAGCATAAAGGGAAACAAGAAGGCTTTTTACAAATACATTGGTAACAAGGGGAAGACCAAGGAGAGGGTAGGGCCATTGGTCAATGACGAGGGAGAAACAGTAACAGGGAATTTGGAAATGGCAGAGATGTTTAATGATTTCTTTGTTTCGGTCTTCACTGAGAAATCTGAAGGAATGCCTGACTTAGAGAATGCTAGTGAAAAAGGGGTAGGTTTAGAAGTTGAAATACGAAAAGAACAAATTAAAATTTACTTAGAAAAGTTAGATGTCTGCAAATCACCAGGGCCTGATGAAATGCAGCCTAGAATCCTCAAGGAGCTGATAGAAGAGGTATCTGAGCCTTTAGCAATCATTTTTGGAAAATCATGGGAGACGGGAGAGATTCCAGAAGACTGGAAAAGGGCAAATATAGTACCCATTTATAAAAAGGGGAACAAGGATAACCCGGGAAACTACAGGCCAGTCAGCTTAACTTCTGTGCCAGGAAAGATAATGGAGCAGGTCATTAAAGAAATCATCTGCAAGCAATAGGAAGGTGGTAAGGTGATAGGGAACAGCCAGCATGGTTTTGTTAAAAACAGATCATGTCAAACCAATCTAATAGCTTTCTTTGGTAGAATAATGAGCCTTGTGGATAAGGGAGAAGCTGTGGATGTGATATACCTAGACTTCGGTAAAGCATTTGACACAGTCTCACATAATATACTTATCAATAAACTACTCAAATACAGCTTAGGTGGGGCTACTATAAGGTGGATGAACAACTGGCTGGATAACCATACCCAGAGAGTAGTTATTAATGGTTTTCAATCCTGCTGGAAAAAGTATAACTAGTGGGGTTCCGCAGGGGTCTGTTTTAGGACCGGTTCTGTTCAATATCTTCATTAACGATTTAGATATTTACATAGAAAGTACACTTATTAAGTTTGCAGATGATACCAAGCTGGGAGGGGTTGCCACTTCTTTGGAGGATAGGGTCATAATTCAAAAGGATCTGGATAAACTGGAGAAATGGGCTGAGGTAAAGAGGATGAAGTTTAATAAGGACAAATGCAAAGTGCTCCGCTTATGAAGGAACAATCAGTGTCACACATACAGAATGGGAAAGGACTGCCTAGGAATGAGTACAGCGGAAAGAGATCTAGGGGTTATAGTGGACCACAAGTTAAATATGAGTCAACAGGGTGATGCTGTTGCAAAAAAAGCAAACATGATTCTAGGATGCATTAACAGGTGTGTTGAGAACAAAACATGAGAAGTCATTCTCCCGCTCTACTCTGCGCTGGTTAGGCCTCAGCTGGAGTATTGTGTCCAGTTCTGGGCACCACAGTTCAGGAAGGATGTGGAGAAATTGGAGAGGGTCCAGAGGAGAGCAACGAAAATGATCAAAGGTCTAGAGAACATGACCTATGAAGAAAGGCTGAAAGAATTGGGCTTGTTTAGTTTGGAAAAGAGAAGATTGAGGGGGGACATGATAGCAGTTTTCAGGTATCTAAAAGGGTGTTATAAGGCAGAGGGAGGGAACTTGTTCTTCCTTGCCTCTGAGGATAGAACAAAAGGCAATGGACTTAAATTGCAGCAGGGGGGGTTCAGGTTGGACATTAGGAAAAAGTTCCTAACTGTCAGGGTGATCAAACACTGGAACGAATTGCCAAGGGAAGTGGTAGAATCTCCATCCCTGGAGATATTTAAGAAGAGGTTGGATAGATGGCTTTCAGGGATGGTCTAGAAAGTGCTTGGTCCTGCCATGAGGGCAGGGGGCTGGACTCAATGGCCTCTCAAGGTCCCTTCCAGTCCCACTCTTCTATGATTCTATGATTAACATACTGTAAACAGCAAAATGGGTTAGGGTGGCAGGGAGTGAAATAGTATCTACAGAAATAAAAAAGAGATACATGTTTTGAATTATTTTTACAGGTATATCACACTCTTACACCAGAAAAGCACAGGAATCAGAGAAGAGTTATAGATTCACCTCTCTTGTTAAAAAAAAAATCAGAGTGTTTATTAGATATGGAAACAGCAGAGTGCCTAGTTGATGGGTAAGAAAGTAAATGGTTTCCAGAGATTTAATTATGGTTAACCAAAGTATTTGTAAACAATCATTATACCTGGTGTGGGAAAGATTAACAGGCCCAATTCTGAAACTCCAGCAGCTAAGAGTTTACAGATTGTTACAGTTTTATGGCAACAATAGCTATAACATCATTTTTAGTTTTTGAAGTTCTGTCTGACAGAACTGCTGAAGTTCTTACCATGTATTTATGTGTATACACAGGGTATCCAAGGACAGACTTTCTGTTGTGTGGCTACATTACAAGAGCATTCCTTATAAATACACTCAAATCTACATCGACATGCTCATTTTACATGAAACTATCTCTAGAACTGGCCCTTTGTCCTTGTACCATACAGTTCCCAGAAAGAGAAAGTGTCTTGGAACTAACTCTACCACCCTTATTCATACTCCATTGCACAACATGAAGAGTAAGTCATGATCAATATGATTAAACATGACCCTTTGAAAACATAAATGCATTAAAGTAAATTACTGTACGCTCTTCTGGTAACTGTGCTTTAGTGCTCTGTAAAGAAGTTCACTTACTATTGTTTGATTAGTGACTGTACAACTATTATAAAATATTTCGGGCTGTTAGATTATATTCAAGGTGAATTAATAAAGTTTATGTGTTTATCGCTGATAGCACTAGAACAAAAAATTGTTCTTTTGCATTAATTCTCACTTCTGACATATCATTAATAAGTGAAATAGGGAAGGAACTGGGCTGTTTGAAGTTCTCTAATTAAAGCATGTTTCTAGCTTATAGAAAGAAAAAGATTTTCTTCATGTGAAAAAAAAATGTGCCTTGTATCATCCTCTAGATACATTAAGGAATACGCATCACCAGCCACAGTAACTAAACTAAAACTGCATTTAACTTTCACCTCCTTGAATAATATTTTTTATTAGCCGTCCAAATGACTTACACTTACTTCTGTGTCCAAACTTGAGATACAGTTATACTAGCTCTATTACACGGACCACAACTTAATACCAGGACATCTATATTAGCTATGGAATATATTGGCAATAGGGGAAATGAGATTAAAAACATGGAAGTTGAGTGAAAGATTCTGTCTTCTTCTTCCCTAGACACAGAAAAAGTAAAAGGGGCCCAGTGCACTTTGTTAGTGAGAAAATAATTTCCTAAAGGTATAGAGAACACTTTGCTCCTCTCAGGAAATGCTGAGCCTTGCAGAGCTGGACTCCAGGTAAAACATTTGGTTGCTTAGGGAATGATTATTTGAAGTTACACCTTAGGCTTTGTCTACATTTCACAGTTTAAGGTTCAGCAATGGCAACGTTTTAAACTGAAAGTGGCCACAGCATGAATGGCCTCAGCACTTTATGTAATCACCTACATAAAGGGAGGAGCAAAACAGCAGAGGTAGTACAGCTCCCAAAACGATGGGCTGGTTTACACTAGTGCTTCACAGAGCTGTATCTTGCTGCAGTTGGGGGAGGGGCGTGTTTTTTCACACCCCAGTCCAGAAAATTGCAATGCTGTGAAGTGCCAGCATCGACTTGGCTTTAGCTTGAAATTGTCAGAAAATCTGCATGTTAAAGTTCCTTATAGCCACTTGTCAAAGCTTCTGAAAGCAGCTAGTGCCTGTAATAGTTCTCTTTTAGAATACAGAATGTGAATGTATGGGAAATTTACATGACTATTTTGAAACAATTTGCTTTTTACTGTTGAAGTGTCTTGTACTGTATTTGTTTCTTGAAATAAATCCACTTATATGGGTTTTTTCTGAAACTAGAGAACAAGAAGCAAATTCTTTACAATCAAAATAAAACTGCATGCAGTTGGGTTTGTCAGTGTTTTGTCATATTGTTTGAAAAATTAACTTTTTCCTTGAAAGAGTATGTACATGAATAAGTGCCTGGCAATCTAATGTCATCCTGTTTTGTTTCAAAGCATTTTAGAAACTGTCAGAAACCCAGATGCTTAAAGAGTCCATAAAACCTCCTGTCTTTAGAGCATCAATGAATAGAAAAATTTAGAAGAAAGGAAATTATGGGCTGCATCTGGGCCTTTACCCCAACCCACACCCATCCCGTGTGCTGTAAAACTGGCTTAACCAGACACCTCTGTTTCCCTTCAATGTGAGAATTTCTTCATAGTTATCATAGTCAAGTCTAGGACTACATCTACACTACAGAAGATACTATTGGAAGAGATCATCTGGCAAAACTTCTGTTGACAGATTGTGTCTATGCACAAAAGCGGATTGAAACAGTGATCCGTTCTGTTGACAGAGAGTGGCCATACAGCCTCAGCCAGTCTCTCAACAGAACAGACCATGTGGGGTTCAGGGTGCTGTCCACTGGGATGGGTGCTACCCGTTTGGCTGGCCCATGCCCATCCTTGGCAGGGGTGCCCCCACCCCAGTGGGTGTGACCATGGGGTACTCACCCCACAGTCCCCTGAACAGGTCTGATAATGCCCTGGAGTCATTCCACTCGAGTGGCCCAAGTTCAGAGTGATTATCAGGGTCCCCTGGTTCGAGTCAGAGTCAGACTCCAGATCCCCCTGAGGTGGAGTGGTCTCCACCCTGGTGTTCAGGATGGCCATGCTGGGGGCACCATCTCTGCCATCTCCATCCCCCCAGAAGCTGATGAAGTTCTTCATAATAGGGACAGGTGGCTGTCCCTACTCCCGATCACTGCCTCATATCCTGATTCCACACATAGCTCTGGCAGAGCTTCTTCACTTTGTCCTGCACCTGCTCCAGGGTATAAGAAGGGTGGCCATGCTCTGTCAGGGCTGCTGCAAAGTGGTAATAGCCTGGGGCATTGCATTGTTTTGCTGCTGGGTCCATAAGGACAGCCTTATCCACCCAGAGGGCCAGGAGGTCCTTAAGTTCTGTACTTAACCAGGCATGTGCCCACTTTTTGGTGGTCCAGGGTTGGTCCTGTGGCTCCTCATGGGGGTTTCTAAAGGGTTCAGGAGTATCTCTTGCCACCTGTGCCATGGCTTCCAGGTCAGGCAATGGCTGCTGAGGATGTGGCTGCAGACAGCATGGAGCCTGGGCTGCTTCCGCACTGTCTACTTCCTGCAACAGGGCTTTCTGGGATCCCTGTACCTTTAAGGGTAGTCAGAGGACCAGATTGTGGTGGGGAGCCCTGATTGCATTGGGGAGAGCACCTCCTGGGTCCAGCTGGCCAGCACCTTGGAGGACATCTTTGTCCACAAAAGTTCAGAGCATCTACACTACACTTTTGTTAACAGTACTCTGTCTACAGAAGTGTTATTCCTCAACACAGAGAAAGATAATGCTGTTGGAGAAAGTGCTGTGTTTTGTTGAGGCACTGTCAACAAAACCCATTTTGTTTGTAGACACTCCTTGAGTTTTGTTGACAAAACCTCTGTTTTTGAAGTCAAAACTCTCTAGTGTAGATGAGGCTTAGGACACCTTGAGGAATGGGTATATTACAGGACACAATGTAGGTTAGTGTGTTGCTAACATGTTGCTTCACTGTTACTGATGCCCTGGGCCACTTTAGTATCCAACTCTTTGATACTTCTCCAACTTGCGACATAAGTCCCCAGACCCCCTAAGCCTTGGGGAAAGACTTGGTCTGAAATCACTTTTGCATCCTCTCAATTTTAGTGGTGAGCAGACAATGTCCAGATCTATGGAGGGCTCCAGATTAATCACTAATTAAGGAGATTCTATATCATCTATATCTATATCTACATCTATCTATGTGACACCATTGCTGGATTAGCCTTCCCTAATTAATGATTAATTTAGCCCTTTCCTGGTCTGGATGTTGTGTTCTCAGCACTGAAATATGCATATGTATAGTTTGCAAAGCAATACAAAATTTTACAGAAATAACCTCCTTTTTCTGTGCATGAAGCCAAAATGTAATTATCAAAGTCTTTCTGTATTGGATGTTATATTTGCAATGATATGAGTCCAGCACTGAGAACAGTCTGTTTCCTAGTCATGTACTTATATTTCATTTGTAAACATTTTATTTAATTGATTTTCAATCTTCAGAGTCACTTCCTAAGACTTTTAAATGTAGTTAATTAAAATCCATAGACTTAAAAACAATTACCTTCTGTTCACTTTATAGTAATTTTAAAGGAAAACTCTTTGGTGTATTATAATTTCAGTTAATTATAACAAAATGCAAAGTAATTGGGAAAGAAGTTATAGTGGTTTTAATTTACCTCAGAGAAAGCATGTTAATAAAAGTACACTAACAGGTTAGTTTAGGTCCAACAGAAGATAACTAACTAATGACTTTAAATGTGTATTTTTTCTAATGTAAATGAAAACAGATTTTGCTATCCAAGCTTTTAATGCACTGCTGTGAATTCACAGAGATAAAGAGGATGTGGAATAACCTCCCAAGAAAAGTACTGGGCATTCATCATTTGGACACTAAAAATTACAGGAGATAAAGCACTAGAAAAATGTAATACAAAATACTATTGTAGATGGCAAGACGAAGGAGCAGTCACAATAAGTCTTATCCATTCCTATCTTCTAGGATCCACACACAATTCTGTGACAGTCTCACTATCACAAAGAGCTGACCATAAACAAAAGTAAAAGAGATTTGTCTAATTTCAAGTACAATAATAAAAGGTAAATGCTAGCTCAATTCCCACTTTGTGGAGATGCAAAGCCCAAATAAAATGGAGTAGAGCAGTTTCTATTCCACAAACGGATCCCTGTGTATCAGAAAGCAGTGCTTGACGGCAGTTGTATGTAATCCTTAACTCCACCAGAGTTCAGGGGAAGTAATGGAATTCATTTATAGCTTGTTGCTTGTTTGTAGACTTCATTCTCCTGCAGCTACTCAGAGGCTATGTCTAGACCTCAGTCTTCTGTCGGGAGCCCAGAGGTCTCCCGACAGAAGTCTGCTGCTCCCGAAGCCTTCTCCTGACATCCCAGTCATCCTCATTTCACAAGGAAGAAGGCATGTGTTGGCAGAGTGTGTTTTCCCAATATTTGTCACTGTGTAAATGGGCCAAATGTCGGGAAAGCCTCTCCCAACAGAACTGTCAGAGAGAGACACAAAAATATGTTGTACAATTTACCTATCATTTGCTGACAGTTCTCAGCAATCTAGACAGGGCCTGAAAATCCCCAAGTCAAGACTTTATTTTTTTGTGGGGGAGACCCATTTGACCATAAATGGTTAAATAGTAAGTTATTTTTAAGACTTGTTTCAGTTTTGTAGATAACAAAATTTACAAAGATAATGAACATTTGTAGAATTTAGTGAGTAGGATGGAGACTCCTGTTTATGGAATGAAAATAAATGTAACTATGAAATAAAGAATGCAAAACACTGTGACAAAAAATCAAGCCTAAGAAGGAAAAATGTATTCATTTCTCACAGCTCTGTCTTCTCTGTCAACATTGTGAAGCTGTAGATAGTTTCTGAAATCAGATCCAATTCGGGAATGCACAGTGAAAACTCAAACTTAACAAGCACTTCCATTTACCCCAAGACTGAAGTAAAACCAATGTGAGGAGGAAGAGAATTCCACCCCAACGCCATGTGCAATATATCACTTCTGCACTCTAAACATGGAAGCTTTTATGAAGTTATAGAATTTAAGGCCAGAAGGAACCATTAGATATCTCGTGTGATCTTTGGTATAGTCACAGACCACCAATGACAGCACATTCACACTAAATCCAACAACTAAATTTCCATGTAAAAATGGGGTCAGCCACCTCTGAGCCCACTATTACCCTTCTTGTAAGCCTTGAAAAGGTTTCTCCATTAGTTTAAGTGTTGGCATAGGCTTAGGGAGGGGTGGTTGAAGTTGGGGGAAGGGCAGAATGCATGTTATCTGCCTTATGGCTTCACAGGGTTTTCATGGCTCTATTATCTTTTCTCTACAACAACTTTCCACAAAGAGAATCGGCTTTGGCCAGGAGCAGTCTCTGATGCCGCAGATCCAGTGGGGTTGTGCTACAGGTGAACGGGACTTTTGTGGAGGCACAGGGTTCCTCATCCAGGTATCACTGGCTTCCTACTGATGTCCCAGATCCCCACATATCCAGGAGCTCTGAGCATTTGGAGGTAGATACAAAAGCCTGTTCTGTGGAGAGCCTAACTCCATCCCACCACACACCTTACCTATCAGACCATAATAGGATAACATCTTCTATTTGCCCACCAGCTAAATCTTCTCACGTGTTTTACTGCCAGATAGGCCAACATATCCCTAACCACAATCCGACTGCCCTTTCTCATGAAAAGCTGCCCATTGGTTTAAATGGGACTCTGCATGAATGACAATTGTAAGTTGAGCCCATGATATTTTTGATCTGATACTGACTTGAATAAGTTTTATACAATGACTGGCTTGTTTGTTTTGTTTGTTTTTAAATGTGAATGATTCCTGCACCTATAGTTTGAGGACAGGCAGATCTTTGAATAAAGAGAATTTTTTCAGGCATAAGAGACTGGCAAGAGAGGAGGGCTTAGCCAGCAGAGGCACATCCACACGGCCTCTGTACTGCCGGCATCCCCCTGCCGACAGCAAAATCTTGTGTAGCTATGATAATTAGCCGCGTGAGGTTGCAAATGGTCCTCCATTTGCAATTTTGTGAGCTGTCATTAGCATAGTCCTGCCAACAGGAGTGCTGTGCTAACAGGCCATGTTGATGTGGCCTAAGTGATTATTGCTCCTATTTTACAGCTGGGAAACAGAGACACACAGATACTAAGGCTGAAATTGCCAAAAAGGGTCTGCTAATTTTGGGAACCCAAATTCAAATGTTTGTGGGCTGAGTTTTCAGAGTTCTCTTGAAGTTAATAGAACTATTCTGATTTAAACCAGCTGATGTGACCTTTAATGTGAGCATATGTGAAACAAGGAGGCGAGAGAAGATACCTGAAAACTGCCTTCCATCAAAACACAAATAAGCAATGAACAGAGTCATCCTGCTTTTGTTGTCTCCTTTTTCATCCCTTGTCCATTTAGACTGCAAGAACTTTTGGGCATAAACCTGCTCATATAAACAGCATCTAACATAAGACCATCCTGATTATAACTGAATCCTCTATTCATTACAGCAACATAAATAATAACAATAACAAACTTCACACTAAGTTCAACCAAAGCTATTTCTAAATCTATGCATTTTGAAAATGAGGTTGAATACTGTGATGCATCCATCAAAGTCAGTGACAAATAAGGAATACAGAGAATGATATTGAGTTAATCCTATGAACTACAGTACTTTTTGGTCTACACACAAAAAGTTAAATGACATTCATTACAAAACATAGGCTGCGTCTACACGTGCACGCTACTTCGAAGTAGCGGCACCAACTTCGAAATAGCGCCCGTCACGTCTACACGTGTTGGGCGCTATTTCGAAGTTGAAATCGACGTTAGGCGGCGAGACGTCGAAGTCGCTAACCCCATGAGCGGATGGGAATAGCGCCCTACTTCGACGTTCAACATCGAAGTAGGGACGTGTAGACGATCCGCGTCCCGCAACATCGAAATAGCGGGGTCCTCCATGGCGGCCATCAGCTGGGGGGTTGAGAGATACTCTCTCTCCAGCCCTTGCGGGGCTCTGTGGTCACCGTGGGCAGCAGCCCTTAGCCCAGGGCTTCTGGCTGCTGCTGCTGCAGCTGGGGGTCCGTGCTGCATATACAGGGTCTGCAACTAGTTGTTGGCTCTGTGTATCTTGCACTGTTTAATTAAAGTGTGTCTGGGAGGGGCCCTTTAAGGGAGCGACTTGCTGTTGAGTCCGCCCCATGACCCTGTCTGCAGCTGTGCCTGGCTCCCTTATTTCGATGTGTGCTACTTTGCCGTGTAGACGTTCCCTCGCTGTGCCTATTTCGATGTTGGGCTGAGCAACGTCGAAGTTGAACATCGACGTTGCCAGCCCTGGAGGACGTGTAGACGTTATTCATCGAAATAGCCTATTTCGATGTCGCAACATCGAAATAAGCTATTTCGAAGTTGGGTGCACGTGTAGACGTAGCCATAATGTCAAAGACAATCATACAGCAAAGGGAGAGTCAGCACTGGGTCAGTAGGTACTGAAAAATAGATGTGGAAGTTGACAGAATAAAAGGAACACTAAAGCCTGTGAGCATGAATAATAATGCCCTAAAGAAACATATAAATACAGAATAGAATGGAAACCAAAACAACCCCTGTGCTGCTCTATGAGCAGTTTGGGACACACTAGAAGCATAATGACAAATATTGCACAGTGAGAATTAGACGCTCAAGCAGACCACTGAATTACCAGACTTAAAATTACAAACACCGCAACAACTTTGTGACCAACTGAAAGAAACGAACCAGAAATATGTGTGTGTTGGGGTATGTATACATGTACACATATACATATGTATAAACCACATTTCATGGAGTTATTACATATTTGAATTAGCACTGTGTGCATCTATTAGCAAGCCATATATTCAGCACTTACCTATTTCTGTACGTTTTTAAGGCTGTACAACAAATCCCCACAGTTCCCTAGTGAAGGAAGTAGGTGTCTTTCCTGTGTTTTTACAGCTGGGAAAAGCAGAGATCTAGAAGTTATGTTACCTTCTCAAAGTCGCATCATGAAGCTCCATCAGGCATAAGACATTTCTTGCTCCTAGCCTGCTGCTCTGTCCACTAGATCATGCCATTAATACTACTAATTGAGAACACATCAGATGCTCCTAAAGACAGATGACAAACATATTTGCAGCAACATTCAACTTTGTAATACAATATTAAAAATGACAAAATGATTATCAAGATTTTCAAAAGAATTTTTCAGACCCTTTCCCCTTAAAGCAATCAGGTTTGCCAGTGAATCAGTGATTACATTTGCGGTAATAAGCCTTATCAACAATACCGAAGGAAACTTTGTATTTTAAAATAAGTGTGCAGCAAAATAAATCTCTTTTGGTGGCAAAGGTGGTGATGGAGCATCTGCAATGGAGAACCCATGGCTTGTAGTTGTGCCCTCTCATGCTTCTTTTGAAACAGAACATGGCAGACTCTGGACATAGGGCATGATGAGCAAGGGTTTTTCTGTTTAGTGTAACTGATGAGGTACTTATTGTCAGTGGTAGCAAAGTAGAAGCAGAGGATGATGAAAATGAGTAGTTTGGGTTAATGGGCAATTGTTGGCTATAGATACATACTCTGTTATTTTGCAAAAGCAACCAAATACTGTTTGAAGAGCACAAATTAATTTCTATCTGGTGTGTGGCACTCAAGATAAGAAAATGAATGGTTCTAAAATGCATAGCATCCCATTTGTGTCAGCTCATAGCCTTAAATATAATGCTTAAACCATATTCCACTTAGTTCATCCTTATGCTTAGTTCTCTGAATTTTTAAACGAAGAGATAAAGCCATTGCCCTTCAGTTGTACTCACAACAGATCTACCATCCACAGGCCACTGTACATGATAATGTCATCAATATCTTGGCTTAGTGCAAGATTGTCTATAACTATTAGAACACCAAGAACAGAGATGGAGTACCCCCTTTGCAGAAGACAGGTCGTAATGGGTCAGATCTTGATACCCTTTTTCAGGGTGAATAGTACTTTCCCTTGTATATAGTCCTACTAAAATCAGTGAAACTGCTTAAGAGGAAACTGCTACTCAAAGTTTCAAATGTTGACTCCACTTGAGTAAAATATTCTGGGATTATTATAAATGAGGAAAAGGACAGTTATGAAAAAAAACCCAGAAAAAATGGTGAGGCAGAGAAGAGAATACTAGTGTAAGAAGAGAAGATACAAGGAGCTACCCCTACAAGAAAAAAGGGGACTGGATAGAGATCTGATGGTCAAACTGTTACGCTTTTAAAATATAATATAAATCCTCTTCAGTGTAATTCATTAGCGGATGATCAAAAGAATCAACATGATGAAAGTCAGTGAAAAGAAAATATGCACAGTAGGTAACCAAATCAGAAATATGTTCAAAGAATTCCCCAATAGACTTCAGTAAATTAATACATATTTTAACATTAATGAATGAATTAATGAATAGGCAGACTGAAGTAAAAGGCATGGAAAGACAGGGTGTTGAAAATGGAGACAAAAAGGCTGTCAAAGGCAAAACATGACAGACAGCTGTATTAACCCTATCAGACAAATTTCTGAACAAGAATCTACCTGGCAAAGCTAATTACCAGAAAATCTGTTATAAATCCCTCATGAGGCAAAATTTAAGACACATATTTGCAAATCTATTTCTTATAGGGCCCCTATTATTGTTGCATTAAAGCAAAATTTCTCATTTTTATTTTGTATTTTTATTCTAAATACTTCTTTCTAGGATAGGACTTTGCTATTTATCCCACTTTAGAGATGGGGGAGTGAGACATTGAGAGCAGCTAAATGACTTGCTCAAAATCACACAGAGCAAGGATTTTAACGTTGTTTTTCAAAGACCTAGGCTGGTGTCCTAACAACATCTTAACTAAGAATGGCTTCTAACTGTTTTGGAATTTAGGTGATAAATAAATACATCCTTCCATTAACACTGTTTCACCTATTTTACATTTGTGGCACCTCCTACATTACAGGCCAGTAAACCTAATTTCAATCTCAGGCAAATTAATTGCAACTATAGTAAAGAATATAATTATCAAACACAGATGAACACAATATATAGGAGAAGATTCAACACTCCCTATTTTAATGGAAATCTTGCCTCAGAAAGCTATTAGAGTATTCTGAGGGTGCCAATAAGCACATAAACAATGGTACGCCGTTGATATCGTGCAGTGTTTTTCAGACTGTGGATTGAGACCTCTGAGTGGGTTGTAACCTCGTTTGAGTGGGGTTCCTAAGGCTGACTCAGACTAACTGTGTCCCAGAGCTGAATCCTGGGGCTACATGCCACCAGCCTGGGATTGAAGCTTTTGGTCTTCTGCTTTGGTCCCCCACCCAGAGTAGATCTGAGATTTACCCTCTCTGCCATACGCAGCCAAGGCAGCAAGGCTCAGGTTTCAGTTCCCCCTTTTGTGGTCATGTGGTAATTTGTGTTATCAGAAGGGGCCTTCAGTGCAATGACATTTGACATTTGTATTTGACATTTGATGTTTGTATTTGAACATCCAGAAAGCTTTTGACAAAGTCCCACACCAAAGATTTTTATGCAAACTAAGCAGTCATGGAATCAAAGAGACGAATTTCATGAATCTTAAAAGACAGGAAACAATAGGTAGGAATAGATGGTCAGTTTTCACAGTGGTGGAAGATAAACAGACAGGATTCCCAAGGAACTGTGCTGTTCAACTTATTCATAATTTATCTGAAAAACAGGGTGGGCAGTGGAGTCACAAAAATTTTCAGATGGCATAAAATTATAGATGATAACCAAGTCCAAAGGCCACTCAGTAGAGTTGCAGAGCAATCTCACTACACTGGGCGACAAAATGGCAGACAAAAATCAATATTGATAATCAGAAAGGGATGCACATTGAAAACACAATCCCATCTATACATAGAAAATGTTGGGGTCTAAATTAGCTGTTACCACTCATGAGAGAATTTGTGGATATTTCTCTGCAAACATCTCATACATCAGTGGCAATCAAGAAAGCCACAGAACATTTTGAATGGGATAGATAAGAAGACTATCACAATTCCTGCATATAAATCCATTACATGCCTACTCCTTGCATACTGCATGCTGTTCTGGTTTCCCTCTCTCAAGAAAGAAGATATATCAGAAATAGAGAAGGTACAGAGATAGAGATAAATAATAGTAATCTAGAACTGCTTGCATATGAGGGGAGATGAAGAAGATAAGGACTCTTCAGCTAAGTAAAGAGACTGCTAAGATTAGGGGAGATAATAGAAGCTTATCAAATCATGTATGGTGCAGAGAAAGTGAATAAGCAAGTGTTATTTACCTCTTTAAATAAGACACAGACTGGGGTCACCTGATGAAATAAATAGACAGCAGGTATATCACAAACATAAGAAAGTATTTTTTCATACAGCATACAGCCAATGTGTGGAATTATACCCAGGGGATGTTGCAAAGATCCAAAGTATAAGCAGGTGAAAAAAGATTAGATACATTCACAGAGGATAGGTGTATGAATGGCTATTAGCTAAGACTGTCAGCGGTGCAACCCTATGTTCTGTGGGCCCATAAACCTCTGACTGCGAGAAGCTGGGGCAGGAAAACCAGGTTGGTGAATTGGGCAGTATTATTTCTGTTTATTCCCTCTGAGGCACCTGGCACTGTGGAAGACAGGTTCCTGGGCTAAGTGAACACTTGGCTGGACACAGTATAGATGTTCTGATTTTAATATTGCTCTATATGGCTATGTCTACACTAGCCCCAAACTTCGAAATGGCCATGTAAATGGCCATTTCAAAGTTTACTAATGAAGCGCTGAAATACATATTCAGCGCCTCATTAGCATGCGGGAGGCCGCAGCACTTCAAAATTGACGTAGCTTGCTGCCGCGCGGCTCGTCCCGACGGGGCTCCTTTTCGAAAGGACCCTGCCTACTTCGAAGTCCCCTTATTCCTGTGAGCAGATGGGAATAAGGGGACTTCGAAGTAGGCAGGGTCCTTTCGAAAAGGAGCCCCGTTGGGATGAGCCGCGCGGCAGCGAGCCACGTCAATTTCAAAGTGCCGCGGCCGCCCGCATGTTAATTTACATGGCCATTTCGAAGTTTGGGGCTAGTGTAGACACAGCCTATGAGGTGGGTAAGAAGTAACTCCCCAGTCCATAGTACAGAAAAGAAAATAGAACAAAGAACTGGAAGCATCAGGAAAAGTGTTTACAGGACTTGATCAGTGGCCTGCACAAATTGGAAAGAAAAAAAGTAACATAAAAGAGTATAGGTAGAGTATATAAAATTAAAACCAATAACTGAAGCAAAATTTCTATAAAAATTAATCAAAAGAAGAAACCAGTGTCTATTTCCAAAAGTAATGCTGAAATCTGATAATAGCAGCTGTGGCTTTCCTTTATCCCAATGAGTATTCATTCACACTGCTGCACAGCAGCATCTCTTCCTGGAAGAAGTAATTTTCATGTGTATAGAATGACACCTTTCATACATAGGGGAGCAATAGGCCTCATACATACCAAATGTTTTTAAAAGAAACCTGTACATACTCACCAGTGGTCACCATTGATAAATCGTAGTCATGGATTGTTTTACTCACTTGCAGCAGTAGCTGTCCCCATCTAGTTCTTTTCACTAGCTGTATCTACTCAAGTCTGGGTTGCTGCTTGTCACACAACCAAGGTTTCATATCACTTTTGTCCTTCACACTCTCTGCCCCCCCCGCACCCATAATACTTTCTTCTTCCCAGTGGGGATGTTTTTCACTATAAGTGCTAATTGTCACCACCTTCTTACTCTTCTAATGTTTCTTTTTGAGAGATGTTAGCACCCAGCCTCATGCCACCCTGTTGTAAGCAATTCAGCTGCTCATATGGTGGCTGCACTGAAAAAATGCATCTGTACTGTGACAAAGAAGAATACAGATGAGCACAACTGAGTGACAATCATCCTGAAAACAAGCAAAGAAAACATAATTCCATGTTAACAGGAACATTCAGAGACAGTATTGCCAGCCTTTGCTACTGAAATCATCTTATACCAATCTACTGTTGAAGTTGCTGCTGCTGCTTGCAACCTGGAGCACTAAATGTCGGTAAAAAGGTGCTAAGGTTTTAGGATGTGTGCAGTAAAAACTTCATAACGGATTCTGCTTGAGTGACAGCCAGATACCAGAGGGTCCATAAGAACATTCACAGTAACAACTCACCGTTCATCTCCAGCAATACACCCACCATCCTGAAATCAATAGCACGGATTCTTAGTTCATTTTCAGAAAACCAACTTTCCTTTTAACTACCGCAGTAAACTTCATTTAAGCTGCAATCAAGATCACAAGTACACCCTGAACTTTTCAGTGAAAATGTGACATTGTAGTTACCAAGTTTGCGCCGCCTTTTTCTCTCTGACTGAGCACACTTACCTCAGGTTGGCCTGTAGGTTGTATCTCTCTTAGGCTATGTCGACACTAGGATACTACATCGAAGTAGGCTATTTCGAACTAACAACATTGAAATAGGCTACTTCGACACGTATCGTCCACACACCCTCTGGGGCTAGTGCCATCAATGATCAACATCAAAGTAGCGACAGGGAATGTCAAAAGGGGCCTCCCTGGAAGGAAAAGTGAAGGGTCCACACACACAAGCACCACCCTTTGAAATAAGGGGCCAAGAAAGCCTGCAGACAGGGTCATAGGGCAGACTAGCCCTTCCAGGGCAACAGCATGCTGCTCCCTTAAAGGACCCCTCCCAGACACACTCGGCCTGCACTGCACGAGCCCTGCTTTGGTGACGCAAGCCTTGCAGACCTCGAGTTTGCAGACGTGGACATCCAGCAGCAGCTGGAAGCCCTCCAAACTGCCTCCAGGGGCACAAGGGGATGCCCTGGACCATCAGGCCCTCCTGCTTCCCCTCCACCAGGTGCCCCGCCAGCTCTGGAGGTACCCCTCCAGCACCGAGTGGTGGAAGCACCTGTCATGAGGGAATGTGATGATGACGAGTGACTGTGGAACTTCCTCATGAGCTGGCAGACCTTCATGGAGCTCTGCCAGTGGATCACCCCCACCTTGAGGCATCAGGACACCTGGATGTGGCGCATCCTCACCGTTGAGAAGAGGGTTGCAATAGCAGTCTGGAAGCTGGCCACTCCAGACAGCTACTGCTCCATGGGCCAGCAGTTTGGTGTTGGCAAGACCACAGTCAGGCTGCCACGATGGAGGTAAAGAGGCCTGGGCCTAAACCCACTGGGGGGTGAGGGGCCCAGGGTGCCTGGGGAGGGGGGCTTAGGAAGGGGGCCCTGGTGGAGGACCTGGGGGAGGCCTGGAGAGGGGGCTTCGGTGGGGGTCAGGTGTGGGGCTCACTCTACATATCCTCACAGGCACCCATGTCCCCTCCCTGCAGGTGGTAAGTGTGCTCAATGCCCTGCTGCTGCAGAGGGTCATCCGAGTTGGGAACCTGGATACAGCTGTCACGGATTTCGCCGCCATGGGATTCCCTAACTGCTTTGGGGCCCTCGATGGGACCCATATCCCCAGCCGCGCCCTGGACCACAGTGGTGGGCACTATATCAACAGGAAGGGCTATCACTCTGTGGTCCTGCAGGCCATGGTGGACAGCCGTGGTCACTTCCAGGATGCATATGTGGGCTGGCCTGGCTGTACCCATGATGTTCGCATGTTCCACAGTCCGGGACTATCCCCACCTCAGTGCCAGCCAGGAGCTCTACAACACCCGACTGAACCAAGCCTGCCAAGTGGTTGAGCGTGCCTGTGGGTTCCTGAAGGGCCGGTGGCGTTGCCTCATGGGCCGCCTGGATGTGGGCCTCCCAAACATCCCCCAGGTTGTGGGTGCCTGCTGCATGCTCCACAACCTGGTGGAAAGCAAGGGGAAGACCTTCGAGCAGGGCTGGGCTCTGGAGGCCGGAACAGGCTACCCCCAGCCAGCCACTGCCCCTAGCCGCCAGGCTCACTGGGATGGGGTCCGGGTCTGGGAGGCCCTGTGGGAGTACTTTAACCAGGGGGCCTAGTAAGCGCCACCTAATCCATCCTTGGTGGGTCCCCTGCACACCGCCCCAGCACCTGCACACCGCCTCACCAAAAGTACACAAGACATGGGGTTTTTTAAAAATAAATCTGCTTCATTGTTTAAATAACCAAATACCTTGCTTCTCTGCATATAAAAATAATAACAAACAGCATCATGGAAAATAACTACATACAGGTGGGGACAACTATAATAACCTATATACGGGGGGGGACAACTATAATAACTATATGCGGGGAGGGGGCAACTATATACACGGGGGAGATGTGGGCATGCCAGCCATCGGCCCATCCTTCTGGGGCCGGGGTAGACAGACATGACCCCTACTGTGTTCGAGTGGCCGGTCCCCTCCTTAGCTGGGGTCCTTGGTGAGGCTGGCAGGGGGCCAAGAAGATGGGGAGGTATGGCCGAGGTGGGTCTTCGGCCCAGTGATTGGCTCCAGTGGGCTCCTGCCCTGCGGAGCTGGTGGATGGGGCAGCAGGCGGGACGTCAGGTGGGAGGTCAGGCGGGGCGGCAGGGAGGACATCAGGTGGGGTGGCAGGTGGGACATCAGGTGGGGTGGCAGGGAGAGCAGCACGGAGGACAATGGGGGGGCAGCTGGGCCACCAGCTCCTCAAAGGTGGAGGCCACCCAGTTAAAGGTGGCCATAAAGTACCACCAGACCTCCCAGCACCAGGCAGCCTCCCACTCCTCGAAGTGGAGCCTCCACTCCGGGAGGCCTGCCTGGCGCCGGAGGGCAGAGGCCACCTCGGGGTCATGGGTGGTGCACATCTGGCCCAAGTGGGGGTGGACCCATTCCAGAGCATGTGGTGCCCCCAGACAGTGGTGGTCCAGGGGTCTTGAGGGGCTGTTCAGGACCATGGATGGGGCAGCTGCAGAAACAGGGTGAAGAGGCGAGGGAGGCCATTAGTACTGAGCCCTGACCCATGGCCCACTCCCACAAGAGTGTCTGGTCCCCATCCCTGATTGGTGTGTGCAGTGGCCCTGTGGGTGGCCCCTTCCAGGGATCTGCCCCTCCCACCGGGGGTGGGGGCATGGCAGTGTCCGTGGGTGAAGGTGCTGATGAGCACTGGTGGTTGTGGCAGCATCCCTGGGCCATGGTCTGCCCGGGCCCTGGAAGGCCGGAGTCTGCTGGGCATGTGGAGGGTGGGGGGGGTGCCCTGCGGGGTACATACCTGACAGTCCACCATCATGGTCAGGGGAGGCCCGTCTGGTCGATGCCCGGCTGGAGCTGCAGGAGGGGATGTCCAGCACGAGCCCCACTCCTCTCTGGACCATCCTGTGTCCAGGGTGGATGGTCCCAGTTCTGGCCCTGGGGGTGCAGGACTGGGCTTGAGACCTGACTCTGGTTCCGAGGCCTGCTGGGGCTCATCGGCCATGGTGACAAGGGTGGCTTGGGGGGAGGAGGTGCCCTGAGCGCCTGGTGATAGGGGCAAGTGGCAGGGGCAGCCCCAGACTGGCTGGCCGAGTCCTGGGCCCAGGTGTAACCCTGATGCAACTCCTTGACTTTACTCCTGACATGGTCAGGAGTGCAGGCAGGGTGACGCCGGGTGGTCAGGCCCTCAGCCATCTCGGCGAACACCTCCACTTTCTTTCACTTGCTCCCCATTACGTACATGAAGTCGGATAGGGAGATTTGCAGGCTCCCAAAGAGGCTCTTTAAAAAAAAAACCTTCTATATTTTCTCCTATTTTCTGGCCTATTTCCAGTACACAGGACTCTGCTGAAGGACATGAAGGACTCTGGCTTCCCTCCCATGGGAAATTTGCTGAGGAAATGACAGAGAAGACAGGAGCTGAGTGGTGAGGTTCCCCCTATCCAGTACCTTAACAATACTAAATAACACCGCTGGAATAGGTAACAGCACCTCCAGACAATATGTCCTTGGAGTTGGAGACAGATCTATAGACAAACTTGTTACTCGCAGATGAAAATTCTATGTGGGATGTGACAAGTGAGTGAGGTGAGGCTGTCGTGGGCCTGGAAGTGTGGGGGTTGACATGTCTATTCTGTTGTTGGGTTTTATCAAGTTTATAATTGTGTTCTCGTTCTGCTAGCAAAACTATCCTCATTTGTACCTTCTCTTAAAATGTGTGGGACTAGAGAAGTGCTGCTGGATAAGAGAACTTGGAAGGGAGTACCTTGTCTCTGGGATGGGAGCTTGAGATGGTTTAGTTATTTCTCAAGATATGCTGAGAGTGGCCCTGACTGATGCTATTAACTGCTTGGCAGAAGGGTTTTATGTTTAAGCCATAACACTCCAAAAACAATTGACATATTGCTGCTATTAGACATCAGGATCTACATGTATTCTGTCTTGGTGTTTGGGGAGAGAATAGGGACCCAAAGGTACATTTTTTCTCAGATTTCTCATCAGAAATTAAGCTAACTAAAACGTTTATGGAATTGATTTTACCCTTATGAAGAAGTCCTGTTCAATTCCATAGAAAATAACTATTTTACAGATGTACTTGAACTATCCTATAAAATTAAACTAAGAACCCTATTCCTGCTACTTAGAATGGTTCCTAAAACCTACAGAAAGGGCTTCACCGTATGTTAAAATCATAGGTTTAGAGAATAATTTTGAGAGAGAAAGTGAGAGAGTGAGAAAGAGAAATATGAGGTATTTTCGAGAACAAGTTCATCTTAAGCTTTCCAGTTAAACATAGTTTTGAAAGGAATACATGAGCTATGTAAAAGGCTACACTTGGAATCTATGTGTGTGTATGTGTGTGTGTGTGCATGTGCGTATTCCCTGTCTTATCACATGCAGTTAGCTAATACACAAAACGAGGTGCCATACTCATTATGTTTATATTTAATGGGAAAGAGTTAAGACCAAGTATCAGAGAGGTAGCCGTGTTAGTCTGTATCTTCAAAAACAACAAGTCCTGTGGCACCTTATAGACTAACAGATGTTAAGCTTTCGTGGGCAAAGACCCACTTAGTGCATCTGCTGAAGCGGGTCTTTGCCTATGAAAGTTCATGCTCCAAAATATCTGTTAATTAAGACGAAGATTTTCTACTCTGGCCAAGAATGAGATTTTATCTTTCTGTAATGGGGCCTGACTCACTGCCAGGATGTTTCCTGTTGTCACTTGGGAATTATCTCAACCTCAACAGGGTGACCTCTCCTGGCTATTGTGCTGCGCATCATCACTCTATGCACTTGCCGCACTCTGCTCTGGAACCCCATTGCTCCCATCTTTCACCAGCCACCAGGATTCTAACCCCACAAGGACTCCTTCCTCTGATGTCAGAATAAAGCATCTGAAGCATCAATATGAAAGAAACACATGTTTATTGATATTAACTGTGAAATAAACGTGTGCATATTTTATACTGAATAGCTCGTGTTATGCAGTGCAAATGGTGCAACTGCTTCCAAGCCCAACAAGCCCTCCATGTTCCAATAAAATTCATGACATCCTGGAAAACACACAGGAATACCAGCTGAACTTGGTATTTCATGTTTAGTGATGACCCTCCAAAACAGAGTTGACAAGGTATTTGTCATGATGTGTTGAGAGCACGGACCATGTTTCTGTCTTTGAGCCTCGGGGTTTGAACAAAGAAGGACTACTGTTCCTTGATCAGCACTATCCCTCTCATGTAGTCCATTTCCCCAGTCCTACCATGCCACATAGTTCATATGGCAGGAGAGTGGCAGGAGTGAAAAGAGAGGAAAAATAATAGACATAAATTCCATTTAGAAACCTGCAGGGAACAAAGAGACGAGATGGCCACGACTCCATTGCTCTGTGGTGGATTGAAAACTAAAAAAGCCCATCTCTTTAGAATTCATGCCCTACATTCTATTTCAGGGGATGTTTAATACATTACAGGATTGAACATTTGTTGGGCATAATTATAGACTTACTGGACTCAATTAACCATGTGCATCTTTTATTGTCTCCTACAGTAGACAGATTTAAATGCTCCTGGATACATTCTGTTAAGTATAAAGCAATCAACTCATCAATCATAAAAAATAGGACTAGGTTTGCAGAACATAGACACTAAGCTGATTCTTCATCCGTGTGATTCTGGCAAACCTGTTAAAAAAAAAAAGTAACTATAGGACTCTGAATGGCATTTGGATATGTCTAGCTGGATGGGGACATGGCTAGAGTGCAGAATCAGCCAACCTTGAGAAAATTCTCACATTGTTTTCAGGATTCTGAATCTGGGAGTATTTTACCTAAAAAGCTGACAATCTATTTCTTCAGCTAAATGATGAAATCTATTAATTTGGAGGAAATAGGAGACTCATACTCCTCTTTCCATACATCAGCCATGGTAGTAAGGGAAAACCCACACACTGTCCCCAGAGACCACTACTGAATGCTGACACAAACTATTATATTATGCTGGTCCTCTCTATGTCAAATGAACAGTTCACTAGTCATGATTCTGAAAGGATCATGGGGGAATCCAGGAAACTTCATCGCTTTCAAGAGTTGTGCTTATGTAGAGACAGCTGGGCAGGGGATAGGAGGCAATTCAGAAGCTCAGAGCCTCCCTGCAAATGACCATACCTTAACTATGAATGCTATTGCAACAAAAATGTTAGAGCTGGCCTAATTTCTGCTTATTCAAAGAGAGAAATCCATAAACTGCTTCACTCTGCTTGGTCTTGACACACACACTGCAAAGTTTTTATTCAGAAATAAAATTTCAGAGCCCTAACTCAGCAGAGAATACATCAGTTGAAGACTATATACCACAAGCAAGGCTGCAATTATTTGAAATGTGTGCTAGAGGGAGTTTCCTACAGAGCCATCAGAGTAAATTACAGAGAAGAAATTGAAGGAGTCGCTGCACTCCAAACATGGAGCAATCAATAGAGAAACTTTACAACATCTTAATGAAAATGTATCATAACAAAGATAACTGTGCAGTATTTCAGCTCAAGCTTTTAGCTAATGTTCCTGACTACTATCACAAATCATGACCAAAAACGCTTCACAAAAGGCCTAGATTATCATCTACTGACCCTGGCTGGAGAGGAGAAAAAACAAATCAGAAATTGTTAGATGAGTAACACAAATAAAGGTAAAAATAATACTGGTTGAATCTCTGTCATCCAGCACCCTCAGGACCTGGCCGATGACAGACAAGAGAATTAGCCAGATCGTGATAGGTCAATATTTTCTAGCACATTACCAACGCTTCCACTGCTCACTGGTTTCTTAGGCTACATCTTCACTTTGAGATAAAACCGAAGTTAAGACAGTTAACTCGAATGTACCAAGTGACTGTCTTCACTGTAAATACCATTAGCTCAATTTAGGGAGCACTAATAGTAATAGCATGATATCATTGGATCTGGGTGAGTGTAGCAACAAATTTGAATTTAACAGTTTGAACGAAGGCTAGCATGGAAGCACCATGTGTTGGAATCGAATTCATTAGCCTCCAGAGGCTGACTGATGCTGTTGCACCTGGTTCCTGGCTGCCTGCCGCGCATAGGAGCCAGGAAACAGACCAACACAGCAGGCCTGGTCAGTTTCCCCACTCCTGCAAGTGACAGGGAGCCAAGAAACTCCAGGTGCTGCTGCCCCTGGCTCCCAGCTGCCCACCGCTCATGGAAGCTGGGAGACCAATCAGCACAGCACCTGTCCGCCTGCTGTGCCTTGCTCCCAGCTCCCCCAAGGCAGATGCAGCAGCACTTTTCAGTTTCCTGGCTCCCCTAAGCTGTGAGGACCTGGGAACCAGGCAGCAGAGTGAGCGCCGCCGGAGGTGGGAGTGCAGCAGGGCACAAGGGAAGGGCACAGAATGCATTGCTGAAGGAACTGTAGGATAGGTTCCCACAATGCATTGCTGCAACTGTTGATGTTTGGCCATTCTAGCATGGTAGCACTAACTCAGCTTTACGTGGACTTTGTGGGAAGTGAGGATACTCAAAATCAAATTTATAAAATCCAGCATTAAAAATTAAATTTAATAAAATTGAATTTATCTGGTAGTGTAGATGTAGCCTTTGAAGACATTTGGGGGCAAATTACAGTTAAATAATAGCACAGAACACTGAGAGCCAAGACTGGTGGTAGTAAACAAACCTTCTGAGACCACTTTATGGGAAACTTGGCCACACCCATGATAAGTGGTCATCCAGCTAAAATCATTCTGGATTACGGATGCTGCTGGAAAAGAGAATTCTAGTTTAGAGAGGTTCAACATATACTGTAGAAAGAAATTCCATTTGGAAATTCTCAGGAAACAAGGAGGTGAGAGGTCCTGAGCAGTTTCAGCCAAAGAGGATACACCTGTAGTCCTCACAGCAATCTTCACCCCCTTTTCCCTATCACACAAGTTTATCATAGTGTTTGTTTGATATTGAATTGTGACACAGTACATTCGTCAGAAAGAATACAGAGTTCCTGCAAGTGGCAGTTCATATGTTTCTTTGACAAATACTGTCACCACTTTCCTTCTTGGTTGCATTATTAATTTAGTTTTCTAATTATGTAAAGTGCCTATCCGTCACATAGGTACCATGATAGCAATTATGAGATCATAAATATAGAATTTTCAATAAAATATAAAAAGCCCGTCCTATGCAGGCAGCTCAATCCCCACAGCAGAACAATTAGAATAATTGAGTAAACTCCCCATCACAGCTCACATTCACTCCCAAATGCCAGGATGAACAAATGGGCCACCACAACATGCTTTGAAGGTTAATAGATATGAGCTATTTTGGATGAAAGTGGGGAAGTGAAATGCTGAGCAGACATTTTTCCTGCAGCCAACACTCTTTCAAACCAAGGTGCTCTGTCTGGAACACTGACCATGATTGCATCCAGTGTTGCACAGGGAGAGATGCTATACCACAGGAGTGCTCAAGCCATTTAGGGGTGTAGCACGCTATGCTGCCTCAATTTCAATTTCCAAAGGGATTTATGGTATAGCCTCACAAAGTGTACACCAAATCTAGGCTCAAAGGCTGGGTCTACACGGGCACCCTCTGTCAACAGAAGAAGGCTTTTGTCAACAAAACTCACAGAGCATCTACACTGTTAAAGCACTCTGCCAAAATTTTGTTGCCAAAACTTATGCCGCTCCCTGAGCAGGCATAATAGCTGTGTTGACAGTATTCTGTCAACAAAATTGCCATGTAGACACTCGGAGCCAGTTCCATCAACAAAGTAAGTCCTCCATTGTGCGAGCTGGCTGGCACCAGGAGGCACCCTTTCCCCAGAGGAACAACTCTATCATCCCAGCCTCTGGCAGCATATAAAGGGGCTGGCAGCCACAGCAGCCCCAGGCAGGAAGATGGAGGCCTGGCTACGGGCCTCCTGAATGTGGCTGCCCTCACACCCTGGCAGCCACTGCCTGCAAAAATAAAAAATATCCCAGGCAGTTGGAGATGGTCCCGGGCCCTCCCACAGCTCAGGGGAGGAATCCCAGGTCTCTGGAAGGGTAAGCAGGAGGCAGGCCCCCCCTCATGGTTCATCCTAGAAATCAAGGACCACCTGGCCCTCTGGGCTGAAGAGGAGGTGGTGCTCGACGCCACTGCAAAGCACAAGAATGCCCCAGGATATGTATGGATGGCTGAAGCCCTGGCAGAGTGTGGCAACCCTACCCCTACCCTTGAGCTGGTGCGGGCAAAAGTGAAAGAGTTCCTCCAGGGCTATGTGTGGCCCCAGGACACGCAGCTGCAGTCAGGGGCAGGGCCTGCTGCCTGCCCATATTAGAAGGAGTTGGACCACCTCCTCAGTGGCAAGGATAGGGGCCCCCAACACCACCCCCTTGGGCACTAGGGAGCTGTCTTGCCCACTGTAGGGTGCCTACCAGGAGTCCACTAGCTCACTGTAGCCAGCCCAGGAGCCCCCATTGAACCCAGCATCAAGCCAGAGCAAGCTGGTTATTGCCCTGGGCTTGCCTACCCCCAGCACCACCAGCTCTGCATGGGCATCCTTGGACCTATTCACAGGACCTTCTAGTGAGTACCCCAACTGTTGCATCCCCCTAGCATTGGTGGCTGACAGGCATAGCATTTGATGGGACCAGCCAGGATAGCTCAGGCAGTCAGGCGCCCTGAGGGTTTGCCACGTGCTCCCACAGCAGTGCGTACCATCCGCACACAGCAGGCTGCCACCAGGCTGCTGCCAGCCCCATGGGGGGGCCCTCTGACATCCTGGGTCACAGGGGGAAAAGGCCACCCCTGCGAAGGCCAGGTGCAGGACAGCTGGCCGTCTGAGCACCTGACCCCCAAGCTCGCATACCTGCATGGTGGTGCAAGTGAAATGCATGTGATGGGGCCCCAGGAAGGGAATGGCAAACTGGACCCCCAACAACCCACGCTGTGATCCCCAGGTGCCACCAGATCAGGGGAAGTGGTCCCCCAACATCACAGGCTTGCTGTGTGGCAGAGCCCACCTTGCAGGGTCACAGATAGGCTAGCTATGTCCAACAGCATGGGGATGGGGGCTGTGTCTCCTGGGGAGGAAGGGGACAGGGCCCACAGATTGTGCTGTGAGAAGAACTCACCCTCTTCTCATCTCTCCCCACAGTTGCACCATCTGAGGGCTGGGCTAGCCCCACCACACACCCAAGCAGCCCCAGAGTGGAGGTGAATGGGGTGGTACTCCAAGTGGCACCCCTGAGGCACAGCAGCTTACCACCACCTGAGCATGTCCACATCCAAAGGACATGCGGCTGGCCGAAATATGACACCCTGCAGGCCTACACAGCTGCCCTCAGGCACCAGAATGAGCTGATGAAAGAAAGAATGCACTGGGAGGATGAGCAGCACCAGGACCGGGTGCAAGCGTCCAAGCAGTGGCTGGCCCGGGTGGACTGGCTGCTGGACATTGTGGAGGCCTGGGTAGCCCAGACCGCCCCACCTGCTGAGACTACTGCTCCTGTCCCCATGACAGTTAGTGCCCCCACTTCTGCCACTGCTCCCCCAGACCCCATTCCCTATGTAATGCTCCATGCACTGTGATGGGCAATGGATATGGCTGGGACTCATCTCCCCCAGAGCCCCCCCACCCTCTCCACCCCACCATCCCTCCCAGCCCCCCAACCCTCCAGCCTCCCCACCGCCAAGCCAGAGGTAGCAGCTGCCTTCCCAACCGCTACCTTCCCATGGTCCCAGCCCAATGGCGGAGGCTGCCCATGGGGTCCAAGGGGCTCCTGTGGCTGCCATGGGTCATGGCCCTCAATTTCTGCCCCAACTGATCCCACTGCCCTCATTCAGGATACCCCTTCCCTCCCAGTTCAGGATCCCCCCTCCTTCCAGCTGTAAATAGAAAGGCCTGTTATATACACATATTCAATGTTTGTTTATTTCAAAAACAGTTGCATAATTATATACAGATTTTATTTTTCAACCCAACCCCCGTGCCCCGCCTTGGGGGAAGGTGGTGTCTGTGTATTGGGAGGGGAGGTAGGGGAGAGGTGTGGTGGGACTGTGGCATCCTCAGGCTGCCTTAGGGTGGGTCACTGGGGACCTCAGGCAAAGGACTCCCTCAGGGCCTCCTGAATGTGCATCCCATCTGCATGTGCCTGCTGGTTGTAGTCCACCATGGGCTGTTCATACTGAACCTCTTCCTCTGGCACCCAGCTCTGCAGGAACTCCTCCTCCTTCCTCTCCACCAGATTGTGAAGCACACAACAGGCAGGCACAACTGCAGGAACAGCCTCGTCCCCACATCTAACCATGTAAGGAGGCATCGGAACCTCCTTTTGAAGTGGTTGAAGGCCAGCTTCACACGGTTCCTTGCCTGAGTGAGGCAGCCATTGAAGACCTCCTGGGGGTAGTTCAGGTGGCCTGTGAGGGCCTCATGAGCCAAGGGAGGAGCGGGTAAGCTGCATCCCCTATGATGCACAGAGGCATCTGCAGGTCCCCCATGGTCAGATCCTGGAGCGGGATTCAGGGGCCTGCCTCCATCCTACGGAAAAGGCTCAAATTCTAGAAGATGTAGGCATCATGCATGCAGTTCTATCACCCAACATAGACACTGAGGAACTGGCCTTGGTGGTCCACCAGCACCTGCATGGCCCTCAAGTGGTACCCCTTCAAATTTTCAAAGTGTCCAGCACTGAGTTCTAGGGCCCAGATGGTAATGTGGGTCCCATCCAGTGCTCCAAAACAATTGGGGAATCCCACATTGCTGAAGCTGGCCATCATCATTTCCATGTCTGTGATGTGGATGAACCTCCAGAGCAGGATCTGGTTGATGTCATGCACCACCTGCAGTGAGAGGAGACCAGACACAGCCATGAGTCATGGGGGGAATGGCACCCCTGAGTCCTGGTGAGCACCATAGCCCCCTGTCTACCCCCCCACCTCACTCTGCTCCCCTCCCTCTTCTCCCCCTCCTACTCTTCCCCACC
The DNA here is from genome assembly GCF_033958435.1 of Carettochelys insculpta. Taxonomy (NCBI): domain Eukaryota; kingdom Metazoa; phylum Chordata; order Testudines; family Carettochelyidae; genus Carettochelys; species Carettochelys insculpta. The sequence continues at coordinate 33,464,761 of NC_134146.1, read as the reverse complement.
ATCCCCCATCTCCTCCTGCTCTTCTCCACCCCTCATCCCCACATGCAGTCTGAGGCTACATTAACTGAATCAGTACAGCTCTGATGGTGGACTTTCCGACCCCAAATAGATGGCCCACAGAGCAGTAACTATTTGGTGTTGCCATCATCCACAAACATATGGCCACCTTCTTCTCATAGGTGAGGGCAGGTCACAAGTTTCTGTCCTGTCTGTGCAGGGCAGCAGCGAGCTGGTTGCATAGCCCAAGGAAGGTGGCTTTCTGAATTTGAAAGTTGTGGACCCACTATTGGTTGCCCCACTGCCCCATCACTACTCGTTCCCACCAAGCACAGATGGTGGGATACTGCCAGACCCATTGGGCCCCCCCAGGAGGGGAGGGCTGCTGGGCTATGGGGCCATTGTCCATGGACTCATCCTCCATGTTGTCATCCTCCCAGAGGCGATGGAACACCCCAGTGAGGACAAGGGGATGAGATAGCAGTAGCTGGCCCTCACTCCAGGGAGAGCTGGGAGGCCGCCCTGACCTGCTGCTGGGGTGGCAGGAGGAGGATGTCTCAGTGGAGATTGGGATCCCTGCAGGGGCTTGGCTGTACCTACAGGGCTCTTCAAGGCTTTCCATGCCCAGGGACTGTGGCCGGGGGCAAGGGAGGGGGGCACTTTAAGAGTACACAAAGCCCAGGCTCCTGGAAGGGCTTGCCCTCCATGCAAGCCACACTTTTGGAATTAAGGGGTTCATTCTGTCGACAGACCAGTGTGCTGTGTGGATGCTCTCTGTCGACAGATATTTTGCTAGGGTTATTCTGAAGACAGCAACATTTGTTGAAAGAAGCGGCCCATGTAGACATATCCAAAGAGACTAAGCACCTCACCAGGCACACTCCGTACAGTGGATTCTCTGATTTTCTAACACAATGCTCTGAGATCTACGAAACCAGACAAAACACAGCCAAGACTCACAAATAACCCTGCTTAATACACATTTGTGCACAGGAGAGTCAACAGCACTTTACAGCAATTATGTAGCTATATGCAGCCTGACAGATCTTATATCCGCATGGACAGTTGATCATTACCCCTCCAGAGGGAGATGACTGACACGAGCAACATGGGATGTTTATCTGACATCATACACCCAGATCTATGAGAAGATTAACAAAAGCCAAGGAAACATGAGACAATCCTCCTGTGTGGATGTCTCAGCAAAACTTTATCAATACTCTTATCTGAAAATGGCAGGTTCAAGACCAGTCAATAACTAGCCTCAAAATACTAGCTCTTTTCCTTTAAGCAGGTACTGGCCATGATATATATATATGCGTGTGTATGTCTAGTACCTATTAATGACTGATGCATAGAAAGAGCTAGCCGGTGGAGGCTTGCTATTTTATCTATAGCTGTATCTATCTTTTAGAGTGCATCCATCTCTCTGTGAGTTCATCTGTCTGTGCACCTGTGAGACCATTTGTTCAAGAACTTCTCCTAAGTTGCAAGAGCTGAGGCCACCAAACTTGATATGCAGCTATCTCTTAACTTAAAGCAAAGTCAGAGTTTGTTCCCTTTGTGCCAGGAAAATGGGAAGTACCTGGAATCTGATGGTTTTCCAAACATGGAAAGGAAGACTCACAGAGAGGAGGGATAACATAGTTCAGATTCACCATTAAGGGCAGTGACTTCAGGGAACAGTGATACAACAGAATGACCACTGGGAGCAGCTGCATCAGGAAAAGAGTAGACACCTGGGGTGGGGATCTCAACCTGCCATCACTGGATAGGGTAAGTGCCCCCTTTTCCCATCCCCCACTTTAGCACTCAGTCACACCACTGGAATGGGGAGCCCTGCTGGCCTAAACTCCTATCCCCACTATCCTCACCACCTCTCTTGGGAAATGCTAGGTGGGTACTTTCCCACAGCTTGTACAAATTTGGGAGAAACTTGGATGAAAAATAGGACTGCTTCTTTGCGATTCACATAATCCAGTATGTCAGATAGAAAAGAGTAGATGACACTCAAACAGAGAAGACATCTTTTTCTCTCTCAAGGAACTGCCTTAACCAAAACACATTTAGAAAATATTTATTTTAATTTAAATAGAACAATTAACTGTACGTCAATACCCAACCTTGCACTTTTGGAACACTCCTGCCAGATACATGGAGTTTAATCACAGCTTGAAGGATAAAGATTTTTATAGAAAGAGCCTATTTTAAAAGTTGCAACACATCACTGGATTCTGCAGTTGAAGTCACAAGCCAGCCTGGTTGGGTTTGCCAGAGATATGTTGCTCCCCCAGTAGGTCTTTCAGAACAAACAAACAAGCAAACCCTGGAATAGGGACCATTTTCTCCCCTTTTGTGGGGGTTTCTTGAACTTATTCCACTAACTGCATAGATTCAATGCACCTCCCTTTGTCAATAAGAACATTCCACACTAGTAAACCTGCAGCTGACAAGAAGTGCACTGTTATAGAATCCAGAGGAAGTACAGGCCCATCTCTGCATCCAGTCCATGTGCTGGTCACATCCAATCCATATGATGCATCCCTCACATTCATAAATCAATGTTACCTGAAGAAGATAATTAAAGAAAAGGGAAGAGATTTTTCTGTCTGTCACTGTGAGGTAAAACCAGAATAGCTTCAGTGAAGATACAAGTGTTACTCTGGATTTATGACACTGTAAAGAGCAGATTCTACCATAAAATATAGAAAAGGATACGGAAAAGCTGAAATCACTATTTTAAACTAAAACCAAAAATTAATGGAAAAGGGAGCAAAGCTGTGGTGACAATTTACCTGAGCTTTATTAGCCAGAGCTAAGCGACTGATTGCAAAAAGTTAAGCTGCTAAAAATATTAAAGGTGAACATCATTTCAAATGAATCTTTCCAGCAAGTATAAATGAAGCTTTATTGTAGAAGTCTGGCTCTACCACTTCATCTTTGATTATGTAACAATAGACAGCCACATGCACACTAATCCCTATTACTATTTAACTGTGTGGTCCATAGCAGACCCAAATTTAATTTCTCAAGCCACAAACTCCTGAATTATTTAATCCATGTATGCAGCCTGCATTTATTTTTAAACCAATCATTTCCATGTATCAAATATATACATATACACCCCTGATTTGAAGATACTAAAAATCCTTAAAAGAGTTGCAGAGTGGATTGAAATCATCACTACGACGCATAAACTCTGCTGCAATCTCTCTCTGGTTCCATATTTAGGCCTTGGTTACACCCATGCTTAACTTTAAAAGTGCGCAGTCCCTTTGACTTCAAATGCTGTGTCCACACTCAAAAAAGAAAAAAAAAGTTCTCACTTCACATTACCTGTCAAATGATAACTGTTTCATTTCTACAGAATTTACCATTTTGCCAAGTGGTCACAAAATCACTTCTTTTCCCACACCCTACTTCTCCAGTTCCCAAAATAGCCATTTTCCTCTACTCATCGTCAAATGTCCTAGAGATGGTCCATCTGAGATTTCTTTTCCCTGCTTGAGGCCTCTTTATTTCTCAGTCATTTCTGCAAAAGGGAAAAAAAATGTTTTTTCTCTGCTTTCTGTAGAGCTACCATCCTTAAAATACAGCATGGAAAGCACTGAGAGAAAGGCTTCTGAATTTAGGGTAAGATATTATTCAAAGGTTTGAAAACAAACATAACTGAATCTAGATAAGGGCCATTTCACTCCATTCTTATAAAAAATAAAGTGACTTGGGGTTCTGCACAAGTCAAATCTCAAGCTAGTGAATGACCTTTTATATTCCTAAATAAATAACATGTTTGATTATGAGAGCAAGGAGCCTCAGGTGATAAAAATAAGCATAATTCCAGGGCATCTGCATATTTGTGTTTAACATCATAGTATAAATTCTTCATAATTATCAATTCTCTATGAAAACATTGTGATAAATTGGTTTTACTTGCCACTTTCTGTATGTTTTGGAGAGAAATGATACATTTATTAGAGAATACCACATACTCTAAATGTTTTTCTCTCCTCCACCTGATCTTGCAAGGTGATCCTTAACCTGTTTTATAAAATTACCATTGTTTATTCTTTTTGTAGGTGGTTAATAAGTTTCCTAAAGTTAACAGTATTTCCTTGATTTTCAAGTTGAGTTCAGAGGTGGTCAACAATAATTTGTAGATACAGCACCTGATTTCTGGCAGTAGCCTGTTTAGCAGGAGTTATTAATGTAGCAGTCATGCATAAATCTCTCAAAGGTCAAAAAAGGACAAAGCGCATTGACAGTAAATCTCAGTGAATGAAGGTGTGTACAATATCACTCCTACTGGAATGATTAGCAACTGCATATTTCCCCTACAGTGAAATATGAAATCTGTACCAGAAAAAAAAAACTACTTTTGTAAACTGGAAGCTTATTTGCATTAAAATGAGGAAGAGACACAAGAAATTAGCATTAATAATAGTCATTCCAGCAAATTCTATGGAACGTCAGCAATAAGGAAAACTTGCCAAACGGTAACCTTTATCTGAGGAATCTCTTATTCCTATCTAAAAAATAAGTACTTTCATAGCTGTAAGGTGAATTCATTGAAAAGTAAGGACCTTATCTCCTACATATAAGGAAACAACCCTTTATTTTTGATGTCAAGACTTTGATATGATTTATGTGACTTGGCTAAACAGAGGAATTATGCTTTTATGATTCCTATCTCAGGTTCCTGGGTCTCAGCCACAGAGTTCCAATGAAGAATTCATATTAGCTCCCAATCCATGCAAAAATTGTCATTTTTTCACAAAGACCAGAAACTTGTTGAAAATCTTGCTTCTAAAACTACAGCCTCAAACTGAATCCTCTGAATAACAGAGCATCATGGACATAGTCCCAGGGTGGATACTGGAATATTAGACATATCATCCTGAACTTTGTTCATCATTGTCCATTCTTGGTAGGGGAAGACAGCTGTTGTGCAAAGTTGTTGGCCTCTAAAACTGGTGGATTTTTAAAAATCTACTAGAGAGATCACTAGTACTGAGAACAGTATTAGATACTATATGTAAACAACTCAGCAACTGTTTGCAGCTTTGTCCATACTACGGGTAGCTGCACATCCAATGATGGAGGCCTACTGTTGTGCAGGAAAGAGGGAAAGTTCCAAAACCTTTACCTTTCCCACAGAATTAAATGCATCAGTATATTTAAAAGTCCTTGAACACCAACATGCAAAGTATCTGATCAGAATTAAGCACTGTGGTCTAGTGGATAGTGCACTGGCCCAGGAGACGTAGGCTCTAATTCTTGCCATACCACTGAACTGTAGCATGACTTCAGCAAGTCACTTTATCTCTCTGTGCTCTGCTTGTCTTTGCACATTGTTGATTTAAATTATAATGTCTTTGGGGCAGGGACTGTGATGTACTATGGCACATGTTTATACACCACCTGACAGAATTGTGTGTCAGTCCAGGCTGTGGACTCTAAAAGTAGCAAATAACTGTAAGCTTCACTTGGAGAACTTTAAAAATAATTTTGTTATGCATTGTATCATCATTAGAACTCAGTTTACTAGAATGAAACATTTTGTTTACCATTGCCCATGTGCAGGGTTGCCAGATTGTGCTGGTTTCTGTCTATGTAATTTTATTCATTGCAGTATTACTAAGGTGACGTGCATGGAAAGAAAGGACACATGAAGCGAGGTGTGTGCTGAGCACACACAACATTGACTGTGAGAGTCATGAACTCAATAGGTGCCCAAACAAAGAGCCACTGTATTTCAAGCTGTACATACCATAAATTCTTGGTACACAAGCGCAGTTATTAAAACTACCCTATCCTGGGAGACTGTCTTGGTTCCAATTACTTGTATCTACTGAGATGAAGAAGGGCCAATCATGTGGCCCACTCACTAGCTTAGGTTGCCCATCACTGACTTAATATGAACAAATATATTAGAGTGAGGTAATTATACATATTTTGCACACACCCACACCCTTCCTAAGTATGGAAAAATGTTAAATGCATTCTGGTTTTCAATGATGTGAACTAAATGAACATCTACATTTAATTAAATTAGTGCCTTGGGGAAAGGTGCTTGAATGTACGCCAAATAATAGGGCATAAAGGACTTGTCTATACTTGCCTCCACCTTCAAAGGGGCATGTTAATCAGGGCCACTTGAGATAACTAATGAAGTGCTGCAGTGAATACACAGTGCTTCATAAGGCTAATTTTCCCCCGCAGCAACTTCGAAGCTTCAAACTTCAAGCTTCGAAGTTCCAGCATGCATGTAGCCGCAGGCACTTCAAAGTGCCTGCACTAATTTGAAGTCCCTCTGCTCTTCAAAATTTTGGGACTTCAAAGCAGGACAGGCACTTCGAAGTGCCCACAACTACACACAAGCTGGCACTTTGAAGTTTGAAGCTTCGAAGTTGCCATGGGGGAAAATTAGCCTAATGAAGTTCTGTGTATTCATCGCAGAACTTCATTGGTAATCTCTTGTGGCCCTGATTAACATGCCCCCTTTGAAGCTGGGGGCAGGTGTAGACCCAGCCTATGTGAGCAAGGACAGTACTTCACAATTCAGATCGACTGTACCTGCTTTCCCTCCCTGTGCTCTCTTGACAGCACCCACTCAAGCCTCCTGGATCTTCCGCTGACACCTCCATGGGGTGGAGATTTGGTTCTCTCTGCTTCTTTTCAGGGTTTTTCCTGCCCACACAGTTGTAATCCCAGCAAAACAGAGAGCTTAAACAGGCCAGCTTCTGACTCAACTTTCTCCTGGAAGGTTACGAATGATATAATTAGCAAAAGCTATTCATTTTTTCACAACTTTTTAGAAGGGTTTTTTAAGGTTATATATTTAACATTACAGAGAAAACATACTGAAAACAATAGAAGTTCATTTACTTATGCTCAAAGCTTACTGGAGGTCGCCCATCAGTCTCATGGGATCTCAGTAGGCTAAAGTGCTACTGAAACTTCCCAGGAAGAATTGGGAGCAGTCCTTGGAAGAAGGTCATGACCTTTGCTGAATCTGAAAGAAGGTCCTAAATTAGTTTAAACTCAGGTGTTTTTGTCAACAAGTTCTCTCTGCGTGCTTCAGTTTGAACTCATATGTGAGACTGTTTCTGGAGGCATCAAAAACTGCATGAAATTGTGTAATTACCCCCTCCCACATCACCCCCCACTACCCACATGCTGTTCTTAGTTCCTGCAGTAGATGTGGTAACCCTTCGCTAGGGACTGACATATAAACCCTGCCACCCCAAAATAATTGAACTCAGTACACTAAGATCTCCCAAAGATATTGCAGGAAATTGCCACAGCTGTCACAAGCACATGCAAGTTCAAGTCCTTCTCTTCCACCAGCGTTAACTCAGGAGCAATTTCATTCAAGTCAATCAAGCTGCACCACTGAAAGGACTCAGCAAGGGAGGTTTAGGCTGAACGTTAGGAAAACTTCCTAACTCTTAGGGTGGTTAAACACTGGAATAAATTACCTTGGGAATATCCATCACTGGAGATATTTAAATACAAATTAGAGACATCTATTGGGGATGGTCTAGACAGTGCTTGGTCCTGCCATGAGGGCAGGGGACTGGACTAGATTACCTCTTGAGGTCCCTGCAAGTTTTAGAGGTCTATGATTCTATGATTCTCTCAACAGGGTAACACATATCTAACTACATGTGAAGCTGCATCATGAGACTTACAAGGATGGGCAGAAAAAAGGGAAAGCACAAATGGAAACTTAGATTGAATTCACTGGAAATTGGCAGAGTACTCATTTATTTCTACATTAACATGTAACTAGAGATTTGTCACACTTGAATTTGATTTCAGAACATTAAAAGCAATATACACTGAATAATGTAAACCTGTCTAACTTTTTTTCCCCCAGAATGGAACGTGATCTAACAAAGAATGAACAGAAGAATTGGTTTACAGGGTATAAATGGACTGTGGTAAAGGAATATAGTTTCAAAGGGTAGCCATGTTAGCCTGGTTCACAAAAAACAAATAATCTTGTAGCACCTTAAAAACTATCAATTGTATTTATTAGGTAATGAGCTTTCATGATGAAATGGTTCTTACATACAATAGCTCATTACCTAATAAATATAACTGTAATTTTTAAGTTGCTACAGGATTGCTTGTTTTTTGTGGTTAAAGAAGACTCCTAAACAGACCACATCAATTAACTTTAAAATTTCACAATTTATATAATCTAAAAACTGTTTTTTGTGTTCTTTTCTAATGTAAAACTTTCATTGTTAAAGCACAGTGATAGTCAATTATTATACCTGATGAATCTGGATGACTTGAAGGAAACAAGAAGCAACTAAAATGGAAACAAGCTTTAAAAATGAGACATGTGTAGGAAACAAAAATAAACTTGTTCCTTAATGACTGAAAAAAACCCCAAATGTAATAGAAAACACTTACAGTCTATCCAATTTTCATTATTAGCATCAGAGTGAATATTAAGAAATCATAATCGTCTTTCTGAGCCAAAGGCATTATTTAAAAAAAAATCCTGTTCCTTCTGTTCCCTTTCTATGCAAAATGAAAATGGAGTCTGAAAAAAAAAACTAATAATCACAATTACACCAGTGCTGTGACTTCCACTTTCTTAAATCTGAGATGCTTCAATATTAGACATCAACTTCATTTCGAAAGGCTGGGGAAGCAGATTCAGATTAAGTTAAAAAAAAAGATATCCCTTTTTCTGATTAGCAAGTCAGATACAGATTGGTAGAAGCACGGAGAAAAACATTGCTGCTTTTCCCTTTGAAGTATGAAATTTCTCAGGTTCACTTTGCAGATCAGAATTTAAGAAAGAAGAAGATCCAAGATACTTAACATGCAGTACATTAGAGGTTCCACTATCTGGATTGCTAACCCTACAATCAATGCCAATCAAGCTATAAAATGTATTAATGAAACTAATTTACTGGTAGTATTAAGAACAATTATACAACATCAACAGCATGCTCAAAGTTTTTCAGACACATATTAATTAAGGTGCTCTAATATAACACTATGCAGGTTCTGAATTTTTGTACCCACGAAGATAGATTTTTGGCTTTCTTAAAGAGAGTGGGGCAAGATATACACAGCACTGATCCAAGAGCTAATAGAAGCAATAGCATCATGAAAACCATCCTGTGTGGTGAAGGTTGTTACAGAAGTCCAACCGATTAAGCATAGGTAGTTAAATGAAGCTGAAAGGAGGCTCAAAATAGAGATCCCAAGCTCAGTTGCCTTAAGGCTGCCTGCAGGGCATCAGTTGAGAAGAGATGGTAGGAATGCCATTCCCTTTGTTATAATGAAGTGATCAATTCGATAATTGTTGGAAGAGAGAGGAAAGACAGGGGTGGTTTTCTGCATTCATGGATGCCCCAATGGAATCTGAATTCCTTCCACCAAAAAATAACAGAACTAGTTGCTATTTTTTTTCTTTGCTCTCGTTATGGGAGAAATATAATAAGGGCATTGCAGTCAGTCCCAGACCAAGTCAACCGCTAATGATCAATAAAGAATTACAGAGACAAAATCACACGCTTCCATTTCATAGTGCAGAAATCTAAATGATAAATCACAAATTGGAAAGTGAAGGCTCATTTCTAATTAAAGGAAAGAGCATGATATCCAATAAATTTTTGCAGATTACTCCCTACACATCAGTGGTTGATGTTTTTGTGTACTTGAAGCTATAGCAGTTATAAACAACAAGAAGTCCTGTGGCACCTTACAGACTACCAGATATTTTGGAGCATAAGCTTTCATAGCAAACACCCGCTTCATCAGATACAATGTAGTGGAGACATGAAGTGGGTCTTTGCCCACAAAAACTTATGCTACAAAATATCTGTTAGTTAATATGGGCCACAGGACTTCTTGTTTTTATGGATACAGACTAACATGGCTACCCCTCTGATATGTATAGCAGTTATATACGTAAGCTGCTTAGGTACCATTTCCGAAAATTGCACGAAGTGGTACCTATCTACATTGTTAGATATATAAATATATTTGAAAAATGGCCCTGCATTACTACTCATTTGTGAGAATAGTAACAGAGAGGGAGCCGTGCTAGTCTAAACACTATCAAAACAAAAGGCAATCAAGTAGCACTTTAAAGACTAGCAAAATAGTTTATTAGGTGAGCTTTCGTGGGACAGACCCACTTCTTCAGACCATAGCCAGACCAGAACAGACTCAATATTTAAGACACAGAGAACCAAAAACAGTAATCAAGGAGGACAAATCAGAAAAAGATAATCAAGGTGAGCAAATCAGAGAGTGGAGGGGTGGGGGGGAAGGTCAAGAATTAGATTAAGCCAAGTATGCAGAGGAGCCCCTATAGCGACTGAGTCACTGAGTCACTTTAGGGGCTTGTCTGCATACTTGGCTTAATCTAATTCCTGACCTTCCCTCCCCACCCCGGCCCTCCACTCTCTGATTTGCTCACCTTGATCATTTTTTCCTGATTTGTCCTCCTTGATTACTGTTTTTGGTTCTCTGTGTCTTAAATATTGACTCTGTTCTGGTCTGGCTATGGTCTGAAGAAGTGGGTCTGTCCCACGAAAGCTCACCTAATAAACTATTTTGCTAGTCTTTAAAGTGCTACTTGACTGCTTTTTGTTTTCATTTGTGAGAGGATGAGGCAGGGAATTGTAATCTACTCCTGAATATTCTGTTGAAAGCTACAAAGCAGTAAAGTATAACGGGACAAAGAATACCAAGAACTGGAAAAGCTAAGGTTTGGGAAGAGACATTCTGAACAATCAATAGATTTTCACAACCCCTTCCATATTGGAACATAAGACTGGAAGGCACCTTCCAAGTCACTGAGTGTAGTCTCTTGCTCTCATCTCGTATTCCAGTTCACAAATTTATACTCCTGGGCCAACATTGCTATGCAGTTTAAATAGTTCGTCTCTGTCTCCAGTGTTTTGCACTGAGTACATTTATAGAGAGGAAGCATGTCCCTCCTCTCAGCATTCATTCTGCCAAGCTAATTAAGCCAAGAATTTTTAGTCTCCTTTTGTAAAATAGGAAACAGGCATTTGATTTCCATGATGCTTAAACACTTTGGAACTCCAAATTTCATGAGTTTGACTCAGCAGTCATGCAGATGGCTGCCTATAGCACAAGTGGGATGTTGTCTCCTAGGAAAATTCAACATGATATAAATACATAGAGCAGCCTATTCCCCACAGAATTTTTAGGCATGATTTCTTAAGATACTATGTTTACAACACTAGAAACTATAGAAAAGTCTTGCTGCACCTTGCTGCTGCCTGGTAAATCATTTTATGCAGTTCCTCTTATGTAAACTAACAGAAACCTGAAACCCTCTTTTAAATCAATAAACTGAAGATAAGCACAGAATAATAGATATATTATGGCTTGGGGGAAAAGGGTGCTCACTCTTCAGTTGTTGAGGACCTTTTGCAAGGCTGGTTCAGAGGCAAATGCTCATAGGCTTCTTCTCAAAGCTCTTGAGTGAGAAGAAATCAAAGTGCTTAGCTTTTCTTGTAGGTGTGAAAAACTGTAGCTTGAAAATGGCATCTTTCCCTCCCTACATCATGTCTGAATCCCAAAGTTTTAGCAAATGTTGGCACAAATTCTGCCTCTGGATGGGTGCACAGTAAGATTCTTGCTCAACTTAGTCCTGATGAGCATTCAGAACAATTGGTATCAGAGATAGCCAAACCTCCACAGAATTTCATTATTTCAGTATGGATCAGTATGAGCCTGTAACAAGGATTTTGGACCTTCTTCCAGTGACTGAACATTCCAGGCACACTTCAAACACTTTTTTTCAGAAGTTTAATTTGCTAAATAAATAATGCCTGCTAATCACTGAGAATTGATAATAATGATTTGAATGCAAATATACAGCCATAAAATTACACACACACACACACACACACATATATATATATAGAATGCCAATGTGTATATATATATATATATATATATATATATGTTGACATTCTAAGATATTTTAACTATTTACTTACCAAATAATACATCATACGCTGGAAGTTATAATGTAAAAACAGATGCACTAAAACATGGAAATGGTACCTCAGCTATTTTTTAATTGGATATTCACTCTACAGGTTAATTTAGCAAATCTAATTAGGGTAAATGTAAATCGCTCCCGTGCATAAAACAATAGGTATTGTGATCCATCAGTCCAGTTTAATTGCAGAAGAGCCCAAAAATCCAACAGTCTGGATCACCATATCCTGAGTAAAGATTCAATCATTTATACACAATGCAGGTGTTCAGAATTTTAGCTGTAATACCCTTAAAAACTGTCATGTGCAAGCAACTTTAGTCGGAACTTATGTGGTTTCCTAAATCATCATTATTATTTAGACCACTTTGTAAGCAATCAAGTTTTCATATAATGTATAAATCCATTATTCTGTTTAAAAATGCAAAATGGAATCCCTTTGAAATTATATTGGGAAAGGAGTTTCTTAACCAAACGTGGATGAAAGTATGTTATGCAGTCACTGAAGTCTAAACAGTTTATTTCACAGCTAGGAAATTTCCTGAAGATAAGTTCTGTCTCATTTGCATACCCTATCGATTATTTTTAAACTATAACATGCAGTAGTATGCATATATCTGTGCTCTGAGTAGCTGATAGTTAATTTTTAATCAATTATTCTTTGAATATTCATATTTATGTACTTTGGCTATTGCAAACCTCTGCCTTATTTGGCTTTCATTCTCAAGGCTCAAGCTGTTTGTCACCAACAAACAAGCCATTTCTTTCTTCCTGCCTTCCAGAAGTGGCAAGTTATATGGGTTTATGGTGTCTGTGCTCCAGGAATATTTAGGTCCTGGCTCCACCAATGTTTAGGTTTGGTCTCAGACCCACACCTGCCATGCATGGGCTGTTTACAAGTGCCCAGTGACCACTGGCTGTAATTATAAGCAGTGCTAAGTTGGCTTTCTACCTGTCCTCATTCTATGCAACTCCCTTGGAGGAGACTGTCTCATTGTGCTGCCCCTACACTAGGATGTCATTGCCGCAGCTTCCATTGGATGGGAAGTGCTCTGGACCACTTGCAGGAGCAGCTCAAGTAGGGTTGCTAGACGTCCTGCTGGACACTTTTGCATACATGCAGGATGTGGGACTTGTGATGGAAATTTCTTGCCTCCAGCCTGGAATCCCATAGCTGGGGCTGCTGGCAGGGCTTGGAGCCCCATGGCTCCCAGTTGCAGGGCTGCAGGGAACCCCCAACCAGGGATCTCATGGCTGAAGTTGCCAGAAAGGCTCTACACCCCAGCCAGCTCCCAGCCATGGAGCTGCAGGGTATCCCACATGCCCTAAGGGGATCCCACAGCCAGGGCTTCCAGCAGGGCTCAGCACCCCAGCTCGCTCCCAGCTGATGGGCTGTGGTGCCCGTACCCTTTGTTTTTGGAAAACTTATGTGGGATGGTCAGCCCCAGCTGGGGATTCCACAGCTGGGGCTGCCTGTCCCACATAAGTTTTCCAAAAATCTAGCAATCCTAGGGCCAAGGTAAGCCACACCTCTCAACCTCTCCTACTCCCTAACACCTTACCTTAGCCTATAGACCATATCCAAACTCCCTCCCAGAGCTCATGTCTTTCTATCGCCTAAGCTACTTCCCAAACACTTAGACAGGTGGAGGAGGGGAGGGAGACTTGGTCTGGGTGCAAACCTAATGCCCCTGCTCTCTTCAGGGCAGACCAAAATGTTTCAACATTTACAGAAAAAGAAGAAACAGGCAGGAATGTTGAGTCTGTCAAACTGCTAAAAAGAAAATTGTGTGTGCTGTGGGGGAGCTTTACAAAAACTGCATTGATTTTCTCTCCTTCAGGCTTGCTCCTGCTCAGACCACTGATGTCAGCAGTTTTCCAGTTGATCTGAATGCAAGCACAGAGTCTTCCAGATAGGTAGCGGCCAATAGTATTTAAGGAAAAGATAAAGCCTATGTAATTTTAAGACACCTCCTATTTTTCTGTTTTTCCTTTTATAAAAGAAAAAGCATTGCATTAGGGTAAATTCAATATGTAAATGCATATCTGAGTTCTTTCCTCAGAGTTACAGAGAAGGGAGAAGCCAGATTTCTGGGTTGCCAGCAGACTGTATGTTTACTTTCCTTGCTATACTGATGCAAAATTACTGTATGAATTCATTGGAAGTCCAGTTTGGAAAGGTTGCAGACACATTATTCAGAAACATTTAGCTGCTTAAATATTGGAGTACTGTGCAAGGATTTTTTGAGCAGCAGCTATATGCTTCCTCATCATCTATACTACAACACTATATTCTTTCATATATTGGCTGATTGCATGGCTTGACCTACTCCTGGCCATTTTGTTTAACATCAGCCCCAATTCATTCAATACACGAATTAATTTCATGTACATACTCACCAACAAGCAACTGTTTTTATGTGGCCCTGTGTCATATATAGGAATGGCCCTTGTAGAATATTGTCTCTGTACATGGCTTCCCTATCTCATTGTTTGACCGTATTCTAGACAACTTGCTACATTTTCAAAGACTTAGATATTTCAAAATTGTTTCAGAAGTTTTTCTTCTAAAGTGGCTATTTTGTCCATGCTATACTCTATTTCCTTTCGCTTCTCATGCTAACTACTAGAACACATAATTTTATTAGCAATTGCAAACTGTTTGCCACCAACAAACAAGCCATTTCTCTTCCTGCCTTCCAGGAGCGGCAAGTTATATGGGTCGGTGGTGTCTGTGCTCCAGCAATATTTAGGTCCTGGATCCACCAATGTTTAGGTATGGTCTCAGGCCCACACCTGCCTCCTAACAGCCGAACGGATAAGGGCAGGGCAAAATTTTGGTTTGAATGGCCTTGTTTACACATTCATGTGCTCATCAGTGTATGAATACTCAGCTTCAAAAGAACAATGCTTCCCCAATAATCATGCAAAAGAAGTTTGTATCAAAAGGCTCAATAAAAGAGGATACAATACGGATGAATTAAGAGGTGAGACCCAAATTTGGCAAACATGCTCAGAAATGGATTTTCCCATTATTCAAACAGCTCAAAAATGTGATCAATAACTACATACATAGTTACATACGTCACAACCTTAATGAACTGAAGTTTGTAACGTGTTTTGAGCTACTATCTACAGAAGAATAAAGTCATTATTATTACACAATGAGATCAGCAGGTGATATTCACACTTAGAGGCTCAGAGGAGAGCTGGCCATAGGACCTCAACAAAATAATTACCTCCAATCTGGTGAAAAAAGCATGCTATAGGTGAACCAATAGGAGGAGGGAATAAAAGGATATGTGATCTTACTGGACCTTTCCAGGGCAGGAAAATGCAAATAAAATAGAAATCATTAAAAAAAAACCTGTACCCAGAAAAAAGTAATACAAATTAATAAATTTGCATAAGCTTACAGGGAAAAAAAATGAATTGGAAGCAAGAAGGAAATATTCAAACAATATCAATTGAAGCCAAAGCGTTCAAAAGCCAAATACAGGTTGAACCTCTCTAATCCAGCACCTTCAGGAACTAACCAGTTCCAGATGAGGGAATTTGCCAGACCATAGGGTATTGATATTTTTTAGCACTTTACCAACTGTTTCACTGCTCATTGGATTCTTAGAAGACATTTATGGGTAAATTACAGCTAAATTACAGCACAGAACACTAAGAGCCAGGGCTCTCAACAAATTTTATGGGACCATGGGAAACTTGGCTGCACCCATGATAGCTTGTCATCCAGCTAACTAAAATCATGCCAGAAATGTCGATATTGCTGGACAAGACAGTTCCAGATTAGATAGGTTCAACCTGTACTATCATACTTTTGAAGCTGTTTATATGAGCGAAATGAACTACTAAACAATTTTGAATACCTGTTTACATTTGTGTTTTTATATGCTATACTAAACTAGTTGTAATGGATGTGCAAAAGATATATGCACCAGGCTACTGCCTTTCCAAAGATGTACTGTTTGCTCAAAGGTATTTATCCAGTAATATAGTCAAAGATATACTGTTTGCTCAAAGGTATTTATCCAGTAATATAGTCATAATGCATACAACTTAATTATTTCATAATTTTTCTTTTTGTTTTACAGCCAGATTCTTCAAACACTTAAGTATATGCTTAAATTTACCACTGTGAGTTGTCTAATTGTTTTCAATTACTCAATGGGACTACTCATGAAAGTAAAATAAAGCATTGCATGTAATAGCTGGTAGGCTTGAGGCCTTAATGCTATGGTGTATTATTCTTGCTCTACAGGATATGAATAATTCTCAACAGAAGGGTAATTAAGTTTTCAAAAGTGTACCAGAATCACAGAAATGTAAGACTAGAAGGGATCTCGATGGGTGGTGTAGTCCAGTCCCCTTCCAGAGGCATGGCTAAGTTTTATTTAGAGTCTTGATCCATGGTGGACAACCTACAACCCATGAGCTTTATGTGGCACATCCAAGTCGCAAGCCACAAGACATTTAGCTGACCTTGACTGTTCTTTGTTTGTGGTCAATGGGAGTAGTGGCAAGCAGTGGCCCGCATGTCCCTGTGGCCTCTTTGTCTCCCATTGGCCAGAAATAGATAAAAGCACCTGCAGACGGACAATGTCAGCAAAATATCTTGTGGTCCACAATCACTTTACCCTGATGGGTGCATGCAGACTGTGGGATGCAGGTTGCCCACCACTAGTCTAGACATTCTTTCACATGTCTTTTTCTAATCTGTTCTCCAAACCTCCAATGACAAAGATTTCTCAACCCTCCATGGCAATTTATTCCAGTGCTTAACCACATTGACAGTTAGAATGGTTTTCCTTATGTCAAACATACACCTACTTTGCAGCAATTTAAGACCATTACTTCTTATCCTGCCTTCAGTGGATAAGGAGAACAATTTGTCACTCTCCTCTTCATAACAAGTGTTTATGTATCAGAAGACCATTCTCAAGTTACCCTTGATATTCTTTCCCCTTGAGTCTTCTCTTCCTCAAATTAAAGAAACCCAGTTTTTGTTTTTGTTTTTTTTAATCATTCCTCACAGGTCAGTTTTCTAGACCTTTAATCATTCTGTTGACTGACATTATATGGAAAAATTACCAAATGAGACACAATTTCAACCATGCTGAATGCTATGCCATCCAGAGTCAAAAATAACCCAGACGTTGTAATCAAACCAGCTGACAAAGGGGGTGCTGTTGTCATCATGAATAAGTCAGACTATGAACAGGAGGCAGCCAGACAACTCTCCAACACCAAATTTTACAGACTTCTCTCCGCTGATCCTACTTAGGAATTCCAAAAGAAATTACAACAACTACTTAAGGAACTCCCTGCTGCCACTCTGGACCTTGTTCACTCAGACACACCATCTGAGTCCCAACCTGGATTATTCTATTTACTTCCCAAAATCCACGAACCTGGAAACCCTGGAAGCTCTATTATTTTGGGTATTGGCACCCTTACCACCAGACTATCCAGTTATGTGGACTCCCTCCTCAAACCATATGCCACCAACACTTCCAACTACCTCTGAGATACCACTGACTTCCTAAGGAAATTACAAAACATCAGAAAAGTTCCTGACAACACCATTCTTGCCACCATGGATGTAGAGGCTCTGTACACTAATATTCCACAGAAAGATGTATTACAAGCAATCAGGAATACCATCCCTGATGTCACCACAGCCAATCTGGTGGCTGACTTCTGTAACTTTGTTCTTACCCACAATTATTTCTGATATGGGGACAATTTATATCTTCAGATTAGTGGAACTACTATGGGCATCTGCATGGCCCGACAATATGCTAATATATTCATGGCTGACCTGGAACGATTCCTCCGTTCTCGTCCCCTGTTACCCCTCCTCTACTTATGATACATTGATGACATCTTTACGATTTGGACCCATGATATAGAGACTCTAGAAGAATTATACAGAGACTTTAACAATCTGCACCCCCCACCATCAACTTATGCTTCGACTACTCCATGTGAGGGATAAATTTCCTGGACACTACAGTACAAATCAAGGATGGCTTGATCGGTACCACACTCTACCAGAAACCCACTGATCACTATACTTACCTACATGCTTCTATCTTCCATCCTTTACACACAACCAGATCCATTGTTTTCAGTCAAGCTTTTAGGTACAATTGCATTTGCTCTGATCCTACTGACAGAGACCAAAAACTACAAGATCTTTACCAAATATGCATAAACCTGAATTACCCTCCAGGAGAAAGTAAAAAACAAATTGACAGGGCCAGATGAATACCCAGAGACCAGCTACTCCAAGATAGGCCTCAAAAAGCCAAGAACAGAACACCACTGGTCATTACCTACAGCCCCCAAATCAAACCACTGCAACGCATTATTAAAGACCTACAACCTATCCTTAATCAGGATGCCGCACTCCAGAAGGCATCCTGACAGGCCTGGTGACAGGCCTGTTCTCTCCTACAGACAACCTCCCAACCTTATGAGGATTCTCACCAACAACCACAGTCTATACCACAGGAACACCTGTCCTGGAACTTTTCCTTGCAACAAGGCCCGTTGCCAACTTGTCCATGTATCTACTCTGGAGATACCATCACTGGACCTAACCAGGTTATTCACAGAATCATGGGTACATTCTCATGTTCCTCAACTAACATCATATATGCCATCATGTGCCAACAATGCCCAGATGCTTTGTGTATTAGATAGACTTCAAACTCTCTTAGACAAAGAATTAATGGGCATACTCCTGATTCACAAACCTGTCAGTCAGCACTTTAATGGAGTGGACCATTCTGTTAATGACCTGAAAGTCTGCATCTTACTGAAGAGGAATTTTCATAACAGTTTGGAAAGAGAGTCTGCTGAACTCTCTTTTATATTCAAATTCGACACATTAACACATGGGTTGAACCAGGATGGGGATTTCCTAGGTCATTATAGGGGCTCTTATGCATACTTGGCTTTATCTAATTCTTGACTTCCCACCCCCACTCCCCCCACCCTTCTACTCTCTGATTTGCTCACCTTGATAATATTTTTCTGATTTGCCAACCTTGATTACTATTTTTGGTTCTCTGTGCCTTAAATATTGAGACTGTTCTGGTATGGCTATGATCTGAAGAAGTGGGTCTGTCCCACAAAAGCTCATCACTTAATACATTATTTTGTTAGTCTTTAAAGTGCTACTGGACTGTTTTTTTGTTTTAACAATGTTTGTGTTTTTCAAACAGTATTAAATTGTCAATTCATATTTAGCTTGTGGTACATTGTGACCCTGGACCCTTTCTGGGGTATGCCTTTATAGACAGTCATTTCACAATTATTAATTGTGAAATTGATTGTTCTATACTTGTAGTACTTTGCATTTGTCTTTATAGAATTATATCTTATCTATTTTAGTCCACTTATGCAGTTCCTTAAGATAACTTTGAATTCAAATTCTGTCATGCAAAGTGTATCCCTGCTGAATATCATATGCAACCTTTATCAACATAACTTCTGTGCTCTAATTTAAATCATTTATGTAGATGTGAAATAGAACGAGATCAAGGAAAGAGCCACACAGGACCAAAATCAATATGCTCTGCTGACTTACAGATAACTACCCTGAGTGCAATTTTCCATTGAGTTATGCACTGGCTTTAAATAAATTCATCTAAGCTACCACCTTAGTTCATTTACGAGCTCGTCATGTTAGACTATCAAAAGCTTTACTAATTTCAAGATAAATCACAATATATCACTTCATCCTATCCAGAAGTCTTTTTATGCTGTCAAAGGAGAATATTACATTGGTCTGACATGATTTGTTCTTGACAAATCTATGCTGTTACTTATCACTTTACTATTTCCTAGGTGATTATGAATTGATTGTTTCTCAGATAGCAAAGTTACTGACTGATCTATAAATTCCCACGAATTCCCCTATTTCTAGATAGACATTGTCAGTGATTTTTTGTGTCAATACTTATCAATGCTGTAATGCTGAGTACTGATACTCTACAGCCCCAGCTTTGGGATTGGATGTGGGGTGGGGGAAGCAGGGAGCTGGTTAAGTACTGGCATCTCCTTTTTTTTCCCCCCACAAAAAAGGCACTGGAATTTTTTCCCCCACTCTGACCTCCTCCAGAATTTCCTCACCTTAATCACTAATGGCTCAGGGAACTTTTCAGCCAATTGTTTAAATATCCTAGGATGTATTTCATGGGGCTCTGTCAACCTGAACCAACTTGCATAGGTAATTCTTAACTTGTTCTTTCCCTAGTTTAGCTTTAGTGATGTTATCTACACTGATGTTCACTATAGTAGTCATCCAATCACTGTTAACCTTTCTGGTGAAAACAAATAAAAGGAATTTAACACGCCTGCCCATGCTGTTCTCGTTACTGTTTTTGCCTCCTCATTAAGTAATGGGTCTATCTTGCCCTTGGTCTTCCCCATACGTTCAATGTATTTGTAACATGTCTTCTTGTTATCTTTTGTGTCCCTGTTTCAGTGGTTCAATAATTCAGTGCAACCCCCATAGGGCATAGATGATCATTGAGTGAGGCATGGCAGGAATGGGTCTGGCTCCCCTCCCAGCTCCAGCTCCTAACTGCATTTCCAGTCTATCTCTGTAGCTCCTGACTGTGGGTCCTGGAGAGGCCCAAACCAAGTAAGATGATGGGGGTTCTGTCCGAAGAAATTTGGGGGCCTTTATCCATAATAGTTTAATCTCATTCTGTGCCTTGCCCTTTCCAATTTAGTCCCTATATGCTTGTGGTTTGTTTTAAGAATTATCCTTCATAATTCATTCTAGTTTCCCCCTTTTGCAGTGGGGAAGAGAGGGATCTCATTGTGGAAAATGCAGTCCGGGTAGCAGCCAGGCTTCAGCTGGGATCTCTGAGGGAGCCTACAGTCCAGGCTATCAGTTCCAGGCAATAATATTTCACAGTCCCAGAAGGACTGACCAGTTTGCTGGACATCCTTGCATCCCCACAGTCAGTTTCAAAACACGAATCTTACAAGTAGTGAAATGGACATTTTTCTATATTTCATGGTTCTGTCTATAAGCAACCCTGACAGCCATCATGCAATGCAAGCAATGCAGTGTCTATATAGACACTATCGGTGGGGTAGCCGTGTTAGTCTGGATCTGTAACAGCAACGAAGGGTCCTGTGGCACCTTATAGACTAACAGAAAAGTTTTGAGCATGATTTTCATGAGCACAGACATCTGATGAAGTGAGTCTGTGCTCATGAAAGCTCATGCTCAAAACTTTTCTGTTAGTCTATAAGGTGCCACAGGACCCTTCATTGCTGTATATATAAACTGTCTTCCAAACCATGTCATCCTAAGTGTTACCCCTCTTTTTTGAGGTGGATTGACTAGGTCAGTGAAGTGGATATGGTTATGTAGTTAGGTCAATGTGAACTGCCTTACATCGACTTAAATTTGTAGTATAGCCATGCCCTTAGACTTGCTTCCTACTAATACTCTGAACTTACAAAATCTGTCTTCTTAAAGTCCATTATCTTTATTCTGATATTTTCTCTTCTGTCATGCCTTAGAATCCTGAACTCCATCATTTCACAATCACATTCATCCATGCTGATTTTCACCATCCAATTCTCAACCAGTTCCTCCAGATTTGTCATGACAGAGTTACCTAACATGGACATTTTGGTTTACAAGATTCTTTGAAATAAATAACATAAATAAAGTGGTATCCAATGTGCTAAAATTTTCAAAAATGTACTTTTAAGAATTGGGTTTTAACTTGCTCTCATTGAAGACAAGAGGTAAGTTTACTGTTGACTTCAGTAAGAGTAGAACCAGATCCTTGTTTCAGGCTATCCTAGTCAAATGACATAAGACCCAACCTGAATCAGAATCAACTCTTGTTCTCATTCACAGAACTCATTGGAATTGCATTTATATAAGTGAAAATAATCATTGACCCATTCCTTCCCTCCCTGCTGCCCAATTTGTCAAAAAAGCTAAAATTATGACTGAAAAAATATTGAAAAGAAAGTCATTAAAAAGTTATGGTTTCTACATTTTAAAAATAGGTTGTATTGATAAACATTATATTGAACTGCAAAGACAGATAAGTTTAAAATGTGTTCTATAATTAATTTCCTGAAGACAAATCTATTTGTATGCAAAAGGAAAGGGGCTTAATTAATAAGCAAATATACTTCAATTGATGTATCACCTATTCACAGGCAACTATTGCTTCATCCACCATTGAAATTTGGGAACACAACACGCAGTAATTTAACAAAACACAACTAAACTATAGATCAGTTTTCAAAAGGAAATGAAGAATAATTAATTCTGTGGGTTCTCAGACTTCTATAATGTAGAACACAAAATAGTAAATAAACTGTCTTATGGACAATTCACAATGAGAGGAACAACTTCCTTCTCATTTACTTTCACAAATAAAACCACCACCTATGCCAACAAAAGTGTTTCCTTTATAACAAATTTACTTCTCGGCTTTCTTTTGGCACAGCATAGCCAGTTAAAAATGCCAAAATTCTGTGTACCTTGAGTAAGAGATACATGGACTATTCAATTAAATAACTTGTGACTCATTCAATGAAAAGTACATAAATAATTTAGATTTTGATCACAATATCAGATATCCTATTTACAGAGGCTGGGTCTACATGAGCCATTGAGTGGGTTCAAAAGATGTTAATGAGGAGCTGCCATGAATATTATCTCATATCATATCATTTGCATAATGGCAGCCATGGCAATTCAAAAGTGTGGCTTTCGAATTGTGCACTGCCTGTGGAGATGGGGACCTTCCGAAAGGACCCCCCAGTTTTCAAAAGCCCCTTCTTCCTAACTCCAGATAGGAAGAAGGGGCTTTCAAAAATTGGGGGGTCCTTTCAGAAGGTCCCCGTCTCCACTGGTGGCACATGATTCGAAAGCCGCACTTTCGAATTGCCACAGCTGCCATTATGCTAATGATATGATATGATATAATATTCATCGCAGCACCTCATTAGCATCTTTCTAACCCACTCATTAACATACCCCTTCTGAAAGGAAGGGGCTCATGTAGACAGAGGGAGAGAGTTTTATAGATTCCTTAGAGTTAGAAAGTCTTACTCAGATTCCTGATTTTATTTCGCACGTGAAAAAGGGACCTCCAGAAGCATACAGACTCAAAATACCATCCTGGCACATTGGTTTATTATTGAATCAAACTCAAGGCTGTTTCTACACTTGCCACTTTCTCTGAAAGACGCTCTTCCAGACTCCAAATCGTGTGACCTTATGCTAATGAGGCACCGGGAATTTACATTTTGGAGAAAGTGGCATGTGTAGAAACAGCCCAAGAGTGGCACATTTTCTGAATGACATGCGCTAAAGTTATTGATCTTGTGTCACAATCTCCTCTGTTGCAGCACAAAAGTGAAAAAGAGAAAGTGACTTACAAGGGAGAGCAGTGTTAAGAAACTGAAATCATAAGAAGGTATGGTCCATGAAATGGGTAAAAGGTCAAGGATTGTTTCAGAAAGAGTTAAGTATTCTGTACCTTTAAAAATGTTCCTAATAAAATTGTTCCTTAAAGTAGTTTACCATGATGGTTAAAGATCATGAACATTACTTTCTATGTCGTTAACAACTTTGAAGTTTATGTAGATCTAGGTATTCAGTCTACAACCCTTTCTGAAATACTTTGTGGTTGTTAATTGAGTTACACTTTCAAAAGAGTAGCAAAACTTATATATCAATCTGTCTTAGCTCTAGTCAGAACTAAATGAGCGTCATTTTAATAAACCATTAATTGACCAAAAAGGTTTTAAAAACACCTTCATTACAGAAAACTATTTTTCAGTTACAAAAAAGATAACACAAAGTTCTTGCACAGAAATGTTTGCCCTCAAACACAGTCTCTAAATTGGTTCCAAGCATGCGTGCGCACATTCAGTGCATCTACAATAGCAAGTTCTTTCAAAAGATTTTTCAAAAGAAGGGGGCTCTTTCAAAAGAGCACATGGAGTGTCTACACACAAAAAACATTCTTTTGAAAGTAAATTGAAAGAATGTGGTGCTCCTTTCAAAATCACTCTTCCTTTCCCATTTAAGGAGAGCACCCCCTTGCAAAAGCTTCTTTCGAAAGACCATGTGTGTAGATGCTCTGCAGGGACTTTCTTTCAAAATAACAGTCTTCATTTTCGATACCTGACCTGTTCTTTCAAAAGCTCCAGGGCTATATGGATGCTCTCTATTGAAAGAGCACATCACTCTTTTGATCCACTTTTGTGCGCGCGCACACTCTTTCGAAAGAAGCTCTTTTTGAAGAGAATTTCTGGAAGAGTTTCTTTTGAAAGATCTCTGTAGTGTAGACATAGCCAGTATGATTCACCATGGCTGGACTTTCTATTTTCTAGCTAATTTCAATGCTTTTGACCCAAATGATATATTTGATCATGAATCTACGCCTTAGATTTCCCTCAGAGATGGAAATTTCTATATTCATTTACATGCATTATAAGTACAGATTTGAAGGTCTGTAGGTACATCTGTCTCAACACAGTTTTGGATATGTTGGCCAGTCAACTATGTAAAAGCCATGTTACAGGGATCCAGTTTTCTGTCCATTACATACCACAAACTCCCATTGAAGCAATAGCAACTGCATTTATGCAGAGATCAAATTGAGTTCCTTGTCCCTAGATCTAGAGCTGTAAAATTACCAAGACCTAGTCAGGACCTTTTCATTGCTTTTAGAACTAAAAATACTGATACATTGTAACCAAATAATATCAAGGGGGAAACAGGAGGTTTTCAGTAAATTTACCAAATAGAAAAAGTCTGATTTTTTTAATTGTTGAAACATCCGATTTCAACAAAAAATCTGGTCGTGTTTCAAAACTTACGCCAATGAGAGCAAAAAATAAAGGTGGTTAAAATCCAAATGGAACATCCTGGGTTTGTCTACACTAGGAGTTAACTTCAAAGTACTGTGAAGGTAGGCAGTACTTCAAAGTAGCCAGCAAAGAGTCTACACACATTTTCCCTTCAAAGCTAACTTTGAAGTAGGGAGCCCAACTTTGAAGACCTTACTCCATTCCCAGGAAATAGAGCAGTGTCCTACTTCAAAGTTTAACTTTGATGTAGGGTGTGTGTAGATGCTCTACTTTGAAGTAAGCAACTTTGAAGTTATTTTTGTAGTGTGGATGCAGCCCCTGAAGTGTAAGAAATATCTGTAGGACTATTTAAATCAAATGAACTATGATTGAAACATAAATCCCTCAAAATGATGCCATTCAACTATAAATTGCTTACAATTAAAGACAGACTTAAACCAGGGGAAAAAAAGTATGAGCCTCTGATTTTGGTTATGTGAGGAGAGAAATTGATTCAAATTACTACATTTAAACTGGCCTTGTATAAGCAATTATTTTTCCTAGACAGCTATAAATCAACTTCACAAATGGCATCACATCTTAAGCCATTTAATAATCCTAAAAATATCCCAAATTAGAAGGGGTCAGGATGTGACCCCAGTTGGCAGGACTTGAGTTTACTTTGCAAGATATTACCATTCAAGCTTTTTCATATGCTACGTGTTGGGTAATAACTGGCTTTTTATTAAGAGAATTATTTGCAGAGATTCTGCAACAGCCTCTAGCTTTCTATGCAGCCTGGTGACTCCTTCAGTTTCTTCCTCCAAAAGCCAAGCAGGCTGATGCATAAGAAGCTGTCCAAAAATCTTGCAACAAGCAGTCTGGAACCACCAGGCTCCTTTCCATGACAGTTAGGATGAGTCAAGCCGCTTAACACCACTCTCCCAGCTGAAGTTACTCAGCCAAAAACTGTCACATTAATTTGATTGGACTCACGGTTAAAAAGTCAAGAAATTTACAAATATTGAATTGAAAAATAAAGTCTTAAAGGGAAGCAAATGAATACAGGAATTGGATGATGGCATATGGAGCCTTTTAGCTCTAGATTTCTCATTGAAATCCAACTATATTAGCAGTGACTGAAAGATGTTACCCTCTGACAGCAGTTAAGTAATTCATGTGAAATTAATTGATTGTCTCCATCAGTTTTAGTAGTCCATAGAGTAAAACCATTTCAACAACTGACATGAATTGGGATCTTTCTTGGAAGGCTCAGCAGAGACACTGGGAGAACAAACTATCCTGTCTTTCCCCTTAAGATGGGAGCATAATAATATGGAGAAGGTAGTTCTGATGATGTGTCTCATGACTTAATAAACACTGCACATTCTCCAGGACAGTCAATCTGGTACCATTGACAAGCCCCAAATTAATAATTCTTACAGGTTGAGAGCCTTGCAGTGACTTCAATAAACCTTTTCAATGCCACATGAGCAGTGGCTCCAAAAGCTGTTTACATTATTTTGTCGTATGCATTGTCTCCAATGCTTAGACCCCAATTAAATATATAGGAGGAATTAAATAACTACGTACCATGCACCACCATATTTTCCCAGGTATCTGTACATGAACTTCATGATGAAGATCATTGCCGTGATTTGATCATGTTTGATAATTCTCAGAAAACCAGCAATTCCCTTGATGTCTCATCCTTGAGATCTTTAAAGAAACACAAAAACAGTTCTAAGACTAACAAAAGATTGGAAGCAAACAATATTAAATCTGATGTAGGGTACAGTGTTATTGTAGTTTTGGCAAAAGGGCATAGAAGCAAGTAGGTGTAGGCATCACATTTGGTCTAAGAGGATGGTAAGAAACCACTGAGTTCCTTTATGGAACCCACTGGCTGAAACACTGTCACAGTCTAAACCAAAGGCTTTTCTGGCAGAGGAGATGTGCTGCATATGGTTGTCAGTACAGAGGTGTCCATGTGAGAGAGAGAAGCAGGAAGAACACCACAAGAAAAGATATATAAGAAAGTCAGATGTACGCTTAAAAAGTTCTCGGTGTGACCCGAGAAAACCTTTGGAGCATGGAGTCATGTGCAAAGAAATTGTATCCTTGCTCTTGGTCCATGCTTTCTTCAGAGAAACAGGACTTTACATATTGTCTGTAAATTAAGAAAATTGCATCAATTTTCTCCCATAAAAAAACTCCCATAATCAATTTCTCTTCCTGATGGAAACAACCTACGGGGGCCTGAACTTTGACTAACTCAGAGATGGGCGATAATTTTTGATGCGGGAAGTCACTCAAAGATTTAGGTAAGTGGTCAAGGGCTGCTCTTTTCTATGGAGGAGGTGTCAGGTGTTGGATGGAAGTTTGATACAGAAGGGAGAGCAGGGCGGGGGACTGGAGTACAGGAAAGGGTGTGTGATCTGAGAGGGAGTTTGGGTGAAGGAGGGATTGGAAACCTGGGGCAGAAGATGGGGTGCAGGATCTGGGAGGGGATAAGGATGCAGGAGAAGATTCTAATCTCAGGGAGGGCTGCAGGATGGGATGCAGAGGGGTTGATCTGTGATCTGGGGCAGGAGATTGGAGTGCAGCAGGGGATACAGGCTAAGGGAGTATGGGTGCAAGACAGGATTCTGGTCTGTGGGAGGGAGGTCGGAGTAGGTCTGGGTCTGGGAGAGAGTTGTAACCTGGGGGATGCAGAGTTTGAGTTGTGAGCTGGGCCAGGATGGGGTGGTGACCTGGGTAAGGAGTGGGAGTGCAGGAGGAGCTTGTGTACCAGATGCAGGCTCTGGCCACGAGGCATGTACCTAGTTGGCAACCCATCAGGACCCCCTGCCCCCACCAGGCTCTCTGCTTGATGCAATCCCGCACTGCTCAAAACAGATGGATGCTGGGCCCATATGCTTCTCTGCCCACCCACCTGGGGTCGGGGAAAGACATTGTGTGCTCTTCCAGCCCCAAGTACAATCCTCACCACTCCCATATGCTGGGGGAGAGGGCAGTGCATGAAATCTTCCCCGCCCAAGTAGTGTATAGCACCTAGTGTCACAGAGCCACAACAGCCAGCTGCTTTGAGCAGCCTGAGGGTCCCAGAAGGCCAGATCCAAAGGCTTAGCAGGCTGGATCCCAAATGGGTTTTGCCTACCCCGACCTAATAACATAGGTTAGAAGGAGTGTTGGTATCTTAGCACGTAGGCATCATAGTCACAAAATCCTCTATTTCCTGGGCAGCCTAACATAATTCTGTTGAGATTGTTAATGCAACAAAGATTTTAGAATGTTCCAGATATTAACATTTATAATCAGAATCTCCTCAGGACTCCTTGTGGCTATTGGCTTTATTGATGGGATTTCCTGGGTAATGTCTGAAAAGCATTTGAGGAAAATAGGTATGCCAATCTTGAAGCCCTTCATATGTCCTTACCGTGGTAAATCTGTCACTGAAGTCAGGCTTTTTGACTTAGTAATTCTGAGGAGAGATTGAGGAAATGATCATTCATAACTTCATATCTATATATATAAATACAAACCATTGTTACACACATTTGATCGGTGAACAAAATTGTGAAGCCTTACACCAGTTTTCATCACTTCAAACTCAGGAAAATGTTCAATATTATTTTTTAGAAAGTATTTTTTTTTAAAAATGTATATTGCATTAATAGAGTAATTATATTTATAAAGAAGGCATATAGATTCCTGCTTTGTAGGAGAGAAATGCAGTAGGATTTGGGATCATATATTTCCTTTCCTAAATTTAAAAATATAGGTTGAACTTCTTTAGTCCTGCTCTCTCTTATCCAGAAACATCTGTCATCCAGAATGATTTTAGTTAGCTGGAGGTCCACTTATCATAGCTGTAACCAAGTTTCCCATGATCCCAGAAACTTTGTTTACAGCCACCAGTCTGGCTCTCAGTGTTCTGTGCTGTTACTTAGCTGTAATTTACCCCTAAACGTCTTCTAGGAGCCCAGTAAGGAGTGGAAGTGTAGGTAATACTGCTAGACAATATTGACCTATCTGTGGTTTGGCAAATTCTCTCATTTGGCATCAGTCAGGTCCTGAGGGTGTTGGCCTAGAGAGGTTCAACCTGCACCTCTATATCACAGCAAGGTGATAAATGTGATTCCATGAAAAATGGCTACACTATGTTAAAGCCTGCTTCATTAGTAATGGTATAGATCAAATAGGCTAATGCCTTACAGCAGGATAAAAGTGAAAGGGCCAAATTCTGATGTCCAATATAAACCCTGTACAGGTTTTAAGCAACTTTCTTATTATTATTTATCTAAATTTCCACACCTATGGAAAATTATTGGGGAGGGATCAAAATTATTTTTAATGACTGCAGAACTCAAAAATCCAAAAGTTAAAATTTTATAATAGTTAATAATAGCAATTACTGCATGTTAAAATATGCAAAGTATGGATCCCTAAATCAAACTCTCATAAGTTCTGAAGCAGTAATTGAAATTTGAAATATTATTGGTGGAAATATTTTGTCAGTTTGTGGATGTATGGGAAAATCAACCTTCACCAATATCTTCTGATAAATATCTAATCCTCCCAAGCCTAGCTACATGCCAATCAGTTCTTCACACTTGCAGTACAAAGTCCTTTGTCACATTGTATAAAAATTCAACTTACGCTCAGTGCTGGTGGTGAAGATAACATTTACAGCTAAGTGGAAAGAGGAGAATAAGATAATTCATATTTTTAACTCAGGCAGAAAAGAACATGACATTGGCATAATGTTTATATAATTAGATTGTGCACTGTACAGAGTAAGGCTGATGGCTAGTCACTGAGCCTGCAAGTCAGACTGGGACTACAAATGCATTAAAAACAAAGAAGTGGTGGAAGGTTTGATTTGAAAATCACATGAGCTCTGGAACCTTCTGTGGTCACATGTTAATTCAGTGTTATATTCCAATGGACAAGTGTGAGTTATTGCAGCTGGTTGACATTGTCTCTCAGACAACAGTGCCTTCTTATTATGTGAACCAGCACTATGTAACAGTCTTGAAATCTAGTTATGCAACACTTTAGTAGGTAATATATATGTGAATGGGTCTACAAGCTCCATACTTAGCAGAGGCTGAAGAGCAAGGGGAGAAACAGTCTGCCATAAAAGGAGAGCTCAGACTGGGAAAGGAAACTGAAAGGTCCAGCAGAGCTGGTCCAGTGGGATCCACCCAATGGATGGGGCCAACATGGCCCAAGGCAGCACAATGACAGCAGAGCCTGATAGGTGTGTAGTAGATGCTACAGTCAATTGGCGCATGAGCCCTGAAGGTGCAGGGCCCAAGGCAACTGCCTTGTTTACCTTGTCTTACGTCTTGGCCTGGGCCTGGGACAGCAAAGAGACAACACCACTACACCAGATTGCCTCCAGAAACACAATGCAAAGGAACTGAAGCATACCAGTGACTTTAATCAGAGTCTAGGGGCCATGAGCTGTCCTGACTAGGGGTAACCAAGGAAAGCCAGTCAGGAGGCAGTCGAAAGTAAGACTCTGAAAGACCACATTGACAACATGTAAATATTCTGAGCAGTATGACATTTTGAAATGGTTTAAAATTTTAACATCAAGATTCTCAGTACAGCAAAGTTTTGCCATTCACGAGTGCCACATTTGCAAATTCATTTATTTGTGAGTGGCATCGCTTCCCTGGGGCTCTGGGACCAGAGCATCTGCAGCTGCTGCATCCCTCAGGCCCGAGGTGGGGAGTGCTGGCATCCGCTGCTTTCCCAGAGCCCTGGGGCAGAAGTGCCAGTGGCTGCCATTTCCCTGGGGCACTGGGCTGGGAGCTCTGGCAGCCTGCACTTCCCCAGGACTCCAAGGCAGGAGCATCGGCAGCTGCTGCTTCCCCGGGATCCTGGGTGGGGAGCGTCGGCAGCTGCCACTTTCCCCGGGTCCCAGGGAAACCTCATGAATATTGAGACCCTACCATATTTGCTATTAAAGTCTTCTTTCTGTTCTTCCTCCACCACATTATTTCTCTGATCACTTTTTTATAGAAGATCCTGTTGAACTGAATAGAGATGAAATCTATCAGCTATGGTAGACAATAAGATTCTCTCAATAAACCATTTTCCTTCATTTCACAGAGAATTTTATCCCTCCCATGGAATTATATAGATTTTCTCTAGAAAATTTAAGCATTCTGTAGAAAGCTCTTATTCTCCACTCTCCCTTAACAGGTTCAAGTGAAGACCTATTCAGCAATATAGTACAAGAGGTAGTGAAGCAGGAGTAAAACTCCCATTAACATATTACCTTGAAAGGCACTGCAGAAGATATCCCTAAGGTAGAAAAAGTGATTCTAATGGGAGTTCTAAGACACAAAAATCTAGAGCAGTGCTTGTCAAATAATCATGAAAGCAGGTTGGTTGTCAGCTTAATTCTACCAGGTCCAAATTGAACAATTATATAGATTAACTCCATGTGATCAGCTTGTCCAATTGCAAGGAACTACCTAAAGAAACACAGTGCCCTATTGTGTTATAAAAATCTAATAAATCTACTATTTACGAGGAAACAGATTAGCTGAAATTGGTTGTCGGACTAGGAATTGATCCAATTTTTTGGTAAAATTTAAACGAACCTGAACTATATTTTGTAAGACTGTGAAAGGTTCTCATAAACCTTTTCGCCCACACTATATTTCATTATCACATATCACTATAGCTACAGGATCCAATCCAAGGCTTGTGTTCTTAACTATTATGAGAAATTAGAATCTTTCCAGTCTTGCCCATAATGGATTTGCACATAAAAAGTAGTTCTCATGCGGTAATTGCCTGTTTTTGTGGATCCATATATATCCAGTGAAGTTCAGGCAACTACTTGAATTTCTGAACACCTGGTTAAATTGAGTTGTACCTCCACATTTTTGAGGTTTGTCCATAACTTATTTACATTTTTTGTTACATTTTCTATCCACAAAAACTATCCACACCTTTTTCACCAGACTCCCCACTCGCGCTGGTGGAAATGAGGAATAACTTGCATATGAGTGGGAAAAGAACCAGAACCCTTCATTCTGAAAGATTTTTTTTCCACACATGGCAAAATAATTAGGAAGGACCAAGAGAGATCAAAACCTCAGGAAAGACCACAAGTTATATCTCCTCTGCAATATGATGCATGAGCTCTTTCTTAGATGACGACAGCAAAATGCTTGGACACTAGATTCCTATATTTGTTTATTTGTAATTCCTGCTGTAGTTCATTGTAACAAAATCATAATTACATTGCTACATTCACAACAGATCTCCTGATATTTTTGCTCTTTTTTTTTTTTTGATTAACAAAAGATAGAATTTTGGGAGAATACTCATTCAGGCTCTCACTTGACTTGTCTCTGTTTAAAAATGAATACAGATACTTAACTTTCCAAGATGTTAGCATGTCATTACTTGTCATGGTTTGATTCTGGCAGCAGGTGTATTTGACGGCCACTGCTGAGCAACTTTCTACGTTCATGAATAAGATATACCATCTTTCATATTTCATCAGCTATATGCATACCTTGTATAGTTATGAAAAAGACATGACTTGCCTTGCTCTTAGATGAATGTCCATTTTTGTATAAAACATCATGCAAATTATACTGAGAAACATAAGACATGGCCTTAATCCTGTAACTTCTATGTTGTTCCATCAAAGTCAATTGGACTACTTACATGAGCAAGTGTTGTAGGATTTAACACAAACATTTACCAGGGAGGAGGGGGCAAAATGTTACTGCCCCTGAATTTATCAATGTACAATGCCACTTTTTAATTGGAAGACATTAAACATATTTTTTTTCTGTATTGCCTTTCTTGAGTATAATAGAGGCATTTGGGACCTGTCCACACTGGCATGTTACAACAGATTGATACGAGTGTTCACAATAAAGGGCCTTGTGTTCACAAATATTTTTCAAGTAAAAGATTTACTGTCTTAGACACAGTAATGGATCCTCTTTGGAGCATGAATAATTCTATTTATGCAGACGCAGTTCATTGTAAAGTTTGTGCAGCTGCATTCCTAACTATTGTTCTTCTGGCAGTCACCCCTCTTCTGTCTCAGACTGCATTGCTTCACATCTGGATTTCCTATATTTGGGGCATCCACAGCGCTGGGGGTCATCTTGACCAGATGTCATTTCAGTGATGAAATGCTAGCACGCTGCCACATTTTGATACCAGGTAGTGGTGAGTTCACATATCCATTTTAGTAGCTATTCCCTCCCAATTCCATATGAATCCCTACTGGGCTCTGGACTTGGCTGTCCCATTTGGAGACAGTCTACCTGGAGAAAAGTTATATCAATGCAGACACCTATGGGCTACGTCTACACGTGAAGCCAACATCGAAATAGGCTATTTCGATGAATAACGTCTACATGTCCTCCAGGGCTGGCAACTTCGATGTTCAACTTCGACGTTGCGCGGCACCACATCGAAATAGGCGCAGCAAGGGAACGTCTACACGTCAAAGTAGCACACATCGACATAGGGATGCCAGGCACAGCTGCAGACAGGGTCACAGGGCGGACTCAACAGCAAGCCGCTCCCTTAAAGGGCCCCTCCCAGACACAGTTGCACTAAACAACACAAGATCCACAGAGCTGACAACTGGTTGCAGACCCTGTGCCTGCAGCATAGATCCCCAGCTGCTGCAGCAGCAGCCAGAAGCCCTGGGCTAAGGGCTGCTGCCCACGGTGACCATAGAGCCCCGAGGGGCTGGAGAGAGAGCATCTCTCAACCCCCCAGCTGATGGCCGCCATGGAGGACCCAGCAATTTCGACGTTGCGGGACGCGGATCGTCTACACGGTCCCTACTTCGACGTTGAACGTCGAAGTAGGGCGCTATTCCTATCTCCTCATGAGGTTAGCGACTTTGACGTCTCGCCGCCTAACGTCGAAGTTAACTTCGAAATAGCGCCTGACGCGTGTAGACGTGACGGGCGCTATTTCGAAGTTGGTGCCGCTACTTCGAAGTAGTGTGCACGTGTAGACGCAGCTATGAAGTGACAAAGTGGGAGGAGAGGGGGACATTTTAAAGCTGGTTTCAGTGGGAATACAAACCAAAACTGCTCAAGCAGGATGCAAAGAGCAACAATTCATCTCTGGTAATATTCCCACTACCTGCCCATATTGTGATCACCACAACCAAGAATGAAACACCAGACAACCCAGCAAGCATTCAAGATATGATGGAAAGCATCCTCAACCCTGCATATATCATGGGACTGACCAGAAGAAGATTTTTCAGGGCAGATAAGAATGGCTACAAATTCCCCATGAGGACAGCCCCTTAAGATTCCAGGAGTTAGCCAGTTAAAGATTGAAGTTCAGAGAAACCAAACAGACTAAAGCCCTTTTTTTGTTAAAACATAGCGAATTATAAGAGTATATAGAGATGAAGGAAAAAAATACACTTAATGGGATTCCTATATAAAAATTTTTACCAAAAAAAATCAAATACACCCCACCACCACACACACACACACACACACACACACAGAGCACTCTGCTAATTAGCTGAGTGGCTGCCCAAGTACTCAACTTACAGGATCAACTCCTTATCCATCACAGTCACCACATAAGCTTCCAGAAGACCTGCAAAGTGTCCATGCACAGAAAGCAGCAGTCACTTAGCCCCACCCTGGCTGTGCCATGCTGCAGCAGCTCCTCTGTGGTACCCCTGGGGAAGCGAGGAGTAAGCTGTGCGGGCCCATCCACTCCCCAGGGGTGCTCCTGCAGCTCGTTTCTCCTTGTGGGGCTGGGCCACTGCATGCTGCATTCTCCTAGTGTCATAATCTCCAGGCCAGTTTCACCAAGAAACTGAAGCCGGTGGGAGATGAGCCGAAGAAGGCCTCACCCTGCATCCCTCCGCTGAGCCCCAAGCAGCTGGAGTGGAGCCACAGGAACAAGGACGTGGCTCTGGAGAGTTCACTAAGCCCTACTTCTCTCTGATTATTGAGCACAGCAGAAGGCTTTACGTGAGGGGCTGATCAACCTGCTGCTGTTGGTTGCAGGTCCTCAGTAGCTGCTCGGTTCCTGGTCCTCTCCCCTTTCCCTGTACTGACCGCACATTTCCCTGCTTCCTCTAGCTAAAGGCATTTGGAGCAGAGGAGTAAAAAATATTACACCATCTACCCACCCCCACACAGCAAGTTTTTACCTGAATGCAGATGTGTGACATCTGAGATGTAAGTGTCCCTGGGGTGACCCCACTAGTGCTGAGGAGACAGATGTGATTTGCTGCTTTATGATGTTTAAAACAATAATACCTGGTTTTGCAATCAGGCTCCAGGATTCCATGAATGTGTTCAGCCTTTATGGTTTTCTCTCTGAAAACCCAATGCTCGTACACTTTGCTGCCCGTTTTCTCACCCAAATACTGAAATAGGGATCTATACAGGAGTGAAAGTAACTTGAAATTTCATACAGTTATTGTCCTATTGGAACCTAGGCCCTTGCCAGTTCTTTAAATAGCTCCTTGCTGGCTTTTGCCACAGCTCAGTCAGCTTTTGCCAGAGCTATGCACCAGGACGCACCCGCAATAATTCTGTATCTCCATCCAAATCTGTGCATAATGATCTTAAACAATTTGTCTGTCCTCTTGGCCTCTTTTCTCGCCCTTTCTTCACAGCCTTCTTTCAGACGCACCTGGGCTCTGATCTAGCACATTAATACAACATGAGGTGGTAGATACTGAAATGGATAAATTCCCTCTCAGGGTGTTTCCTTTGTTGAAAGTTCAAATATGGCAACACTGTCTAACGTCTTACAGGTCTCCCCTCAGTCATACTGAAGGTTTTTGATGAAGATTCTGGGTGAACAATAGAAAATGAGTTCTAAATAATCAGTTTCATCTTCAGAAATACATTAAGATGCTAATAGAACATTAAAAATGTTGATAATATGAGGTTCCAGTCCACATGACCATTACAACAAAAACAATTGCCATTCTTTAAGTAGGATCATTTTTCTGTTAACATAAAGGAAGATATGTTAAAATTCAACACAGCAGGTTAAACCTATTTATACTCAACTTAAGAAATGGTGTTTAAAAGGCATTTAGGTGCCTAAAGATACAAATAGGCATGTTTACAAATTGCAGTAGATGTCTTACTTCCATTGAATCAATGGAAATTTGGCACCAAAGCATTGAAAATCCTATTCCCTACCCGTATCTCTAGGTAGAAATGCTTTTACAAACCTGTCCCTTAGTAGCCCAAGTTCTGTCCTTAGTTACGCACATAACACCCAAATGACTTTGCAGGTAAAACAGGAATCAGAATTTGGTCAAAATTTCATATTTTTACGTATACTTTGCACATTTTTGTCTGAAGCCCCCACTGAGGACATAACCACCCAAAGTTGTGTCACATCCTGTCAGAAAACAGATGCAGAACCTTGCAGACATATCTCGTTTGCTA
This sequence comes from Carettochelys insculpta, assembly GCF_033958435.1. NCBI lineage: Eukaryota > Metazoa > Chordata > Testudines > Carettochelyidae > Carettochelys > Carettochelys insculpta. Next base: position 33,428,428 of record NC_134146.1, on the reverse strand, counting down.
CAATGAGCAATATCCCCCCCAATACACCTTTCAGGATCCATGGGTCCTACACATGCTTATGAAAATACTTATTGCACCTCATCTAATGAACAAATAACAACTATGATGGTGAAACCAGACACTCACTGTGGTCCCTAAGGACTTCACAAAGGAAAATGATAAAAGACAAAAACACTGCATCACCTGTGGGTGAACACTTTTCACAGAGCAATCATCTATATCTGACCTGCCAGTCCCTATCCTCAAAGGAAAGCTGCACACTGCTTCCAAAAGATGAGCGTGTGAACTTAAATTTGTAACTTTTCCAGACACTGACTGAATAGACACTGTGGATTTATGACTTATTACAATAGCTCCCTCCAGCTGCCTTCTGACCACTTTTTTTCCTCCTTATGACTGGAATAGATCCTGGTAATACATGTTAACTATTTGTGCTAAACAGTCTATTCCAGCTTGTATTTAGCAATCACTCTGAAGTGATTTCCAATACCTCAACAAGATCTCTGTCTAAGCTTGGAAGCTTGTCTTTCACAAACAGAAGTTGGTCCAATAAAATATATTAACTCACCCATCCTTGTCTCTTTAAAACAAAAAAGTGTTATTTAAGCCTCACAATGGCAATAACTTCTGTATCAGAAGAGTAAACTATAAGGAACACTTTAAGTTTTCACAGTAAGTCCTTAAGAATGGAACCTTAACTTATTGTCCACTGTTAAAACTTATCCCAAGGGCACCTGCTCTCCATAGTTCTTAGGGTAACAGCTAAGAAACACAATGGTTATGTCTACACTAGCCAAAAACTTCGAAATGGCCATGCAAATGGCCATTTTGAAGTTTACTAATGAAGCACTGAAATACATATTCAGCACCTCATTAGCATGCAGGTGGCCACAGCACTTTGAAATTGACGTGGCTCGTCCAGACAGGGCTCCTTTTCTAATGGACCCCAGCTACTTCGAAGTCCCCTTATTCCTATCTGCTCATAGGAATAGGGGGACTTTCAAAGTAGCCAGGGTCCTTTCGAAAAGAAGCCCCATCTGGATGAGCCACATCAATTTCAAAGTGCCATGGCTGCCCGCATGCTAATGAGGCACTGAATATGTATTTCAGCACTTCATTAGTAAACTTTGAAATGGCCATTTGCATGGCCATTTCGAAGTTTTTGGCTAGTGTAGACACGGCCAATGTGATCTAGCATTCGTGGCAAAGATTGCTATAAACTATTAAAACCTCCAAGGAATGACTTGTGGCTAACCTGTTTAACCTGCAGACTTCCAGGCAGAGAGGCATATTAATGGAACACTTTTGGACTGAAGAACAGGCGCTTACATGTCTCCTGTAAGTCACTGTGCTGTAGTTTTACCATTCCTAAAATCCTCTCACAAGGACTGTTTTCCCAACTCCTTGAATTTTTCATATTGACTCCTTAATTGTTTTCTTTCCAGTTCTCTGATTTACAACCATTCCAGTTTAATTATCTACTTTCAGCTTATTAAAAGTTACCAAACTTTTCTCACCTTGACTGAAAATTACCAGATCCAAAATGGGTTTTGGCATCAGGTGGCCTGGCCACATGTCTTTTTAGGACCAATCACTGTTTGGTTTGATAAGACAAACAAGGCTATTCACAAGTCATTGACATATTCACCAACACATCCTGTGTGTGGGGCATCAGTGATAGCTCTCATTAGCTCATTTCCCTTTATTTGATGGGAAGAAGGATTCTTTCAAATATGGGGTTTACTTTCGAAAGAGCAGTGTCTACACTGGTTTTCTGCTTTCAAAAGAAGCTCTTTCAAAATAAGAATATGCAAAGAGGTGCCAAATATGCAAATATGTACCTCATTTACATTTTTGATTCCCTCATTTGCATACCTCTTTTGAAAGAGGAATGCAAGTGTAGACACACCCAATGGGAAGAGGAAACCACGTTTTACAGTTTCACAAAAATGCTGACTGTATTAAGCATAGTGTTGCAAATTATTGATACAATCATAAATTGTAGAATTCCTTCATTTCTGCTATTTTTATGCATCGAAATTGTCAGTATTTTATAAAATCTAATGTTTAAAAAATCACAAAATACCCTGGGACTAATTATGCCTTGAAGCCAGGCTCAGACCAATCTCTGACTAGTAAATTAATAAGGATTTAACTAACTCTCTTCCATCTTCCCAGGGGTGTTCTCCAAAATTAGCTATATAAATGCATAATAGATACTTAAATTAAAGAATGTGAATGGGAAGGCTGTCAAGTAAAAATAGTGGTACTATATAAAATCTTGCAAAATATTGTGCAGCAACTTAGAAAAATAACTAACCCCACAGCCATTATTTGAATATTATTTCTAACACACGTTTAACACAGATACAGCACCAAGAATGTATAACTCAGCTACATGCATGTCATATACTTCTTTCTGTTTCTCGTTAATAAACTATGTGTACTTGCAACCCAACAAGGGCTGGGTCTACATGTGCCCCTTCCTTTTGGAAGGGGCATGTTAATGAGCAGGTTCAAAATATGCTAAAGAGGTGCTGCAATGAATATGCAGCACATCATTAGCATAATGGCAGCCGCAGTGATTCGAAAGTGCGGCTTTTGGAATCTCATGCTGCACATGGAGACAGGACCTTCTGAAAGGACGCCCCCCCAGTTTTCGAAAGACCTTCTTCCTATCTGTGATTGGAAGAAGGACTTTTGAAAATGGGGGGTGTCCTTTCAGAAGGTCCTGTCTCCACAGGCGGCACGCAATTCCAAAAGCCGCACTTTTGAATCGCTGTGGCCACCATTATGCTAATGAGGTGCTGCATATTCATTGAAGTGCCTCATTAGCATATTTTGAACCTGCTTATTAACATGCTCCTTTCGAAAGGAAGGGGCACATGTAGACCCAGCCAAGATGTAATGAGGCACAGCCAATGGAACAGAAAGAATCAGAGTTAGAAAATGTCACAAGAGCTATAGTTTGCATCTCTATATATTGAAGAATGTGAATGAAGCCTTTACCTCTGGATAAGAAGTTTGATAAAGTTTACTGCAGCTAATATATAAGCAGATAAAGACAAGTCCTGATTCTCTTTCAATTCATAACTAGAGTAACCTTGCTATGATTAGTGAACTGACACTGCAGAAAAAAAAACAAAAACAAAAACAAAAACAAATGGCCAAAAGTATTTTGATTGATTGGGGAGGAGTATGCGTAATAAGCAGGAGAGAAGCAAGACAGGAAACTTCCATTAGGCTTCTGTACAATCAGAAGGAATTTAGCATGGTAGGATAATTTAAACTAACATTTTCATGAGAGAAACTGAAGTAGTGACCCAGCCAAACCGAGTAATCTAACTGAGAGGGCAGTTACCCTTTGGAAATAACATGCACTCACAGAGACAGCATGATCTACAAATGTGATGAAAAATATATAAATAAATAAAGTGTGAAGCAAAAACAAAGAGAATCGTGGTGCCTTTATACCACTAAGGAGTGGCAAACACTTATTCAGTCAAAACTCCACAACAGAAGCATAGGAGAACACAATGAATTTGAAAAAGAATATGATTTGTGAAAGATGTCAGTAGTCAGTGCTCTGCCTTTTTTTATAAAAAGGTGTTTTATTAACCTTATTTTTTCTCTTTCCAAAATAAATCTTCCTACAGCCCATTCTTCAGAGAAACTTAGCCAAAAATATATCTGTAGCTTCCATGAGAATCAGAGAGGCTTGGCCAATCACTGAACCAGAACCAGTGCAGGAACCAGTCCTATTCATCAATCCAGTGTGACATGTGTGCAGTTGCAAACAACTCAGAAATTGAAAATGTAACATGAGTAGTTGTCTTCATGTCTTTGCTTCATCCTAAAAATAATGACTGTGTTCTTGAACCTACAGATGATCTAAACCAGTGGCACTGATACACGGGGGAACAGCCCTCATACATTTCAAGGGATGTTATTCTGTAAATCAGCCATGGAAATTCCAATATAGACATTTGTTTTTCATGACTGATCACACTGAAGAGACTAACATGCTAATTCAAGTATTTGGAAGTGATGTCCCCCAGTACTGCCTGGGTGGCTCATATCAATCACAAAGGTTTCTATAGGGGCAAACTTCTAAGGCCTTCTCCTCCTCGAAAAAGTTTATTACCCCAGCCCTGCCTACCAGGGAGAGGTTCATGCTTGTTCCCAAAAACCTCAACTGGCTCCTGAATGCCAAAAACCATATTCATGTCCCTTATATCTTAGACACCAGTAGCCTCAATTGTCCCTTATCAACAGCTAAAACATTCAGATTCTTCTTTGGCAGCTTCTGCATTTCAGTTGTTTATTTAACTATGCACGTTTCTCCAGATTAATGACAAGAGAACATTTCAAGGGCAGCTGAGGACATCTTTATTTTAATATCAGAGCAAATAAGACACATACAGTGCTGAATTGATCATATCACTGTGCTGTGTGTTAAATTCAGTAAAAAAATTTCAGTTTTCCTGAATTTACAGAACATACCGTTTGCTGCTCCAGAATGCTAGAGAAACCAATAGCTGTCCCATAAGTTAGACCCACCTTGATATGAATTATACAGCATTTTTGGTTATCATGCCCATATATCATTTAACACTAAGTATGTGAGAATGTCTGAAGCAATGCAGGATATTAATTTGATCAGTCTTCAGAGCTAATATTATTTTGATTCCTTTCTGTTGTCATAAATTGATTGAATTCCTTTTCTAGGTGATATTAACAGTCCAGACTCTTTTCAGCTCTGTTGCCTTTCACACTTTTAGACCTATTACTGTATTGCTTCAAAATCTATTTGCCTCTGAAGCCTGAAATTCTCAAGTGTCAGACAGCAAAGACAGTTAGCAATTAATTGAATCACAGACAAGACATCTGTCAACGTAATGGGTAGAGTGAGTTTAATATTCATTTTCTCGCACTATCAGAGACACAAAATACAGGTTTTGTTCTATCAAGGGGTTTGCAGCATGCTGAATTTGATTAAGACTAAAGGAATTACAGCTTCTTGGTTTTTCCCCTTGAAAATGCACCATTTTTTTATCTGAATGGGAACATCCTTACTTCTGTTCGGTATTCAGATAAAGTAGCTGGAAAACAGAGTGAGATGTTTTAGGCTGTGGCCCCATCAGTATGCTAATACTCATAATCTCTCTAACTCTTCCAATAAACCCAAATTCTATGTTTTTTACTGATTTCCCACAGCCTGAGATGGAGAACTAAATGCAAATGAACTGTCAGGAACTCAACACAAATAAGACTGAAGTGAAGCTAATTGTGAGAGGAATATTTCTGGAGGGAAGGAGCTGGAACAGGAGTGGACAAAAAGGTTATGAATAGAGTGAGGCTGTTGCACTGAAATGAAGTATACTATGCTTATCTATCTCTTTGGTACTTCCAAGCTCGAGAAGTGTAATGAAATTTACCTGAAAATGACCTTGAAGATAACTTAGCTGGTTCGGAATACTGCTAGTCTCCAGTTACAAGATAGTTAGAGCAAGCTACCATATGTATATTTATATCCCCTGTGAGCTATACTCATTCCTCATTTACTTCCACTTGTTAGGTTTTGAGGGCCAGTTATCTCAGAACCTACCTCTGTGTTCTGAAAGAGAAATAATTAACCATAAGAAGTTCTTCTTCTGAAAGTTCTCAGACAACCTGCATGGAGTTCTGAAATAAAGGACACTCATTTAGGGAACATCTGTTCATCTGATCTGGAATGTGTTGGCCTTCAGGTTAATACCCATCAAAATAGCTACTGTACTGAACTACTGTAGTATCTCATGTCATTGCCTACTTTAATTTCAATTTTAAATAATTATTTCACGATTTGAATCATCTACAAAGTTTTCTAAAAAAAATACACAAATACAATTAAGGGAAATAACACTGACAAACATGCTGATTTTTGTATATTGAAGGAATGTGTCACTTTCCCCAAGCACGTGCAACTAAAATTTCAGAGACTGCATCATTTGGAAAATGATTTACATGGTCTGTTCTTATTCATTAATCTCTTCAGGCTTTTCATTTTGTCACTTTCCACAGGATGACCATGCTTTGTTCAAAAATAGAGACTTCCCAGTAGCACACCTGCATGAAAGAAAACAAACCTTACTGGAGGGATTTTCCAAAAAGTTTGATGTAGTTTGCCAGCCAATTCCTAGCCTCCTTTGAGAAGCTCATCCAACCTATTTCAGTTACATAGGTCAAGCAGAACAAATACACATACCTGAGAATATAGACTTATTGAAAATCATAAGCATAGCTCCAAGTTTCCATTAAAATTAATATGCTTTCTTAAACTTTAACACCTGCATTGCAAACAGAATAAGAGAAATTTATTCTTACATTTAGGAGGAAATTAACTTTTCCTAAAACATTCTAGGCATCAAGTCCTGACTGTTAAAGACAGTGAGGATTTTTGTCATTGATTTCAAGGGAGCTGGAGTTTCACCTTAGATCTTTTGACAGTAGAATACAAGGGACAGCACTGTATCTTTTTAACACATTCTCCACAAAAATACCTTCCACATACAACCTTATTCATCTATTATCATATCAAAATTAGGGATGTTAAATGGTTAATTGGTAAGCGTACCAGTAACTATGAGGCTTGGTTAACTGGACCCTGGCAGTTCACTCCAGTAGCAGCCACCAGTGCTGACCTGGATCAGCAGGGTCAGCAGGCTGGGAAGCAGGACTCTGGATGTGGTGGGATGCGATGTCTGCAACAGGGTCAGTGGTTAATTGGTATATGCTATCATTTACTCAGGTAACTGTTTTAACATCCCTATTGAAAATGCCTAATTGCATTGTTTCTGGGCCCTTTAGAAATGCAGCAAGTTCTATATGTATCAACTTTAAAAATTACATGATCTAGGCTACGTCTACACGTGCACCCAACTTCGAAATAGCTTATTTCGATGTTGCGACATCGAAATAGGCTATTTCGATGAATAACGTCTACACGTCCTCCAGGGCTGGCAACGTCGATGTTCAACTTCGACGTTGCTCAGCCCAACATCGAAATAGGCACAGCGAGGGAACGTCTACACGCCAAAGTAGCACACATCGAAATAAGGGAGCCAGGCACAGCTGCAGACAGGGTCACGGGGCGGACTCAACAGCAAGTCGCTCCCTTAAAGGGCCCCTCCCAGACACACTTTCATTAAACAGTGCAAGATACACAGAGCCAACAACTAGTTGCAGACCCTGTATATGCAGCACGGACCCCCAGCTGCAGCAGCAGCAGCCAGAAGCCCTGGGCTAAGGGCTGCTGCCCACGGTGACCACAGAGCCCCGCAAGGGCTGGAGAGAGAGTATCTCTCAACCCCCCAGCTGATGGCCGCCATGGAGGACCCCGCTATTTCGATGTTGCGGGACGCGGATCGTCTACACGTCCCTACTTCGATGTTGAACGTCGAAGTAGGGCGCTATTCCCATCCCCTCATGGGGTTAGCGACTTTGACGTCTCGCCGCCTAACGTCGATTTCAACTTCGAAATAGCGCCCGACGCGTGTAGACGTGACGGGCGCTATTTCGAAGTTAGTGCCGCTACTTCGAAGTAACGTGCACGTGTAGACGCAGCTCTATTGATTCATCTAGAAGTTTCCATATTTTCACCAGTTTCTTCAATAGCTAATGTCTGAGAATATGTTTACCACAGGTTTGGCTTTGTCTCTTGCATTTTGTAGATATGTCCTTCCCTCACCATCTGTCTTATCAGTTCCAAAGTATTTCAAGTATTGGAGGGGTAGCCGTGTTAGTCTGGATCTGTAACAGCAACGAAGGGTCCTGTGGCCCCTTATAAACTAACAGAAAAGTTTTGAGCATGAGCTTTCGTGAGCACAGACTCATCTGAGCATCTGATGAAGTGAGTCTGTGCTCCCAAAAGCTCATGCTCAAAACTCTTCTGTTAGTCTATAAGGTGCCACAGGACCCTTCATTAATGTATTTCAATTTACCTGGATCATTGGCTCTAGCATGCTTCACAATTCCATCTGGGATGGAAAATTTACAAAATGGTTGACTGTGATGTAAGTTTTCCACACCAGTATTAACCATTCAGGACATGTTTAGGGTATTTTCTTTTATTGAAAATGTGGAAATTATTTAAGTAATTTTAAACAAAATGGATATTATATACACAAGGACACATCTGTTTTGTAGTATATTTTAACCTCTGCACTATGTACATGATTTTGTGTGTGTGTGAAAAATTGTTGCAATTACGTAGTTTATTATTAAATGGTTCTGAATTATTAGAAATATATTAAGCAAATCAGTCTTCTACTTGTTCACCACTCTCAGCAATGAACGGAAAGTTCCTGCTGATCAGGACACATTGACATTGATATGACATGGCAAAAAGTAAGGCATTTGAAGAGGTAAGAGGGCCACCAAGTAAATTGCCTATTCAGCATGAACTGAAATTGTTTGAAAAATTACCCTGATCAGTTCACATTCTGAAAAGGATATAATGACATTAATAACATTCCTGACACTTGTCCCAAGAGACCATGTTTAATGAGGAATCTCAGACCAGCATTTACTGTATTTTTTCTGAGAAAAGGAATTTGTCTGGGGAATATGGAAGGCCAGCTTGATGGTCTGATTGTTGAACATCTGTGGGGTTTTCCTCTAGGATGGCAAAGGTGGTTGAAGATGCTAAAAAGTTAGCAGGATCTTGTCCTCAGTTACTACTAGCAGAAAGTTATTTTGTTTTTTAAGTTAAGGGTCATCAACCATCCTCAATCTAAATACTTTCCTCCTTGTCTGTCAATTAATTCTACCAGTTTGCTTCTGTGACATATTGAGTTGGTTTTTTGGAAAGCAAAACTAGGTTTTCATGATTGCCAGAATAGAGAAGAGCATTTCAGGGGCTTCAGTTTTGAGGCACTGAACTAAACTCAATGATTTTGGAATGTTTGCATTGTATAACAACCTTAAAAGGTAGGCAGGCACCCCATGCTAATTAAGCAATATTAAAAAATATTTGCAGTGTGTTCCTCAATAACCTTAGGTCTTGGAGGTCCTAGTACAGACTCAGTTGCCTAACATAGGCTACGTCTACACGTGAAGCCAACATCGAAATAGCTTATTTACATTGAAATAGGCTATTTCGATGAGTAACGTCTACACGTCCTCCAGGGCTGGCAACGTCGATGTTCAACTTCGACGTTGCGCGGCACCACATCGAAATAGGCGCTGCGAGGGAACGTCTACACGCCAAAGTAGCACACATCGAAATAAGGGTGCCAGGCACAGCTGCAGACAGGGTCACAGGGCAGACTCAACAGCAAGCCGCTCCCTTAAAGGGCCCCTCCCAGACACAGTTGCACTAAACAACACAAGATCCACAGAGCCGACAACTGGTTGCAGACCCTGTGCCTGCAGCATGGATCCCCAGCTGCCGCAGCAGCAGCCAGAAGCCCTGGGCTAAGGGCTGCTGCCCACGGTGACCATAGAGCCCCGCAGGGGCTGGAGAGAGAGCATCTCTCAACCCCTCAGCTGATGGCCGCCATGGCGGACCCCGCTATTTCGAAGTTGCGGGACGCGCAACGACTACACGGTCCCTACTTCGACGTTGAACATCGAAGTAGGGCGCTATTCCTATCCCCTCATGGGGTTAGCGACTTCGACGTCTCACCGCCTAACATCGAAGTTAACTTCGAAATAGCGCCCGGCGCGTGTAGCCGTGACAGGCGCTATTTCGAAGTTAGTGCCGCTACTTCGAAGTAGCGTGCACGTGTAGACACGGCTATAAAGAGTCATTTTTAAGGCAGTTTGGGAGCCACAGAAGGAGGGCGTAAATGCAAAATCTTATTACTCAGTACAGTACATCAATAAGATTCAGATGGACCAATCCGTTATGTTACACTAGCCATTAGGACAACTCCTTTAAAGGATACTTTCCAATTTGATAGGTCATGAGACTGAAGCCTGTGTACTAAAATGCTGACTGAAGCCATTCATTGTTATGAAGCTCCACATAACTTTGAATATAAACACTAGGATCAAAGAGCCACATATGGAGAAACCAATACTTCAGTCTTGACAGAGTAGATTTTTCAGAGCAACAAAGTGACTTAGGCACACAAGTCCCATCAAAAATGAATTCAGATTATTCTTCAGAATTTCCTTGGTGCTTTTGAAGAGCTGGTGAAAAAGAGCACCTCAGCAACCCAGCATGTTCACAACACTTTCTTTTTATTACAAATGGTAATTTGATTAGTTCAAAGATAATTTTACCCATACAAGATTTTTCCCTAGTCCAATGTAAAAATGTGTTTGGCTCTGATGACTATATAAAGCTAAAACTAATGAGGAGTCCTGTGGTTCCTTAGAGATGAAAAGATTTATTTGAGAAAAAAGCTTTTGTGGGCAAAAACCCAATTTCTGAGATGCATGTTAGTTTTTAAGATGCCACAGGACTCCTCATTATTTTTGTGGATACAGACTAACACAACTACTGGTCTGAGTGTGTATATATATAGATACTACGTTAAAAAATTACATTATTTTAATTTCAGTCATTCCCAAGATGTGAAGCAATTGCTTTTATTTTGCATACTTTTTCCTATTCTGGAGAAGAAAATGTTTTGATCTGCCCAAAGGGAACAGAGTAGACATTTTCTAAATTATGCTAATGACTAGGCCTATTTTTTGGGTGGGGAGAGGGAGCAACAGATTTTTAAATGTGTTCAACACTCAGCAGTTCCCACTGTGGTGCTTACAGACAGATTTGAAAATGAGCTTGGCACACAGTGGCCTGAGATCCTTTCAAAATCCAGCCACTTTGTTTGATTCATAAATGGAAGCAGAGGTCAGCCAGGCTGACAACCACCACAGGTACCATGGCCAGGTGTGTTAGGGGGTTGACTGAAGGGATGAGACCTTGGGCAGTCAGCCCTTACCTCTGCCCAGACCCCACAGAGTCACACAGAGCAGGCTCTGGCACTCTTGCAACAATTCAAATGGGCCTGGGCCTCTGCTCACTGCTACTGCCACAATAGCAACATCAGTGGCTGGGCCTGCTGGGCCCCTTTGAATTGCTAGGCCCCAGTACAAGTGCCTCCTTTTTCTCCACCCCTTCTAAGATTCTAGCTAATTCTAGATAAGATGTTTGCAAACCTGACTTTAAAGCAAGCTCGGATGCTGCACCTTTATTCATTTCTTTGGATAATTCTATTCAAGTTTCAATTATGTATGCCAAGATTTCCTAATGTGGTGGCAAATTGGAGTGTAATGTAATACACTTTGCAAAAGAGGGGACTTAATAGTATATGAACACAACAGAACTTAGCTTTTACAGTTTTGCTGAGAACGTTGGGAGAGATTGCTGGCTTTAGCATAAAGTACCACATTTACAACTTAACAAAGCAGGAAATGATTAGGTATAACTACAATCTTAATAGAAATTTTAAGCTGCTCTCTTTAGATACACTACAGGAGTGAAGCAGAGAAAATTTGACAAAGACATCTAGCGTTGAGTGTGTACATTTTAAGTAGATGAATTGTATACAGTAAAGACCAAATAGAATTCACACAAATGTAAAAGGCCAGCCCAAGTCACTGAACCCACAATGAATCTATGCCCAACTTACTTGCTAGAGGGTGGATGGAACAGGACCTTAGGTATGGATCCCTAACTTGCTTCTTATAGGTTAGTACAGAGACCCTTTTACTGAAGGGTTACAGAACCTTCAGATAGCCATTAACAACAAATGGAAGGCTAGATTTAGAGGGGCAGTGACCATGACTATACTGCATATCCAGAAACAGCAACTAGGTACAACTATGTAGGAAACCATGTGGCCTACTTCAAGATGATGAGGGTAGATTTTAGTCCCTTGATGTCTGAACAAACTCCTTAAGTTTTGTCCAGAACTTGAGAATGTAACTCCTTAAATTGAGCTTAACTGAAAATGGACAGTAGATTTCCTCCATCTTCCAACTGGGAGCCTGACAAGGATTCTCTTTGGCCCTTGAATGTGCAAAGGGCGTTGGATATTTGAATGGTTCCATCTTCTACGCCTAGAGGGGCATAGCTGTAGCGAAGCTTTTCTTTTGTTCTGCAGAGGGGAGGCAGGGATCCCTCCTTATCTTTCATCCCTATGATGTACTGACATTTTTGTTTTCCTCCTCTTCTGCTCAGATTAAACCAAGGAAGAGGGAGCACACTAATTTCTCCTGGAAATGAAACTCTCTACATCTGACTGTGGAAGAAGCACACAAAGCATGCTATTGAGAGACAAAGGTATGAAATCTAAGTGGCTGAAGTCAACTCAAGGGTGTCCTTTGAAAAATATTACCGGTCAGGATGCATGAAAGTTGCCGAAAGTTCAACCTACCACATCTTAAATTAAATACGTCGCATTTTGCATGGCATTCAAAGCAGTTGTCCTGGGATTTATACTGAACTTACAAATGCACCATGCAGAGTTTTGAAAAGTTTAACCACAGACTTTAACCAAAGACTTCTAATGCAATTAAAGATAGCCCAGATTCTCTCAGCCTTTTTCCAACCACTTTGTAACAATCACATGGGCCCAAGCTGCAGAAGCTGGCTTTAACAGGGCCCATCTAGAATTCCTAAAACACAGATTTCAGTTGGTACAAGAGGTATAGTCAGTTCCTACACCAGTAGTTTAATCCCTGTTGTGGTTATAGGGAGTAAATTGCAGCACATTGGGCGTGGCCTGAGTGCACTCGTATCACGCAAGTTCACAACTGGCACATGGCCAGATAGATTCCATAGCCAGTTCTCAAAAACATGAATAGCCCCTACAATGTTCTAATTTACAACAATGGCTGTAGGTTAATGTAAAGGCACTACAAGAAGCAGGGAGATGAAATTTATTCCCTGATAGTTTATTCTCCTCTCCCGTGCTCTGTATTTGTCAGTGCAGGAGGGAAGCCAGGCCTTACCGTTTTGCACATGTTAGCTGAATTTTAATAGACAATATACTGCCATAATGAGAAATGATCTATAATATTCAATAGAGCAAATAATTTTAAAATTACTTTTGCTACGTCATACAATGAAAAGTCAAAATATTACAAAAACAAGTTTTGTTTGGCCAGGATTTTTCTGAGTATCTAGTATAAACATGCATTTTATCACACAGTTAATTTTGAATGGGACCATGGTCTCATTCTGTGCCCAGGATTGACAGCACATAGTGAACAAAACAGATGTTTATGTTGCTTTTTCATTCTCCCTATTCAATGTATGGTCCCTAAAATAAGTATTGTGCAGTTTTGAAGTCTGCACTGACTGTGGACATTAATCTCTTTTATAGGCTTGTCTCTGGCTTTCCTTACAGCAGTATTTTCCTAAGAAAACAATTTATTCTCCCAACACCTTTATATTATCATTATTTTACAGAGGTACAAAGGGCTTGTCTACCCTTGCCCCCCAGCTTCGAAGGGGGCATGTTAATCAGGGTGATGAGAGATTACTAATGAAGTGCTGTGGTGAACATGCAGCACTTCATTAGGCTAATTCTCCCTATAGAAAGTTTGAAGCATCAAACTTTGAAGTTCTGGCATGCGTCTAGCTGAGGGCACTTTGAAGTGCTCATGCTACTTCAAAGTACCTTTACTGCATGTCCATGGCAGTGCTTCATTACCATATTCTGAAGTGCCACATTACCATAGCCCTTCCAAAAGGTGGGGCTAGTGTGGTCATGGTCTCTGGCTGGGTTTACACTTGCCCCCAACTTCAAAGGGGGCATGGTAATCAGGGTGATGGGAGATTACTAATTAAAATTTTGGGGAGCAAGGTCACTTCGAAGTTTGATGCTTTGAAGTTGTTGCAGGGGAAAATTAGCCTAATGAAGTGCTGCATATTTACTTTACTTTATTAGTAATCTCCCGTCACCTTCTGGTTTTGGAAATAAGGGGCTTTCAAAATCAAGGGGTTCATTTTGAAAGGCCCATGACTACATAGGCCACATGTGTTTTGAAACTGGCAGTTCTGAAGCACATACAGATGCCATTATACTAATGAGGCACTGCATATTCATGGAAGCACCTCATTAGCACATTCCAAAGTGCCACATTACCATAGCCCTTTTAAAAGGAGGGGCTAGTGTGGCCACGGCCACAGTGTTTCAATGAACTCTTCGAGATGATATAGGAAGTAAGTGGTAGAGGATCCATTTGAATTGCTTAACCACTAATCTTTTCGTCTTCTCAAACAGCCTTCGCCATTCCTTATGGAGCATCAATTTCTGCAGTGAATTATGGGGCAGACATCAGTGTCACTCGCATGACATCAAAGAACAGCAGCAAGGAATAGGATTGGTTGGTGTGGACTCTGGGCTAATCCATTACACTTATATGCAACTGTCAATGTGAGTTCAATTGAAAATGAAGTCCTAGAATGGAAATGCCTTTCCCGTATGCATGTGTACAACCTCTTCCAATTACCATTAAAAACAATGCCATACCACAAAACAGAATGTTTTGGCATTATTGTCATTGTTAAATAGGAAATAATAAATTAAGTCTGGCATTAGGAAAATCTAATGCATTTGCAAATATAACATTGTACAGTAGTGCCTTGATTTACACGAGGGTTGTGTTCTCATACACCCTTGCATAACTGGAATTTCCTGTAAGTCAGGGGTGGCTTTTTTCCCTGGTGGAACACATGTTCTGCAGCTGGGGAAGCAGCAGGACACCTGGAGCCTCTTTTGAGAGGTAAGTCCTGGGTTGTGGGGATGTATCTGGGGAGGATCAAGCCTGGCAGTGTCTGAGGCTGTGGGAGAGGGGCAGAGGGGTTAAATCTGGGACGAGTTAGGGCTGCAGGAGGACTGGGGTAGAGTTGAGCTGGAACTGTGTGTGGTGGGGGCGGGTGAACCAGGGCAGGGCGGGGGTTGAGCTAGAGCCATGCACGAGGGTGGTGAGCTGAAGCTGTGTAAGGATGGTAAGTTTGGCCACCAGGGGGTTTGAATCAGAGCTGCGTGTGGGGGTGAGTTGTGCCAGAGCTGCATGCAGGGGGGCGTGGTTGAGGGGGGTTGAGCTGGGCAACAAGTATGGGAGGGGGTTGAACAAGGGCTAGGGGGTGGCTGAGCTGGAGCCATGCATGATGGCTGGTGAACCAGAGCTGGGCGCAGCGGGGGTGAGCCAGAGCTGCGTGCTGGTGGTGAGCAGGGCTGGGAGGAGGTTGAAGTGAGGCCACATATGGACGGGGAGTTGAGCCAGGGCCAGGGCCAGGGGGAGAGAGATTTTGAGTTGCACTTAACTCAAGTCAATGGCTACGTCTACACGTGCACGCTACATCGAAATAGTCTATTTCGATGAATAACATCTACACGTTCTCCAGGGCTGGCAATGTTGACGTTCAACTTCGACGTTGGGCAGCACCACATCGAAATAGGCACTGCGAGGGAACGTCTACACGCCAAAGTAGCACACATCGAAATAAGGGTGCCAGGAACAGCTGCAGACAGGGTCACAGGGCAGACTCAACAGCAAGCTGCTCCCTTAAAGGGCCCCTCCCAGACACACTTGCACTAAACAACACAAGATCCACAGAGTCGACAACTGGTTGCAGACCCTGTGCATGCAGCATGGATCCCCAGCTGCAGCAGCAGCAGCCAGAAGCCCTGGGCTAAGGGCTGCTGCCCACGGTGACCATAGAGCCCTGCAGGGGCTGGAGAGAGACCGTCTCTCAACCCCGCAGCTGATGGCCACCATGGTGGACCCCACTATTTCGATGTTGCGGGACGCGGATCATCTACACGTGCCCTACTTCGACGTTCAACTTCGAAGTAGGGCGCTATTCCCATCCCCTCATGGGGTTAGCGACTTCGACGTCTCGCCGCCTAACATCGATTTCAACTTTGAAATAGCGCCCAACACGTGTAGCCGTGATGGGCGCTATTTCGAAGTTGGCGCCGCTACTTCGAAGTAGCGTGCACGTGTAGACGCAGCCAATGTGAGTTAAGCACAACTTGAACTTGTGCATTTCGAGGGTTTATTATATATATTTCTCTCATTTTTTTTAAAACCTTATATATTTATATACTAACAGACTTAGCCAGTGCTGCTTGGGTCCTGATTTTTTTAAAATAAAAGGAAAATATACCTGCTTTATTTAAATTATTGCATTTTTCAAAAATACGCTGTTATTTTTGTAAAGTTAATTTTAATTTTGGATTTCCAACACATTTATTTTTTATACCTGTAAATTCTTCTCATTGTCTATGTTTTAACTAATAAAAGGGCTATAGTCTTTTTCATTTCCAATAACAATTTCTTCTAGTTTTCAACTTTACTAATTGATTTAGCTGTGCCAAACCAGAGCACAACTCCAAAGTTGTCTGTTTTACCTCTTTTCTGTAATGTTCACTGATTAAAAATCCATTCCAGGTTCATCCTATTTTTCAGAATCATCTTGGTTTAGTATCTTTCAACATTTGCTCAGTTATGTCAATGTTGAGGACTAGCTCTTACAGTTTAGGATGAGTTCTTGAACAAACAATCAAATAAACAAATAAACAAACAAACTCTCTAAATATATAATAAATTTATGCCATCGATACCATAGTTATGAGCAATGTAGATGTAGATTTAATGTGTGTGTGTGTATACACATACAAATTGCACCTCCTAAAACTGGCACTCTCTGGGCTGGCAACTTCCTTTGTCTGACAGAATCAGGGATGCTCCTGGACCAGAGAGCCCAGGCAGCTGCATGGGGCTGGAGGAGCTTGTCAGCATCCACCAGCAGCTGCACAGGGATGGGACTGTGGCTGGAAGGGCCAGTATCCCCTGGCAGCCAGAAAGGACCAGGGCCAGAGGGGCCTGAAGAGCTAGCCTGCCCCTGGCAGCCACGTGGAGCTGGAGAAATCATTTGGTGTCCCTTCGTGGCTATGCAGGACCAGGGCTGGAGTCCCCTGACAACTATAAGGGGCAACAGTGGATGCGAGACAGTGTCTGGCTGGCCCCACAGCAGCTGGAAGAGCTGCTCAGTGTATGGGTGGGATTGAGGCAAGAATACCTGACTGTGGGTCCATACAGGGGACTTCCCCTGATCTGGCATATTCTCTTGTTTGGGAAGTACAACCTGTGTTGTTTGTTTTTATTCCATTTATAACAGTTTCCATGATCCAAAAAGAAATTTTAAGATGTGTCTTAGCAAGTTCTTATGGTTTTTCCTCCTACTAAAACACATAAAGATATAAATAATGTTTACAAGCAAACTACTATTACACAAAACAGTTTCAAGCATTTAAATCATGTGGTGGAGGGCTGTTAAGTATTGTATATGATGATAGTTTCACATACTGATGAAGCTGTGAAAGAGCAAAATCAAAAAATAATTGGGCCAAAAGTTGAAGATTCATTATTAAAACAGCAGGTTTAATAGTTTCAGAATACAAATATTTAGCAGTAGGCCTCTATCCTGAAAAGGGGTGTAACTCAGAGAAGCTTTTCATACTGTGGTAGTCAACTGGAGGCAATGGGGCAATGAATTGATGGAACTTGTTATTGCTCTAATTTGTGCCGGCTGACCGTGGTGGAGAGTTATGGCAGCTGGGGATAGTCAGAGCACAGCATGGTCTTCCCTTCTGTACTGTGCAGGAGATGGCTAGGAATCTCCACCAGGGGACTGTACATGGCTTACACTGCCTTTGCACTTCTCAGAAGATAGAAGAGAATCTGCCTTATGATGTTTGTAACACGAGATGTGACTCAAGTCCATGTGTCCATAAATGACGTTCAAGCCTTTAAAGTTCAGAGCATCATCACCTGTTTTTGAAGTTGGGAGATGGGGTGCTCAATGCTTTAAGAATCAAGCCCAGAAGTAGCATTTGTATGTAGACATTAGTGAATTAATAATGTTTGTGAATTTCCATCTAACTTGCTGTAAGCATTTTATAGGTTAATTAATCACACAAACACAATCACTAAGAAATAATTAAACTATTCAATATACGTGAAGGAAAAGTCCCCCATCGGGGGGGAGGAGGGAAGAGGAAAAAGTGACTGGATAAAACTGACCTAGGAAGTCATTTTATCAGATGGCTAACTATAGATTTTAGGGACCCAAATTTGAAACATTTTAGTCTTCAACGAGGCCCATTGACAGGGGAGGACAAGGTGAGCAAATAGACAGGAACACAACATTTCAAGAGAGCCTGGAGCTCCCAGCCACTGTCACTGCCACAGTAGCAGCAGTGGCAACCAGGAGATCTGACCCCTTTGGAATGTCATAGGGCATAGCTCTGCATGGTTTCTGAGTGCTAGGCAGGGGCCCAGTGCCTTTCTTTGGTCAGCACTAAGGACGGATTGCCATTGTCCACACTGCTTTCTGTCAGAGACTCCACCCTTTCTGTGGGTGTGCCAGGTGCCCCACAGCTTGCCCCCTGGCCTTCAGTGGCAATCAGCCCTCTGGTCTTCAGCTCAGGGCATCATATGCTATTTTCTAATCATTATTTCCCCTATACTTTAATATCATTGTTCATGTAATGAGAATGAATATCTGACAATTACAACCGTAAGAGACAAGGGAGATGTGGTAATATCTTTTACTGGACCACTTTCTGTTAGTGAGAGAGACTTCACCCACCTTTTCTTGCAGATCTCCTGGGACTGACACAGCTACAATCCCACTGCATCATTCCAGCTATGTTTATATGAGGTTCTTCTTTGTCAGCAAGAAATACCATACAAATGCTTTGTTGTTTATGTAGGCACAACACACACATGAATATAGACACGATATATAAAATAGACACAACTTTGTGATTATTCATGTGTTCCATTGAAAACAACTGTGCCTACATCCTGAAAGAATATGTCAATAAAGGATTCAGCTGAGGTAATATCTCATTACTGAAATTAAAATAATGATACTCAATTAATTGTGTGTTAATCAATTGTACACTTGGCAAATTGCTCCGTTTGAGAGGGAATCTGAATAGGTCAATAGATCAATCTTCCTCCAAATCATATATATAAAATCAAAACTATAGCACAGGTATTACTGTTATTGAAGAATTTTCACTCTAAGAATTTCCTTTCCACAGAAATGCCATCAGTTAGCAATTACTTTGGCCACTTCCAGGACTGAAATTTTAGATATAGGATACACTTTCTTCATGCTCTTGCTCTAAATTCCTTTCACCTATATAAATACCAGGCACAAAAATGTTGCTTCAATATGTCACTTGGGTTGTAATTGTGAATTACTTGATAGTTAAACACATGTAATTATTCAGCTTCCTCCAATTTAACTCTTTGGAGTTGCTGTGTATGCCCATGTCTGCATGCACTAGATATTATGTGACCTCTCAGAAAAACAGCTTCACTTTTGGCAGGTACAATTTTGCTTCCGAAATCAATTTTAAGTAGGTATTAGCAGAATAATATCTAACTACAACAGTCTGTCTGTAAATTATACATCCCAAAGGTCATAAGAACATAGGAACATAAGAACGGCCATACTGGGTCAGACCAAAAGTCCATCTAGCCCAGTATGCTGTCTGACGACAGTAGCCAGTGCCTGGTGCCCCAGAGGAGGTGAACCAAAGACAATGATCAAGCGATTTGTCTCCTGCCATCCATCTCTCGCCTTCAACAAAAGGCTAGGCACCACACCTTACCCCTTGCTAATAGCCATCTATGGACCTAACCTCCAAATATTTATCGAGCTCTTTTTTAAACTCTGTTAGAGTCCTGGCCTTCACAGCATCCTCTGGTAAGGAGTTCCACGGGTTGACTGTGCGCTGTGTAAAGAAAAACTTTCTTTTATTAGTTTTGAACCTGCTACCCATTAATTTCATTTGGTGTCCTCTAGTTATTATAGTATGGGAACAAGTAAATAACTTTTCTGTATTCACTTTCTCCACACCATTCATGATTTTATATACCTCTATCATATCGCCCCTCAGTCTCCTCTTTTCTAGACTGAAAAGTCCCAGTCTCTCTAGCCTCTCCTCATATGGGACCCTTTCCAAACCCTTAATCATTTTAGTTGCCCTTTTCTGAACCTTTTCTAATGCCAATATATCTTTTTTGAGGTGAGGAGACCACATCTGCACGCAGTACTCAAGATGTGGGCGTACCATAGTTTTATATAGGGGAAGTAAGATATTCTTTGTCTTATTTTCTATCCCTTTTTTAATTATTCCTAACATCCTATTTGCTTCACTGACTGCCGCTGCACACTGTGTGGATGTTTTCAGAGAACTATCCACTATAATTCCAAGATCCCTTTCCTGATCTGTTGTAGCTAAATTTGCCCCCATCATATTATATGTATAATTAGGGTTATTTTTCCCAATGTGCATTACCTTACACTTACCCACATTAAATTTCATTTGCCTTTTTGCTGCCCAATCACTCAGTTTGCTGAGATCTTTTTGAAGTTCTTCACAGTCTGCTTTGGTTTTGAGTATCCTGAACAGTTTGGTGTCATCTGCAAACTTTGCCACCTCACTGCTTACCCCTTTCTCTAGAACATTGACAAATAAGTTGAACAAGACTGGTCCCAGGATTTGGCATCCTTGGGGAACACCACTAGTTACCCCTTCCATTGTGAAAATTTAACCTTTTATTCCTACCCATTGTTTCCTGGCTTTTAACCAGTTCCCAATCCATGAAAGGATCTTTCCTCCTATCCCATGACCACCTAATTTACATAAGAGCCTTTGGTGAGGGACCGTGTCAAAGGCTTTCTGGAAATCTAAGTATACTATGTCGACTGGATCCCCCCTGTCTGCATGCTTGTTAACCCCTTCAAAGTACTCTAATAGATTAGTAAAACACAACTTCCCTTTACAGTAACCATGTTGACTTTTGCTCAACAAATCGTGTTCCTCTACGTGTCTGACAATTTTATTCTTTACTATTGTTTCTACTAATTTGCCCAGTACTGATGTTAGACTTACCAGTCTATAATTGCTAGGGTCTCCTTTATAACCCTTTTTAAATATTGGTGTTATATTAGTTGTCTTCCAATCATTGGGTACCGAAGCTGATTTAAAGGATAGGTTACAAACCACCGTTAATAGTTCCGCAATTTCATATTTGAGTTCTTTCAGAACCCTTGGGTGAATATCATCTGGTCCCAAAGACTTGTGACTGTTTAGTTCCAAAACCTAATAGTTCCTATCAATTAGTTCCAAAACCTCCTCTAATGATACTTCAATCTGGGACAGTTTCTCAGATTTGTCACCCATAAAGGACGGCCCAGATTTGGGAATCTCTCTAACATCCTCAGCCGTGAAGACTGAGGCAAAGAAATCATTTAGTTTTTCTGCAATGGCATTATCTTCCTTGATTGCTCCTTTTATGTCTCTATCGTCCAGGGACCCCACTGCTTTTTTAGCAGTCTTCCTGCTTTTAATGTACTTAAAAAACATTTTACTATGTTTTTTTGAATTTATGGCTAACTGTTCCTCAAAATCTTTTTTGGCTTTTCTTATTACATTTTTACATTTAATTTGGCAGTGTTTATGTTCCTTTCTATTTTGATCACTAGGATTTGACTTCCACTTTTTAAAAGATGCCTTTTTATCCCTCACTGCCTCGTTTACATGGTTGTTAAGCCATGGTGGCTCTTTTTTAGGTCTTTTACTGTGTTTTTTAATTTGGGGTATACATTTAAGTTGGGCCTCTAATATGGTATCTTTGAAAAGTTTCCATGCAGCTTGCAGGGAGTTTACTCTAGTTACTCTACACAGGAATATTCAATGTTGTTATGTTATGGGCACTATTTCCAAGCGGTCCTGTAGTAACCTCTTGGACCAGATCCTGTGTTCCACTCAGTACTAAATCAAGAATTGCCTCTCCCCTTGTGGGTTCCTGTACCAGCTGCTCCAAGAAGGAGTCATTTAAGGCATCAAGAAATTTTCTCTCTGAATCCCTTCCTGAGGTGACATGTATCCAGTCAATATGGGGATAATTGAAATCCCCCATTATTAGTGAGTTTTTTATTTTGATAGCCTCTCTAATCTCCCTTAGCATTTCAGCATCAGTATCACTGTCCTGGTCAGGTGGTCAATAATATATCCCTAGTGTTATATTCCCATCAGAGGAAGGAATTGCTATCCATAGTGATTCTATGGAATGTTTTGATTCATTTAGGATTTTTATTTCATTTGATTCTACATTATCTTTCACATACAATACCACTCCGCCACCCGCTCGACCCATTCTGTCCTTCCAATATATTTTATATCCCGGTATGATAGAGTCCCACTGATTGTCCTTATTCCACCAGGTTTCCGTGATGCCTATTATGTCAATCTCCTCCTTTGATATAAGGTACTCTAATTCACCCATCTTATTAGACAGACTTCTAGCATTTGTGTAAACGCACTTTAAAAAACTACCACTATTCATATGCCTGCCCTTCCCTGATGTATTGGATTCTTTTACATGTGATTTTTTCTCATCTGATCTGGCCCATACTCTATCATCTCCCTTCTTCTCTTTCTGACTGAATTCTAGAGAATCGTGATCAATGGAGTCTTGCCTAAGAGAAGTCTCCCTCTAATCCACGTGCTTCTCCGCACCAATTGGCTTTCCCCCATAGGTCTACCCCGGTAAGTCATGGGAGACAGATAAGTAGATCTGATGGTCCCCAAACTTATCTGTGGGCAGGAGCCAACATTCTGACCTCACATAGGGAAGAGGAAGGACCATCCAAGTGTGAACCTGATCTCTCCAATCTGACTTGTAAAGGAGGGAATATTTTGAAAGATTCTGCTTCTCAATGACAATTTCTTTAGGGAAGAGAGTGGAGGCAGGAGAAGACATCCCCTCACTGTCCATCCACCAAGTTTGATCTTATCTTAGTTGATACATAGGGAGGTGCATGTTGTCAGGTACTCCACTCCACCCCAGATTTCTGCTTGGCATTCCAGGGGGGAATGGAGAGGGGCTCCCTTCTCCCACTGTGCCTACTCGCTGGAATGCTCAGCCCCTGTCCCTGGCAGCCAGGCCCAGCAGTCAATTTTCGTGGCTGCTCTGAGTCTCTGCACTCTTCAGCATGGTAGTTGCATGAAAAACAGCTGAGCTGGGGAGGTGGAAGCTGCCCACTTCTCCTCCAGGCCCCATAGGCAGTGTCAGAGCTGAGTATGCCAAAAATGTGCAGGGTGGAGGGAGGAGGGATGCACCACTCACTTGGCACCTGTTCCTAGCAACTGGGCCCAGGTGGGATCAGAATGCCACCCCCTCCCCAGCCTGGCACTCTCTCTGAGGCAACTTTCTTGTTACTCAGAACAACGACCGAGAGCAGCCAGTGGGAGAAGTGCCTTCCTCCCATTCCTCACAAAGAACTGACTACCAAAGAGAGTGGCTGAAATGTGCTGGGGGTAGCAGTAGCAGAAGGAGGAAAGAGTGCCTCCCAGAGGTACCTTTGATGGTGCTGGAAATGCATGGTATCATCAGGCTGGCCTTAGGTTTGGGAGATCACTAGAGAAGGTGGTAGGAGCAGGTTTTCTATCATTGCTCAGCCAGAGCTAGCTGGGCCCAGAGGCATGTGTTCCCTGGCCAAGTGACCCCACGAGAATGTAGGATTGCCTCTTGTGGTCCAGTATCAGGAGGCATGGATTGTCTATAGTTCCTGTTGTGTAAAGGTCACTGCCTGCACAAACTGAATATGCCCTTCTTCACAAATACTTCCCTCTTTCCTCAAAGGCAACTCCTCAAACGAAGATCATGCCACCTCTCTTTTCTCAGTCACTGATTCCTTCCCTAATGTTTCCACTTGTTCTCTACACACTGCTTTATTACAATTGGGGAACATCTCTCTTCCCTTCTGACATCCACTTGGGAATTACAAAACAAATATCAACTGTCTCTAAGACTACTAGCAACAAAATATAATCTACCAAATGTAAAAATTGTTCTTCCAATAGTGAAACAAAAGTTACTAGAGTTTTTCTTGAGGAATATTTTACTGTTTTCAAATTCTGAAACAGCAAACATCAGGATTTTTTAGTTTCTGGACTCTATTGTGCTTTTACTACCATAGAGTTTGGCAGGTGGGTGAAAAGCAGCTCATCTGGGCTACGTCTACACTAGCACACTACATCAAAGTAACCTATTTTGACGTAAGAACATTGAAATAGGCTACTTCAATGCATGTTGTCTACACATCCTCCAGGGCTGGTGCCATTGATGTTCAACGTCGAAATAGCGACGGAGAATGTCGAAAGGAGCCACCCCAGAAGGAAATGCAGAGCGTCCACACACACAAGCACTCCCTATCGAAATAAGGGCCAGCAAAGCCCCAAGCCGCTCCCTTAAAGGGCCCCTCCCAGACACATTTGGCCTGCACAGCACGAGATCCACAGAGCCAACAACTGGTTGCAGACCCCGTGCACGCAGCATGGACTCCCAGCTGCAGCAGCAGCCAGAAGCCCTGGGCTAAGGGCTGCTGCACGCAATAACCATAGAGCCCCGCAGGGGCTAGACAGAGTGTCTCTCAACCCCTGAGCTGATGGCCACCATGGAGGACCCTGCTATTTTGAAGTAGCATGACACGGATCGTCCACACATGCCCTACTTCTTAATTGAACGTCGAAGTAGGGCGCTATTCCCATCTTCGGATAGGAATAGCAATTTTGACGTCTCACCGCCTAACGTTGATTTCAACATCGAAACAGCGCACGGCATGTGTAGACGTGACACGTACTATTTCGACGTTGTGCCAGCTACTTCAAAGTAGCTGGCTAGTATAGATGCACCCCTGTGATGGTGGGTCCTAAAGGAATTCCAGACCTTCCTAAAATACACACTTTTACTTGGTACCTCATGTGTTCACCATTCACTTTAACCATAGGTGCTGACTCTGGGAATGCTCCACCTCAAGGGAAAATTCAGCAGGTGTGTGGCACCCCTGGGAACCAAGCTCACCCCCACAACCCACTTCTCCCCAGTGCCTCCCGCTTAATGGTTGCCCTACTGATCTACTCCGTCTCCCTCCCAGCACCTCCCACTGGCCACAAAACAGCTGTTTCAAAGTATTCAGAGTGAGGGAGAAAAGTGAGAACATGACACACTTGGAGGAGGGGGTGGAAAACAGCAGGGGAAGAAGCTAGGGGGAAGGGGCATGGTGGGGATTTGGGAAACACGTGGAGTAGGAGTGGGATGTTTCTGGAGTGGAGCAGGGGGTCAAGCACACGCTTTGCCCCCCCCCCCCCCCCCCGCAAGCAGAACAGTTTTAATCATCACCTCTTGGACAGTTTGAAGGATATTGTCACCTCAATCTTCCCATTTTGGGGATTCTAGTGCCAACAGTTATGGCATCTCCCTCCCCCACACAAACTCTCATTACACAAATGCAAAGACAGTACAGAGTGTTGCTATTATTGCATTGCTGTGTATGTTATGGTTGTGGCAATACACACAGCAGTTAGGGTAAAAAAATAGCATGCTCCTGCTACAAGATTATGTCATAACCAGCATTTTGTTTTTGTGCCAGTACTTGCCTGTACTGTGTACTGACACCGTGGCAGCCCCAGCTGCAGGATTGGCTGTGGGGGGCAGGGGAAACTGGCTGAGAACTGGCTCCTTTTTTGTTTTGTTTTTTTTAACAACAACAAGCAGCACTGGTCGTAACACAACTGATTTCTTAGAATGCAGAACACCACACACAAATCCAGGGGAGCTGATAGCCTGTACAGGTCCCTAGGCAATGTGGAGGATAGCTCTGTGCTTCTGAAAGCAGCAGGACTAAGAGCACAAGGGGCAAGTCTAAGGACAGCCAGTCATCAGTGCCACTGAATCACACCATATTGCCCACCCACCCCACACTCCCACCCCTTAGTGTTCCCTGGAGCATGTGACATGGCGTTCTGGCACTGAATTAAAGGCAGCAGTGGTAGACAGAGCCCTGGACCCCTTGGCAACTGCCCCTTCCCTTCCCTTCCGCCTTTGGCAGGCCTGCAAGAATTCAAAACCAGACACACAAAGTAGGCCTGCAGAGATGTACCACTCACTCAATCTTTTCCATCCTAGGCTTTCTGTCTGCTGACTGACTGCTGCTGCACCCAGATAACAGAGCTTCCTCACCTACAGTCAGGACCAGCAAACCCCCTGAAATTTGAGGTGACTGCCTACAATTTTAGAAAATGTTGTGGTACCACAGTGCAAGACAATGGAAGAATCTTGCACAGATGCATTCTTGTCTCCTTCCTCTGGTCCCTTCCCCTCACCCCTCTCAGTGCAGATATGAATAGGAAAAAAACCCACATATTTCTATTTCTGGATTTATTCTGACATTCCAATGACCTCTTACACATTCAGCATTAAAATAAAACATTGAAAAAAACTATCCAATTGTCACCAGTTGCAGAATTTCCATTCAGAATGTGGCCATCCTAAATAAGTGTCAGTGTTCCCATCAAGTCACATGCCAAAATATTTCATTTACATAGCTCCACCCCTCTATCTATCTATCTATCTAGTTGTCCATCTATCCATCCATCCATTCACACACAAGTATCTATATATAGGTGCATGCATATCACTGATGCCTTGTTAAGAATTCACACTTGGCTGGTAGTGAGAAAAGGGTTAAAAAGTCATGGAAAATTTAAAATAATAGAATACATAAAATTCTTTTGATCTCTACATGCAGCACTTTAATGGATTACCTTCTTTTTCACAAAAGGGACCAATTATTTTTCTAGCTATCAGCCATCATAATCTACACAAACTAATAAGATTTCCACTTACAAAATAAACCATCTATTCATCAGTTATTCATTTAACTTGTCTTATCAAGGATTCTGCATCTAATTTTTCTGAAATTATGATTCCCTTTTCTAGTGGCCATGATTTGTTCAAGGTACTTTCTTTTAAGTCAATTATTTAAATTTGATAGTGCATGTAAAATACTAACATTCGATAGTATCTATAATGGTAATTCATTTCTTTATATTCAAACTATAATTCTTTACCGAAACTAGGGTGATAAAATGGTAAGTGTGAAAAAAATGAAAAATTTTTTTTGGTGGTGTTGGGGAGGAGAATCAAGGAGTCTTGAACTAGTTGGTCATGATTGATCTGAATGCATTTTAATGTCATCCTTGTGGATGAAGCTGCTAAAAATGATTCACAAAATTCATCTTGTAACTGAAGAGTACAATGCTACATTAGATGTTGAGGGAGATAACACTGAAAGACTTCTTAAAGATACTCAAAAAATTCATGATCAATGGGACACAAACCTTTTTGAGTCCAAGTCAGTAGCACAGGGTTTTGATATTTCATCTGAGTTTTCCAGCTGTTGCAGCCTCATATCTCAATCTGAAGCAGAAAAGCACTATTGAGTCAATGATTTTTTTTGCTGTTGTTGTTAATGACGCTTTCAAAAATGGTCTTACACATCAATTTGGGTCACTGACAAATTTGTACCCTTTTCGTATTCCTTTGGGAGTTCAGAGAACTAAGTGGTGAAGATCTATTTTCAGCAGCTGAACAGTTTCAGCAAAAGTACAATTCAATTTTGAGATCTTTGTGACAAGATCCTCTTTTGCCAACTTTAAATTGGACTGCAAGCCAAAAGTACGGCTTCAACAATTACTCATTTGTGACTTTTCAAATGTATTTCCTAATATCACTATTGTTACATATTTTTGTCGGTCTCCCTGCAACAGTGGCTTCAGATGAATGCATATTCAATCTGTTAAAACAAATAAAGAACTACTATTGTTGTACAGTGGGACAAGAGCATTTGAATGCGCTCACAGTGATTAACATTAATAGTCTCAGAGAGGTAGCCATGTTATTCTGTATCTTCACAAAACAAATAAAGCAGTCCTGTAACACCTTAAAGACTAACAATATTATTTATTAGGTGATGAGCTTTCATGGGAAAAACCCACTTCTTTCGATCTGGAGAATTACTGAGAGAAAAGAAAAAAAAACAGAGAAAAAAAAGTGAGGAATAAGCTAAAGAGACAGGGAAGCAATGGAGTGGGGCGGGGGGAACTGCGAGTGTCTGTTACGTGGGATGTCTGCCATCACTCTGAATATCAATAGTGGGGAAATTGTCCTTGTAATATGTTAGATAATTGAGATCTTTGCTGAGTCCATGGTGACAGGTATCAAACTTGAAAATGAATTCCAATTCTCCCTTTCTAATCTGGTGTTAAAATAGCTTAGTTGCAAATCATGGACAGGTAAAGGGATTGTTTAGTTTGTCCAAAGTACACGGCAGAGGGGAATTGCTGACAGATGATGGCATGTATCACCTTAGTGAAAGTGCAAGAATATGAACCCCTGATTGTGTGACTGACGTAGTTAGGTCCAGACCTGAAGTAGTGTGTCTTTCCCATGAAAGCTCATCACCTAATAAATCATATTATTGGCCTTTAAGGTGCTACAAGACTGCTTTCTCTGTTTTATTAACAACTTTACACATAAATTAGATTTTTCTTCAATTATAAATGAGTTTATACACAAAGCCAGAAGAGCATTCCTAAAATGAAGAATTTTGCTTGCAGTTGAAACTCAAAATTAAAGTTACATTTTTAATATGCATGCTATTGGTATAATGAGTTAATTGTTATTAAATAAATGACATGTATATTTTCATATATTCTTTTGGTTTTAATATGACCCTGTGGTTGAGAAGCTAAATAAATCAGGGCCTGGGGCTAGGGCCTATAAACTCAAAGTGGCCCGGGCCTCTACCATTCTGTGAGAGGGCCTGCCTGAAGCCTGCCACTTCTGAGACCAGCATGGAGACATGGGAGCCCTGTTGTGCTGCAGCCTGGGACCCATCTGTGATAAGCACCTACTCCTGTGTGGAGCACACACATTGTACCCCTCCTGCACCCTGTGCCAGCACTGACCCTCCTCCCAGAGCCAGCACCCCATGCCCCACATCCACCCCAAGATTGTGTCACAGCCTGGAAACCCAAACCATAGTGAGAACCATCCCTCTCAACACTCTGCCCCAGCTTGGCAACCTCTCCTGCACTCAAACTCCCTCTCACAGCTTGCAGTCTCTACCCCTTTCCTGCTCTGAAACTCCTTAGCCCCCTCCCAGACCCTTGACCACTTACTCCAGCCCAGTGAAAGAGAATGAAGATGGGGGAGAGCAAGTGATGGAGAGAAGTGGAACTACAGTAAAAAGAGCCTTGGGGAAGCGGAAGGGTAGATCTTGGGTTTTCCTGAAATTTAAAAAGTGATCTTGAGCATAAAAAGGTTGGAGACCACTGTATTAGAGAAAACCCCTCGTATTCGGATAGTTCTGATAATATCAGGATGGCCATCACTCTAGAAGAAGCTAAATCATTTATATGAATTGAAAAAGTTCAGATTGCTATTAGTAGATAGATATAGAACAAATAAATATTTGTTCATTGCCCATGTGAATAAACCAGGACCAAGTTTCTGGCTTTTAAAAAATGATATGGGGTCCAGACCAGTAAACTCTCCACATGGTGAATTCCCAGTGGAGTAAAGATGAGTTCTGTGGGGATGGGGGTGGAGGTAAAAGTAGGTAAAAATTGCTATCATCCACGAGCATTTATGTACTTAGCAATTGGTGGATTTTTCCATCCTCTTTTCAATTCTTCACAGAAATCTGCAAGTAAACTGATACCAAACCGGTACCATTACTTTTGTACTATAAATTCTGCTTTGTTTTCATGTCAGAGTCATGGAATCCCAAAATGGCACATTTACCAATTGATTAGTGTATGTACACACACACATACACACACGTGTGTGTGTGTGTATTATGACTATCAGCTTGTTAAAATAATCATGACTTATTGAACTTTTAATAATAGAATATCATTTATTTTAAATATTTTGATGTTTTCTACATTTTCAGAGTACAGTACTCAGTATTTTTATATCACATCTTTTCACTGTAAAGAACAAAAACATACATTTGTCAATTAATCTAATCTAAGTACTGTAGTGCAATCTCTTGAAGATGAAATTTGAACTTACAAATATAGAATTATATACAAAAATCCTGTATTCAGGTATAAAATTATGTACAACTTTATAGCTTACAAGTCCAGTCAGTCCTACTTCTTGTTCAGCCAATCACACAAAGTGTGCAAAGATAATGCTACCCAGTTCCTTTTTTACAGTTTCACCTGAAAGAGAGAACCAACATTTACATGGGACTGTAGTAGTTCATATGGCAAGATATTTACATGAAATACACTTATGATTCATATGTGCCTTCATGCTTTAACCACCATTACAGAGGACAGGATGATGGGTTCTGCTTCATAATAATCCAAATCAGTGTAGACTGATGCATGTTCATCTCCATCATCTGAGTCAGGCACTATATCTCAGAAGTGGAGGTTTCTGCATCAGAGATTTGTTCTTTCCAGACTTCTGAAAGCATATTTCTCATTTCCTCTCTCTTAGATCTTGGGTGGTACATCAGATTCTTAATCCTGGCTTTAGTGCTGTAGCTATCATTACAGATGTCACATTGATAACATCTTTGCATTTTGTCAACTCTGTTGTGAAAACATTCTGAAAATGAA
This sequence comes from Carettochelys insculpta, assembly GCF_033958435.1. Classification (NCBI taxonomy): domain Eukaryota; kingdom Metazoa; phylum Chordata; order Testudines; family Carettochelyidae; genus Carettochelys; species Carettochelys insculpta. The sequence goes on along the minus strand of NC_134146.1, from coordinate 33,397,910 downwards.
AATGTGCTCGGTCATCATCTGATACTATTGTTAATATGCAATATATGGTAGAATATAGGTAAAACAGAGCAGGGGACTTACAATTCTCTCCCAAGGAGTTTAGTTGATTATTGAATTAATGGGTTTTTTTTTTAAAAAAAAAAAGCTCATCAGAAGAGCACACTCACTGGAATGGTGGCCAAAACCAAATGGGAAGAAAGGCTTTAAAAATCAGAGGGTCCTTTCAAAATGTCCCTGTCTACATGGGAGGTGTGAGTTTCAAAAGCGGCACTTTTGAAACATGTGTGGCCGCCTTTGTGCTAATGAGGCATTGCATATTCGTGGCAGTGCCTCATTAGCATCTGCCAAAGTGGTTCATTACCATGCCCCTTCCCAAAGGAGGAGGCTAGTCCAGCCACAGCTATACAGTGTCAGTTTCCAATCCAGAGTGAGGACCACCTATCTGGAAATAAGGGTGGGTTTATGGAAAGTAAATGGTATGTAATTAGCATTTGGAATGATGTTATGTAAATATAACAGCAGATGATTACCTTATTTAACAGCTGTTAAGTGGTATTAATTGTCATCCACAGACCTTGGTTTCCCAAGCTTTTACAGACATGATTGAAATATCTCAATGTACATATGAAACACAATAGCTTAGATGAAAATTAGCTTCAGAAATATTTTAAAAAATATATATTAACCAAAATATATGTATGAAGAGTAAATAAAAAGAGAACTGATGCATTGGACACTTTAGACAGAAAGTTTTGTGTCATTCAGGGAGGGAGAAGAAACAATTGCAGACTGAATTCCTGCCACAATATCTCCATTGACTTCAAAGAATTAATTAGGTACATTATTTGTTGTTTGACAATTAGGCTATGTCTACACTACAGCCATCTATCAACAGACATTACTGTCAGCAGAGATCTTCCAAGAAAACTTCTGTTGCCAGATTGCAGCAAAACATGAAAGTGATTCACTCTGTTGATCTGCTCTGCCAACAGATAGAAGCTGGCAGAACAGCTGACCAGAAGCAGAGCAGACAGGGCTGTCCGATGACCCAGAAGCCTTGTCTGTGAACAAAAGAGACCCCTGGAATAGCCATACAGCTTTTTTGTTGACAGATTCTGTCAAGAAAGGTGTTCTGTCTCATGGGGGAGAGGCAGAAGTCTGTCAACAGAAGTGCTGTGTTCTGTCGATCTACTATCAACAGAATTCATTTTTAGTGTGGACACTTCATGAGTTTTGTCAGCAAAAGCCAGCTTTTTGTCAACAAAACTCTCCAGTGTAGACATAGCTTTAATACTTTATTGGTAAAACCATTATATCCAGTGATAATGACAGAAGAATTTTAACCAAGTAAGAGCCTACAAATGTAGTAACAAAAGCAGTCTTATTTATTGGACCTTACATTTTCAAAAATTACTTAATTTGCCATTGAAATGTAACCCTCTCAAAGATAAAATACAGTTTATTTAATAATAGTAGAAGTTAAGTATTACGGTGGAGAAAGTACAGAAGAATCACTCAACCAACTGAAATATCTAGGCAAATTTTTGAATGCCAAAATGTATCGGTCCACCTTTGTCCTGGATATTGTTATGTAAAATGTCACAAAACATCTACTCAGTGGCATCCACAGCGGCACTATTTGTCAGTCACCTAACCTGTCAGCAAAACGTGAAAATACAGTAATATATTTCTTAGGGTTAGAATACATTCCATCAAGAATAATTAGTAATGCTGTATTTCAGCCCTGATGTAATGATAGATTTCAATGAGTGTACATTTAGAACAACTTTGGCCCTATACATTTTAATGTAATACATTACAAAGAAATGGGCTAAAACAATAAGAACTTCATATCAGATCTCTCGTTTGACAAGGATAATAAAGCCTGTTAATAGCAGTAATGTATATTGCTTTCACTTTGTGGAAACAGTGACATTCATTAGAGCCCAAGGGCATAATATTTCATTATGCGTTTCTGTGTTATTCAAACTGTTCTGTTGGTATGTTCCTTCAGCCCCTTGGCATTTTCAATGCATTGCTTTAGTACAATATCATACAAAAGTACTAAATGAAAAATAATGATTTGGGTCCTGATGAATAGCCCACTGAAGTTATTGAGAGTATGACAGATATGGATATTTCCTGGAGTATCTTTCAGAAAGCTTATTGAATTAAGTAGCTTTGCAGTCCATTGTATAATTAGTGAAAAATTTATGCCTTATTATGCAATTAGTCAGCTAAATCAAAGTTAAGTGGATTGTCTAGAAAATTTTTAGTGGTAGAGGTGTGGGGAGAAGAAAAATGCACAAGTGGCACGTCCACTTATGTAAAACCTCAGACTTTTGCAGCTATGCCCGGAGGAGGGGACCTTTGTGTGCTGTCTGTTCCAGCCTAAGCCTTTGTCACCAAAACCTGTCCTTTCGGGGGGCAAAACAATGACCGCAAATGTACTGCAATGCCACTTTTACCAGGAAAAATGTCCCATTTTGATGACAAAAAACTTCGATCCTTATGAGAGATTTATTTCCTTTCCCCTCTCTTTATTGTGAAAAATAAAGACCCTCATTTTTTTTGTTGACAATACTGGCTTTCACCAGTATCCCACAATGCCTGCCCTGATCACTCTGTGCAGTGTTTTCATCTCTGCTTTCAGGCCTGCCAACAGGCAGGAGGCAAAGATGACAGCTGCCCTTGGGCCTGGCATTTCAAAGGGCATGGGCTGAGCAAAGGCTGTGGGAAGAGGAGGAGAACTGGTCACCTCTGACAGAAGCTATGAACCAGGTACAGGTCTTCAGTGTTGAGGACAGTGAGGTGCAAAACAGGTGGAATTTGGTGCAGGACCAATATAAGAGTGTGTACAAGACTGAGACTTTGATATGACTAATGCATACAGAGAACAGAAAGACATCTGATGGAGAGGTAAGGAAACTTGGCTCTGTCCCAGAGGAAATTAGTAAGGAGTAACAGGATTGAGGAATTTTGTAATTTTTCTTTAATAATCTATTTTGAAATCAATTAAATATTAGTAACAAATCAAGAATATAGATAGAGCTTCTGTCACCTACTTACCTTGTTGATTTCATAAACCAAACTATTGGCCTCACCATGCATACATACATTCCCAGCAATATAGGGGGAGACTGTGTGTTGGTAAATACAGTCACTATGACAGTTTTATTGTTTTTTTATTACTTAATGGTTTTATTTATATTTTACATATTTAAAATATTTAACATTAAGGACCAGATCCTCAGCTTCTGCATTTTTTTTTTTGAGCTTCTAGTTCTATAGACTTTTAGGTGACTGTTTGAAAAGTAACAAAAATGAACTGGCAATACATTCATGTAAAAATTATATGGGAGAACTTTACGTCTGCTGTGTGCATCATACTTGCAAAAAAAAAAAAGGGGGAACATTTTTTTTCTTTTGGCTTGGCATGGGAACACAATATTTTTAATAAGGCAAATTTCATGTGAAAAAAAGCATTTTCATAATAGTATACTACTGCACAGACAAACAATGAAAACACAGACTAATGTCAGTCTATGGCTACGTCTACACGTGAATCCTACATCAAAATAGCTTATTTCGATGTAGCAACTAACATCTACACGTCCTCCAGGGCTGGCAACGTCAATGTTCAACATCGACGTTGCGCGGCATCACATCGAAATAGGCGCTGCGAGGGAACATCTACACACCAAAGTAGCACACATTGAAATAACGGTGCCAGGCACAGCTGCAGACAGGGTCACAGGGAGGACTCAACAGCAAGCCGCTCCCTTAAAGGGCCCCTCGCAGACAGAGTTGCACTAAACAACACAAGATACACAGAGCTGACAACTGGTTGCAGACCCTGTGCCTGCAGCATGGATCCCCAGCTGCCGCAGCAGCAGCCAGAAGCCCTGGGCTAAGGGCTGCTGCCCACGGTGACCATAGAGCCCCACAGGGGCTCAAGAGAGAGCGTCTCTCAACCCCTCAGCTGATGGTCGCCATGGCGGACCCCGCTATTTCGAAGTTGCGGGACGCACAACGACTACACGGTCCCTACTTCGACGTTGAACGTCGAAGTAGGGCGCTATTCCTATCCCCTCATGGGGTTAGCGACTTCGACGTCTCGCCGCCTAACATCGAAGTTAACTTCGAAATAGCACCTGGCGCGTGTAGCCGTGACGGGCGCTATTTCGAAGTTAGTGCCGCTACTTCGAAGTAGCGTGCACGTGTAGACACGGCGTATGTGGCATTGTCCTATGTTTCTATGGCTACGTCTACACGTGCACCCAACTTCGAAATAGCTTATTTCGATGTTGCGACATCGAAATAGGCTATTTCGATGAATAACGTCTACACGTCCTCCAGGGCTGGCAACGTCGATGTTCAACTTCGACGTTGCTCAGCCCAACATCGAAATAGGCACAACGAGGGAACGTCTACACGGCAAAGTAGCACACATCGAAATAAGGGAGCCAGGCACAGCTGCAGACAGGGTCACGGGGCGGACTCAACAGCAAGCCGCTCCCTTAAAGGGCCCCTCCCAGACACACTTTCATTAAACAGTGCAAGATACACAGAGCCAACAACTAGTTGCAGACCCTGTATATGCAGCACGGACCCCCAGCTGCAGCAGCAGCAGCCAGAAGCCCTGGGCTAAGGGCTGCTGCCCACGGTGACCACAGAGCCCCGCACGGGCTGGAGAGAGAGTATCTCTCAACCCCCCAGCTGATGGCCGCCATGGAGGACCCCGCTATTTCGATGTTGCGGGACGCGGATCGTCTACACGTCCCTACTTCGATGTTGAACGTCGAAGTAGGGCGCTATTCCCATCCGCTCATGGGGATAGCGACTTCGACGTCTCGCCGCCTAACGTCGATTTCAACTTCGAAATAGCGCCCAACACGTGTAGACGTGACGGGCGCTATTTCGAAGTTACTGCCGCTACTTCGAAGTAGCGTGCACGTGTAGACGCAGCCTATGAGATGTATCTCCAGAATGTAATATAGTACAATATTTATCATCCAATATCTCTGGGGAACAGGGGTTGCCAGATAATAAAATGTGCTGGTTATGCCCCAGCCAGGCAGCGGGACCTACTCTGTTGGCCCTGGCCAGGCAGTGGGCAGCCAGCCCGAGCCAGTCAGCTGGACTTGCAGCAACTGGCCCCAGCCAGTCAGCTGACGCTGTGGCAGACAGGCATTCCAGTTAACCAAGTGCTCCAGTTATGTGAGTGCCAGATAACACATCTTTTACCGTACACATTTTATTCTCCTTAAATCTTTGTCACTGTTTTACTGAAAGTTAATTTGATCTGATCATTTTTCTTTGATTCAACATGAAATGAATCAACTCTTGATAACAATGTAACTGTAGCCCCATTAAACTGTAGGAAAAGGGGGTTATCTGATCATGCAAAAATAAAGTTTCTCAATTTATTATAAAAGAATTTCATACTGTAAAATATAATAATCTATGTACTTATCGCTAAGCCTCATCATGAATTTGTGTGATCTCAGATCATTGTTTCTTGGTTTTTATTGAACAAGTAAATCTGTGTCTAATTGTTTTTGAAATCAGATTTGTAATAAGAATATTCCAGATTTTCAATTACTCATGTTTCTGCCATTTTCTTTTCAAGTAACCTTGTTTAACTGGTTTTTAAATAGCTATGATTATATAATGCACACACCAACTGATGAAATATTGATAAAGGATTGCATGTTTTCTAGTGTGATTTATACAGTTCTGAGCTATTTTTCACCCATATAGTTCAAGCTTTACTCTCATCGTCATCCTATTGTGTTCTAATATAGTGATTGTGCTGTAGAGTTGGAGTTACAATTCCAAACAAAAGTACAAATACATGTGCAAAAGGATCCCCCTGGCATTCAGTCTCAGGCTGTGGGACCACTATCCCCCTCCCATATTGTCTCCATCTGGGGCTGACTATTACAATGCCTTGCTAGAGTCCATCAGCAACCCCTCTAAATGCTGCTATCACTAAGAACTGTCACATGTGTAGATTGTTCCCAGAGCCACTCATGAATCACACAGAGATTCCACAGCCAAAATCCCCCAGCTTCCAGCAACATATCTCAGAAATACATGGCCTAATTTATTAATTAATTGTCTACATCATCAATGGAAAGTGGATAGACATCATCCTTTGCAAATCACTGGGCAAATTTACCAAACACTTCAGGTAAACATGCTGGTAAATGTAAGTAGCAAAACAAGCTTATTGACTACAAAAAATAATGTAAATGACTACAAGTGGTAGGCAAATAGAGTAGTTACCAAATGAAAAGAAAATTTGAAGCCTGAATTCTGAAACCTGTTAGACAGGGCAACACCTAGATCAATTAGTTTGCTGATCACCCCACTGGAAATTGCAGGTCCATAGTACAGAAATGTCACTGTTGGGAAATCTGGGCCAGTCTCTTCAGTTGGACTCTTTGGTCTTCTCAGTTTTTTGGTTGCTTGCACTGTGGGTATGTGAAGGAGAATTCAAAGAATGGGTTGCTGTGTTTGATTCTTAGACCCCTAGTTCACATACTTGGAGAATACAAGTCCAAGCATATCTGGTGGGCATTGCTGAAACCCCAGGCAAGGTCAAGGAATTTCCTTGATTTGTCCTCATGTAGGTTAGTGACTTCACTGTAGTCTCCTGGACAATAACTGGTGATGTTAGTTCAACAGCACTCACCTGGGTGTTGGTTATTTGCCTTATCTTTATTTCTTCTATCTGTGTAACTCCCACAGCATATTTTACTAAAAACCACACAGAACCATTATTATAATTTCATATGTATTGATGACATTTGTATTTAGATAGAAAAAAATTACTTTCAGCAGATCATAACATTTCCCCTACTACTTTACAAGGCATGCTTTATCTGCAAGATCAAAATGATCTATAAATGATTAACAGGGGGGTTATGGGCACTCTCTTAAGGTACAGACTGTCACAACAATCATTTAAAACATACATCTTTTAAACTAAGCATTCCAGGTCCCTCCAAAACTTTCCTTACATAGCCAAAATAAAATTATGCTATGTGTCAAATAAGTCTTCATATACAAAAGAACTTAACCAGGATATCAAGTTGAAGAAGACAACTTATTCCCTTCCCGAATTATTGTTATTATTATTATAGATTGGGCATAACAACCACCCTTCAAACAGTAATAAGAGGTCATTAAACTTCTTACATTTTTCCTCAGATTTTGTTTCATAGCATCACTTTCTAAAATGGCTTTTCAGCACCAAGACATATCAAGAACCTTTGCTGGTCATCTCAACTATTTTTCAAACAGAGGAAAGATTCAACAGAGGAAAATGATTTGTGCAAGGAAAATGTTTTATTCATCGTTTGAAAATGAACTAGGGAAAACATCAGATTATAATTCACTGCTCTCTGTTTTTAAGATAAAGGTTGCATCCTGGATTTATGATATTTTTATAATTGCCTGTGATAAATCATGTTCTCTCTCTACTTTACTCATCTTATCTATGTATAGAATTTGACTAGCATGACATCAATTCAAACTTTTTACTGAACCTCTAATATGCAAGATATCTCAGAAAAGTTACCAATAACTTAAATTCTGGAGGACAAACCTTCTTCTTGCTTATATATAATCAGAAGTAGCATCATCAAAAGATTTACATTCTTATAAAACCAGTTTAAGGGAGACAAAAAATAGAACCCTGTAACTATCTATGCAAATATGTGTGTGATATGATGTTGGCTGATTCTAGGGACCCGCAGAGTTAAAATATGAGTCCCTCAAAATGCATTGAGCCAAGCTAAAGCCAACAGCTATAGACAACTCTGGTCCTCTACTTATCCAGCACAAAGGTTGACAATGTAACACACAGGCTAGCTGGCTGCATATGCACACAGAACTAAATATTAAAAAATGCTTTATTAGGAAAGACTATGTTGGCAAGAATCCTGGAGTAATTCATAGAAAATTATGTTGACCTGAGCCAAATTCTATGCTGATTTTATTTCCCCTTATGTCCACAATGTTCAGTTTGCTATCAGACACAGAAACAGATAACATCCTGATCAGGAATTTTCAAAAAATCAACCTTCTCTGCCAGTTACTCAATATATTCTTCAGCTATAACTGCAACCAGCTCTAGCAAGCAGCTGTACATGCACCCATGAGCCCTGGACAGACCCATCCCATGGCCTGGCAGGGGGTCGGGGGGGACTGCTGCTTGCCAGGGATGAGGGGTTGGGTCCCAGGAGGCTGTGCTGTGGGAAGGACTCATTGTCGCCCCTTTCCTCCTGATAGCTATGTCACCTGCTTACTTATGTAGACTTATGTAAACATCTCTATAGCGCTCTAATACACTTTATAGGCTTGTAGATTTAGATTTAGTCCAGATATTTTTAGTGGCTGTGTTGGCTGATGTGTTTCAGTTTTAGATTACGCTTCATCAGCTATGTAAAGAGCTCAATAAACTCAAAAAGCAACGCCTATCACACCGATGGAGTTTATTAGGTCAACAAAATACCTGATGCTGGAGTGCAAAATGTAAATTCAGGAGTGAAAGCAGTTAACTATTCCAAGATATGGTCAAGGAGAACAATTCTCAAACAGTGAGGTTAACAATCATATCCCCGTAAGGTAATAAAATAATAAGGCATTTAATAATTTTATTCAAGATTATAACTCCAAATGTGTAAATATTCGTAAACTGTTTGAAAAGACTCCAATTCCTAAACAGGATAATGGCTAATTTGGAGTAATCTGCACTTGCTGTGAAACTAAGAGCAACTTTTTACCTCATACTACTATGTAAAATAAATTTCTGGAATTTGCTAAATTCCCCGTATTTAATTTACAAGGGACTACATAATGCAAATTACTCCTTTTATTACTTATCATTTACAAGACAGCTCTTAATAAAAATATTCCCAGAATTCGGATTCAGTTGGTCACCTTGATTTAAGTGCAAATTACCAACCCACAATTCCATTCATCCAACACACCAACATTTCCGTGAAAGGTCTTAACTCCCAAAAACACAGCTGTTGTACTGATGGCTTCATCTTCCTTCCTTTGAAGCCAAAGGGAGCCTTGCAATTGACCTGAATGGAAGCAGGAACACTGCTTTCAAGTTACCATCAAACTCCACCCAACCTTTTTAAACAGGATTTTAAAGAAGTGACTCTCTGCAGCACAGTGATTCTGAGCATTGTTAACCTAGTATAAGATGACCCTAGTTAAATTGTAGCAATGTCTTTAAGGTGCACAACAATAGCAGTGCGCTTGTGCAAATTTTATGGCTACTGAGCATGTGTAGTACAAAGCATCAGAAAGGTTAGTTAGATGACCTGTTGGCTAGTCATAGCCAACTGTTAATGGTTACAGTTTGTTACTAAATTCAGAGCTGTCACTAATACCACTGAAGTAATGGTTGATACTGAGCATGCGCAAATGAGGTAATTATTTCTAAGAATAGCAAGACATGTTAGCAGACAGAGAGTGAAGCATAAAAGGCCGGCTGCCATCAGGCAGGATCTAAATTAGAGAAAGATTAAATTGGGAGAAGACAAACTGGAAGTCAGCAAGGGAAGTTAATGAGAAGTAGTGTTGAAAAACCTGTTGGTGTGGGGGGGAGGATCAGAAGAGCTAATCAAGAGGACAGAAGAATTGCTGTGGGGGGAAAATATATGGAATTCTAAAAGGAAAAATAAACCCCCTGAAAAGAGTAAACACCAACAATGGCCAAAGCATCAGCAACACTGAAACAAAATAACTAACGGATGAAAGGGCAGAGTGAAAGGAGCTGCCAGGAATAAGCAGCAATTGTAATAAGTGTAACTGAAGCAGAGGAGCAGAGCAGCAACATTAATTAAAGAAAAAATATCAAAGGATTTATAAGGCAGCAACAGCAATTGTTAAAAGGACACCAATAGATTTTTAAATTAAAAGCCTGCCCAGTTTTCAATATAATTTTAGTGTAGTGTATTCTTGCACATGCTTGAAATGTGTGTGTATGTATTTTAATTGCATATTACTTATGCAAAACAAAATATAATTTGAGAACTGCTCTGAGAATTTTTTTCCCAAACTGGCCATTTGTAGGAAAGAGCTTGAACAACTGGGAAATTTATACCTTGGGAGGGAGAGATTAAGGGAGAAATAAGATTGTTCCCAAATCTCTGCTAACTAGATCAGATTTTAAAACAGAGAAAAAAATGTGGATTGAACACCTACAACTGGCACCTAGAAAGCTATGCCCCAAATGTAGCTTCAGACACATAAGTAACAAATATCCACCTCAACAACCATGAGAGAAAAGATGAGAAACATGAGACATTTGCCTTTCAACATCAAGGGCCAACGCACATGAAAGTTGAAATGTGTCCATCTGAAATAATCCAGAGAATGGCCATTTCTACATATATCACTTTCTTCAAAAGTGGCATGCTAATAAATGGCCCAAAATATGCTAATGAGGTGTGGATGCAAATTCTCTGCACCTCATTAGCACAAGGTCACAAGGTTTGGAGTCCGGAAGACGTTCTTCCAGACTCCAAAATGTTGTTTAGAAGTGCAGCCCTGGGGGTCTTCCAGAAAGAAGTCCTTCTTCAGGAGGCCACTTCTTCCTGAAAATTTTTGGGAAGAAGGGGCCTCCTTCCGGAAGACCCGCCTCCCCTGGAAGAACATCTTCCGGACTCCAAACCACGTGACCTTATGCTAATAAGGCATGGGGAATTTGCATCCATGCCTCATTAGCATATTTTGGGCCATTTATTAGCATGCCACTTTCGAAAGAAAGTGGCATGTGTAGAAACGGCCATTAAGTTTAAAGATGGGAAAATTGGCTGGATAAGCTAGACTCAGAAGAGCATTTTAGAAATTGGGCAATTTTATTCTGAGGGTATATGTATAGCATTATGCATCTGCAAAAGAACTAGAATGGAATGGACTCAACCGTGGAAGTGCTTACAGTTAAAATACACAGTCAGGTCCTGAGGTTAAAAGTGAACAATTTGCCACATACACTTGAAAAGCTGAAATACACTGCAGGGCTTCTCTCTTTACATAAACACTTGGATTATCCACAACAAAGTACTTAATGCCAAAGGGGTTTCCTGGAATATGTACATGAGAAGAGAGAGAGTGAAAGTGCATCATATGTATCTGCCTGGTTCAAACAAATAAATCCACATTAAATCACATTCCATAAGTGGTGTCAAAAAAAAAATAAAATTTATACCTCTTCTAGACACCAGTCTGTAGAAAGGATAGGAGAAAATATGCTGCTGAGTATAAATAGTCATGGTGTTTTAGTCATATGAATAGCTCATGAAAACACCTTCTTTGGGACTGCTGCATATTCAGCTGGGCTGGGTCTACATGTGCCCCTTCCTTTTGCAGGGGCATGTTAATGAGCAGGTTTGAAATATGCTAATGAGGTACTGCAATGAATATGCAGCACCTCATTAGCAGAATGGAGGCCGCAGCAATTCGAAAGTGCGGGACCTTCCGAAAGGACCCCCCCCCAGTTTTCGAAAGCCCTTCTTCCTCTCTGTGATGCCCAGTAGAATGTATACCTCAAAGCATCATCAAATTAGGACTTAAAGGTAAAAGAAAAAAAAATGAAATCACAACTGGATTATTTTTTCTTTAAAAAAATCAATAATGCTTCATATGTGTGTGTGTGCATGGAGGTGGGGAGAGACACAGAATATATGTGTATATAAATAAAACTCCCAGTGTTATCTAACTCTGCCATGAAGCCTCTGGAGGTTCTATGCCAGTTTCAAGCATGAGGGAGGAGGGCTGGTCAGATAAGTGGTGATGCAATGAGCATGAAACAAGAACAAAAATTAAATCTGATGCCAGTAAGGCTAAACGATAAAAGATGCCGTCTCAGACATCACCCAGATAAACAAGGTCTGCGACATCAATTGAGGGATCAGGGTTGGGTCGATGAGTGGGCTAACAAAAGAAAATAACAACAAATGCATAGGCTACTGATTAGAACATGGAATGGACGAACACTGTGGGTGACTGAAAAATTAGAGCTGCTTCAGAAGAAGATGGAGAGATACCAATTTGATATATTTGGACTCTCAGAGATGCGTTGGACAGACTCAGGAGAGATGTGCAGTTGCGAAGTCATTTGGTCAGGAAACGAAATGAAGATAAGGAAGATAGGGAAATTGGACGGAAGATCAGCATAGATGGGGTTGACCTAGAGAATGTAGAAAAGTTCATTTATCTGGGGAGCAACATAATGTATGATCTAGACTGTAAGAAGGAAACAGCGACTAGAATAGCAAAAGCAAGAGTGAGTTTCAAGGTGATGGATAAGATCTGGAAAAGCAAAGCAATTTGCTTCGGAACAAGACTCAGCATCTTGAAAATGTGTTAATAGAAATATCAGAAGGCTACCTCACAAATTAATGTCAGTGCTAGAAAACCAGTCTGGCAAGCCAACTCATCATTTCCTGTCCAGTCCCTTTTTCATGAGTCTTGGAAGTAGTTGGTCTTGGACAGCACAAGCCAAGTAGGTGAAGTGAGTGAAACTATGCAATGTGTCAAAAGCATTATTTTCTATTTATTACTAGTTCATCCTTATTACTTTTCAAAGCACGTCTACTACACAGGGAAGAATAAAAATCTTCTGCAGTGCTATTCACTTCATTCTGTTCTGCAATTCATAGATTCCAGCTGAGCTGACTGAAGTGTTTGTGTGTGGATGTTGCCAGACTAAATAATCAAGCCTTGTTGATTTTTTGAGGCTTCAGATTTTCTTCAGAAATCCTTCAGGTTTCTTGGTGTTTCTAAATGTCACAACAGCATTGAGGGTTTTATGTTCTTGGCGGCTAGCTCTTCAGAACATTTTACCCTGCAGGGTTTCCAAATCAGTTAATCCTACGTCATATATTTGTCATTTTCTTTTCACATTTCCCCCCTTTTCTGTCTCCATCATTGGAACAACTTGACACTGTCTTTTTCACAAAATAGCTCATCTCTCTGGATCCCTCCTCAGCCAGACCAGAGCTTGAGCAAAGACCAAATAACACATGCAACACAGCAACGGCTGGATCAGCCCACAGGCCCCAATACAGCACAGCACTTGAGCAACCACATGGGGTGAGCCTGTCAATTCATGTTGTGGCCCTTAGAAACCCAATATAAGTATTGTGGCAGACCACAGGCCACAAGAGTTCAGTGGAAGGCAAATATGCTGGGAGTTTGGTCAGTGCCATATTGTTCCCCTTCTAGGCTCACAGAGAGTGTGGCCCAGCAGCCAGGGCAGGCAGCTGGAGCTCATGAAGAATCAGCCTGAAGCTAAAAAGACTAAACAGACACCAGTTAAGGTCTTCTGGCTCACTATAAAAGGTTTCCCCCAGTCCGGGAGTGGGGAAGGAGAAGAGGACTAGACCAGGAAGAGAGGCTGGGGGATTGAGTTTTGATAAAAAGAAGCAGCTCAGCCAGGTACAAGGGGGAAGGTGGTAGAGGGAAGTGGTGTGAGAAGTATCCCGGGAAAAGGCCACTGTTTTGGAGGTAGGGAAAAAAAGTCCCTTCAGCTGCCTCCCATCTGAGGTCCCTGGGCCGGAACCAAGAGTGCAGCTGGGCTCCTCCAACCCATTATCTGAAGAGGTTCCCTAGTGGAAGTATGGGGCATCAGAACCTTTTGAAGGGGTCTTGCCTCCCTCCCCACACCGCCAGTGACCTGTCTATGAGAAGAGTGGCTTGGTAAGCAGAGACCCTTGCCTCTGAAAAGACCCAAGGTAGTGGAAGGGCCATTAAAAGTCTCTGAAGCACACAGTAAAATCTGCCAATGAGCTCAGAACCCCTAGGGAGCCAACAATGGACTTGTCATGGTATGCAATCTTCATGATGGCAGTAACCTTGTTGACATCACATTATTTATGTGAGCAGGACCAGATCAACATGGAAGCGCACCTCCCCATTTACTAAACTGGGCTGTATGCAGAAACCAGCTAAGCTCAGTTTTCTGTAATCAGCCATGATTTCCAGGTGGTGTGGCTGGTTTTATGTTATTTGTTTTAAACTAGGTTCCTGATTATTTAGGACCTAGCTACTTATACTGCTCAGCACCTAGCTATTATACTCTGCTTCTCTCTCACTCTCTAAGACTGCTGCAGGTGTGGTCAGTGGAGGCACTCAAAGTGACACCTCTCCAGTTTAAAAAAGGATGTAGTTGCTGTCAGATATTTCTTCAATGAAGGACCCTAGATGTTGGAATCTGCCTCCCTCTTTGTTACAAAAAAGCCTGGATTTATTTAAAGCTTACCTATGTGCTCTGACTTTGGAAAAGGTTTTGTAAACATAAATTATGAAAGATGAAGACTGGTGTGGAGGTATTTTATGGCTATTAACCATATCCCATATCAACAATAATAACTAGCCTCAGCTAATGTGCACAGACAGTTTATTATGTATTTATGGACTTTGTGACCCAGCTGTTTATTTTTAAATATTTGTAAAAGTTATACAGCAAGTAATAATAGGTTACTTAAAGAAATGAAATATGTATAAAATGGTCTATCAAATTTTAATTTAAATATTTATTCACTGATGAAAGGAAAATATATTGTAAAATTATTTGCAGGATAGTAAACAATCATTTCAATTGCTTTAATTTCAAGAGACTGATATAATTAAGGATTACAAATGTCATTAAAACTCAATAAATATCAAAATATAATTATTTTCTTGATTTTATTAAACTTCGTGTGCCTCACTAGTAACCAAGAAATGTCTTGGGAAATGAGTATAATTGCAGGAATTTGGATTTAAATTCTATTCTAGCTCCAAGTCTTGCAACTGCAGTACTGATACCAAGAAATCCCTGAGCCACAGTTAAGTTTACTGCATGCCATTAAACATTGGCACTGATTTTATCTGACATTTAATTCTGTACAGGCAGTAACAGTTCAGTAACTCACGTGGTAAGTGCAACTGTAAATATCTGAGGAGAGGAATATGATTCATAGGGAGAACTATCCCACTCTACAAAGAATTAGGAAAATTGCCAAAACAATGGAATCAATTATCAGTCTTTTATAATCCATCTGATAACAGCCATGTACCAGAAAAATTACTTGCACCACCGAGCTTTGCAAAATAAACTACTTATCCTAAGAACAGTGATATTTGTCTGTCAACATATATGTGTGTGCCCCTATGGGTCAGTGGTTGACTGTTTTAATTTTGTGTCTATTTGTAATTATGAAACAGAGGGAGAATTATCATAACTCAAAGCACATTACAAGATGTCCCCCCATATATGATGAACTTCACTTCTCTGCATAGCGTGAGCACAACATATTCACTGCTAATATTCTATGAAAGCTTTACAGAATATTCATGAAAAGATGGAGTCCCTGCTTCAAAGAGCCTGGAAGCTCTGGACTGATGAACAAACTTTGGAAGAGCAAGTGGACCAAGAAGGTCAGCAAGAGGTATAAATAGGCAGTGGCAGTCCTGATATGGAGGTGGAAATTCTCAAGGAAAAGGTTATTGGGTAAGGAGGAGCAGAAGAAAAGTCTCCAAGTTGAAAAAGACAATAGAAATGTGAGGTGTGTCACATAGCTTGAGCAAATTATCAGCAAGCAAGTATCCATCACATGAAACCCCATGACATCAATTAGGAACAATGTTATTAAGAAGAGAGCTACTATAAGAAACTGGGAAAATATTATCTATTTCATTCAGAAACCATCCAATGAAACAACTGAAGAAAGGCAAATTCTATTAGGAGAAAAACACCATATTAGTTTAGGAAAATAATTTCAATATTTTTTTCAGTAAACTTTCAGGAAAATGTAATAGTACAAAAGGAAAATATACACTTATTTTTCAAAAGATGAACTGGGACAAAATTATGTGAATCTTTACCAATCAGACACAGGCAAACAAGAAAAAAATCCAATAAGAAACGATATTACTAAGTAATAAAAAAGAAAAGCCCAGAGGAAAAGCATATGAATAACTGCATTCAAAACTTTCCTGCAAACCCCTTCCTCCTCCACCTCTTCAATGTAACTCACCCTAGAAAGTCTGTAGTTTCTGTACTGGGAGCAACCTTCTAATCACTGCCTCCCAATGTGAGGATAAGTCTTTAGACTAAATAATTCTCTGTAGTAGATCATCTCACGTACTTTCTGAAAGGTTTGAAAATCCACTGATACATTTGTCAGTTAACTAGCATGAGAGACTTTTTTTTTTTTCCAAATGTAACTGTTTATGTCCTTTTTGAATGGGTGTTAGGTGGCAATATCCAGTTGCTTTTGAAAATCCCTCCCCTGTACCATGTAAAGACAAGAAAAACGCTTACGCCTGCCATACACTGTATACATGCTCCAGAAAGTAGGTCAATAGATTTACAAGATTACCCTGGGACATAAGACAAAATGGCGACATCTACAAGCAGTGCTTCTCCAGACAAAAGTGGGCTTTTGCCGACAAAACCTACGGGGCAGCTACATGGCCATAGTGCTCCTTGGTGAGTTTGCTGACAAAACCCAGCTGATCATCCAGCAGAATTATGCCTCTTCCTAATCAAGTATAGCACCTCTGTTGGCAGTATTCTGTGGATAGAGTGCCCATGGAGATGCTTCTGTCGACAGGGTCCTCCATGGTGCCAGCCAGCTGGAGCTGGGAGACAGTGGAAGTGGGGCTTTATGGTCAGTGCCTCTGCCCACGTTTAAAGGAACAGGGCTTCTGGAAGCCCCATGCAGGAAGCCAAGGTCATGGCTGTAGGCTGGCAGCATGTGCCCAGTAACACACCCCATCATCCTCTCCCCTGACATTAAAAAAGTATCAGAGGCTGACCGAGACTGGCCTGGCCCCTCTCAGGACTCTGACAAGAGTTCCCAGGGCCCCACTCAGGGGAACCAAAATTGGGTCCCTTCCTTTTCCAGCACAGAGGTCCAGGACCTCCTGGCCCTCTGGGTGGATGAACCCTTGTTGCTGGCCCCCAGCACCAAGTGCCACAATGCCCCAGCTACTCCTGCATCACTGGAAGCCTGGCACAGCACGGCCACCCTACACACACTCTCAAGCAAGTGTGTGTAAAAGTTAAAGAGCTGCACCAGGACTACATGCTGGCGGGAGATGCACAGCGGCAGTCAGGCGCAGGGGTGCCCTCATGCCCCCATTATAAGGACCTGGACTGCATGCTCGGGGGAGGGGAGGAGCAATTAGAGAGCACCAAGCTGGGAGAGCCCGGACACCAGGGAGGAGGTCCCTCCCACTAAGACACTTAGTCAGGAGCCAGGATCCATGCCAGAGTCACCCAAGAACAGGCCCTCTGACCCCAAATCCAGTCAGGGCATTCTCATTCCACAGCACCTGCATAGGTATCCCCATACCTGTTTGCAGGACCAGCCAGTGAGTGCCCCAAGGGGTATATAAACCAGGCCCGGGGGGCAGGTGGTGGGGCATGCCAATGGCCCCAATGGGACAGACTGGGCAGGGACCCATACCCCAGACCCAGTACATGTACCATGTCCATACAGGGGCATCCCACTTGGCAGTCTCCGGGCATAACTACCAGCCCACTCACAGACCCATGATAAGCCACACAGCCCCCAGGCCATAGGGGCAGAGGCTGCTCACTACTGCTGTACCTGTGAGCATGCCAGCCACATGGGTGATCAGCCCACCTCACCTACCCCACTGTGGAGTGCAGACCTCCATTACTAGGAATGCCTGTAGGCCAAGAGCAGCAGCCCACCCCTGCTGGGCAGTGCTATTGAGCTGCATGCTTGCAGGGGAGCGGGGGGACAGGAAGTCCTGGCTGCACCTGGCTCATCCACCACCCAGGCAGGGGGGCCTCTGTAGCCCCCCACCACCACCCCCAGGGTGCTAGCCCATGAGTCAGCCCAATTGTGGGCTGCAGTCAGGCTGGTGCCCATGGAACCACCACGTCCTCGTATGACAGGGACTGCTATTCAGGGGCCATGGGCATGCACACCCCAGATGGACCCATCCCACAGCCTGGGGATAGGTGGTTGCTGCTAGTGGGGGGGTGGGGGCAAGGCATCAAGGGCTGTGCTGTGAGAAGGACTCATTGTTCCCCTTCACCCTCCCTGAAAGCTGCAATGTCTGAGGGCCAGGCCAGCCCCACCATCCAGCCAGGCAGCCCCACAGAGGAGTTGGAGCCAGCAGAACCAAGACTGGTGCCCCAGCAGGAGGGCACCCCACTACCTGGATGAGGATGGCCAATGTACGTTGGTGGCTGCTATGCAGAAGCAGATTGAGGTTGCTTGGGAACAGCTGCAGAGGGAAGAGGAGTGGCACTAGGCCTGGCTGCAGGTCTTGGAACTGTGGCTGGCCAGGTTCAATCACTCCCTTGACTTCATGGAGGCCTGGCTGTCCTGGGACACTGCAACCCATGACCCCTGCCACCGCCCTTCTCCCACCACTGATATCCCCCCTCCTAACTCTGCTCCCTCTGAGCCCATGCCCCAGGTGGTCCTGCAGGCCTTTCAGTGGGCAGTGGACATACCCTGGGC
Source organism: Carettochelys insculpta (assembly GCF_033958435.1). Lineage (NCBI taxonomy): Eukaryota > Metazoa > Chordata > Testudines > Carettochelyidae > Carettochelys > Carettochelys insculpta. The sequence continues at coordinate 33,379,389 of NC_134146.1, read as the reverse complement.
CCATGCTCCCCAGGTTCCACCTGTCCACCCTGAACCCCCACCCCACAGCAGTTCCCCCACCATCCATATCTTTCTGTTATCCTGCCCCCTCCCACCACTAAGGGTGACTCTGGACCTGGAGCAGACAGGGATCCCATGGCTGGTGTGGCTCATGGCCACCTACCCACTCCCTAGAGTAGTGTCCCCCCTCCTAGTTCAGCTGCCCACCATCCCAACCCTCCCATATAGTTAGGCACAGTGCACTTATGCACATAGGTCAAACAGAACAGTTTGTTTTTACACAGAGGCATACTATCGGTTTGTAGAAGTTGTATTTTGTTTTGTGCACTGTTTTATTTTGCACAGTAAAGGGAGTTCCTTTTTCAGGCACAAGGGATTGACAACAAGAGAGGGTTTTAGGTGGCAGAGGCACGTCCACATGGCCTGTTTACTGCAGCCAGCAGCTTCTGCTGGCAGTGGGGATCTCATGCTGCTATGCTAATTTGCTGCATTATTATGCCCATGAGCACCCATTTGCAAGTGCAAGATTGCTCATTAGCCTGGAGCTGTCCTGGGAGAACACCTCCATGCAGATGTGCCCATTGAGAACTGGTCCAGAAATACATGTATGTCAGATAAAGCTTACCCTTCTGAAGAGCCTGGCAAGTGCACCACTCATATAGAAAATATTGATAATTCTACTCAGTTTTCTGACATGAGAAACTGTATTACACCATATCCTTGACAAGCTCAGAGTCATTTTATTTCTGTCATAGCTTTTGGACTAGTTACAATAAATTACACTAGGTTCACTCTCTGGGCTCCAGTCCCTTCCTTTGGGATTTCTTCTCTGTGACAGCACTTGCGGATAGCTGTATAACTCTGGACTGACTCCTTTCAGTTCAGTTACAATGTTCTAACACATGCATATATTGTTAGATGAAAATAAATTAGTCTGGATTCCAATGAATTTAGTGTTTTCTATATGGTGTAAGGATATTCTGGTTTGGATTTCTCTCTCTTCCATTTGAGCCTTTTGATGCACTGATCTAGCTGAATCCAGCTATATTTCTAAAGACCAATTGATGCCTATAAAATGTTATAAGAAGAGAGTTCCTGTCCATGAAAGCAAAGTAATTCTGCTAACAGATTACTGTGCAAAGCAGAAGGAAACCAGTAAGTTGTGCTACTGTCTTATTGGCTGATACGAAGACTGCTGAACTTGTAAACGATGGCCCATTGCCCAAACATCTAGCAACCATGGGTTGATAAAATCTTCTTTCCACCAAACCCAACAACCCTGTCCAGAATACTATAAATACAAAATACTGCAAAGAAGAGTGAATGAACTAGATCACTCCATTTGTTCCATCTCTAATGTTATAAATCTGTATAGCTACAGATACAACCAAAACATTTATTGGCAAGAAAAAATACACTTTTCTTCCTAACTTCATCAGCATCTTCTTTCTTTGAATGGAAAATTTAATAGGCTATAATAGCCAGAAATGGTACTAATGTTGTGGGTAAAAATCTTACTGTATTCGATTAATCAGTTGTGGATCGCATAATGTCAGAACTGTGTTTTGATGTTTACCTCTGAATAGCATACCATACAAGACAACTATGGGTCTAATTCTACATAATTTTAACTACAATTATGCAGTGTTATTAAAAACGTTTTTATAAAGCATATATAGCTATTTAATTGCTATCTGAAACATTACACTGCCATTTATGTCTTTGGGATGACAGTAATCGTATGCAGATTGGCTATGAAACACTGGAAACCTCTAAAAGAGCCACTAGCAAATGGTAATTGACTGATTTGTGCCCTGTAAAAATGAAATAATGACCCCTCCATGGACAAAACTGATAAAATAGTGGTAGTCTCAAGTGATGCTGCAGTTAAGGAGCTATCTGTATTTCAATTATGCTGTTATTTTCAGGGATTTATATGCTAACAACTGTAAAGATTTGCTCCAGGCTGAAATTTGACATACAAATGTTAGTCCTAGCAGAATACTTTAAAAATACATTTTTTGAAACTTTAACGAAAGCCTTTAACTGTCTTTAATTTTGGCAGAGAGTAAAATGCGGCCATTTTTAGTGCAGTAACTAAGTGGATAAGGGGAAAGAAATAGCCCTGATTATATTTAGCTTAAACCATCTCTCTGCCTAACTACTTAATCTATATTTACACTGTCAGCACCATGGCATCTGGGCAACTATGTCAGTGTTCTTATTAGGCACTGTCAACAGCTTTCTTTAAAACAAAATAAAAAAAATTCAGTCCAAAACCCAAGGCAGAGAAATTACTTTTTGGAATTCATTTAGGTTTTGATATGCTCTAAATTATACTTAAGTAGGTTATAAACAAAGCTTTGTTTTCATCATTGTAAATAATTGTAATTGAAAACTTAAAATACATTGAGTTGAATAACAATAGAAATAGTATTTCTTTTCTTGTCTCTATTTTGCTATCACATTTGTGTTTTTGCAGTGATATTTAACCTTGTGTAACCACAACAAAATGATTCACATATGCATGCTTAGAAGTGATGCTTATATATTTAGGCAAGATTTGGGCAACGTGGTAGCAAAATACAGACAAGAAAAGAAATATTATTTCTATGGTTATTCAACTCAATGCATTTTAAGTTTTCGATTACAATTATTTACAATGATGAAAACAAAGCTTTGTTTATAAACTACTCAAGAATAATTTAGAGTATATCAAAACTTAAATGAATGCAAACACATAATTCCTCTGCCCTGGGTTTTGGACTGATTTTTTTTTCATTTTGTTTTAAGAAAGCTGTCGACAGAGCCTAATAAGAACACTGACATAGTTGCCCAGTGCCCAGATGCCATGGTGCTGACAGCATAAATCTACATTAAATACCACTACTAAAAAACAGTCCTAAATCTAGCCTGTGTTTCACTGAAGTGATGACTAGAAGGTTTAATTGGATCATCTAGTTTGCCCTCCTATACATCTCAGGCAATTAACTTTCCCAAACACTCCTATAGTGAGCCCAATAATGATGGTTAAATAAGAACAAGACAGCGACCCAGGTCTCACCAATGCTTGCAGCCCATGCAATGGCAGGCATGAGGAGCTTTCCCAGATGTCCCAAGAGATGAATCAGACTCAGTGGTGCAGATGAAATTGAAAAGTTCCCAAAGGTCACTGCTAATTCCATCTGGGTAAACATTTGTTCCTGACACCAAATGAGTTATCAGTTTAACCCTGAGCATATAGAGCTTTCTCCACTGAAGCTTTCCCAAATCAACTCCCAGTTCAAAGAACTTATCTTAAAGAAGGTCGAGGCATGAAAATTTTGTCGTTAAGTGTTTAACAATTGCATTGAAAAGTACGGATGCAAAGAACAACTCTCTGTATCTTCTAAGGTTCCAGAAATAGGAAGAATTAAAATTCTAAGGCAGCTCCTCAGTTGGTGCAAACAGGCATAGCTTCATTGGAGAAATGCCAATTTACACCAGCTGAGGAGCTGACCTTGGGATTGTTTGTAATACTTGTAAAATATAAATTTCCAAATCTTTAAAAGTAATGCTTAATAAGAGACATCAATTTCCTTCTGCTGTTTTTAGTGCCTAGAAATAGATAAAACATAATACATATAGTACTACAGTGAAAAATATATTATCTGGTATCCCCAGGAAATTGGAGGTGCCAGCTAATCAAATATGCCAGATATTGGAGCAGGGCCAGTGTCTCCACCAGCCTGTCTGCTGCTGTCAGTGACTGGGCAGCCAACTACCAGCCCCAGTGCTGCCACAACTGGCCCCACAATGGCTGGCCCCAGCCGGACAGCCAGCTCACTCGCACTGCAGCTGGCCCTACAGCCACCAGACCCAGCTAGAAACCTGGCTCCTGGCCACACTGCAACTGCCAGCCAGACTGCTGCTTCTGCAGCTGCCAGTCCCTGCAGTCACAGGCCACGGCCAGTTAGCTGGCCACTCCTGAGCAGGTCTCCTGGGCCACCCCACACCTCAGTGCCCGCACTCCAAAGCCAGCCTCCACCACGCTTGTTGTGCTCTACTCGCAGGTGAGCACTCCCCTCCCAGCCATTTCCCACCACGCTGCTTGCTCCAGGATTGGACCAGAGCACGGGGATCAGGGTTATTGTTGGGGCTGCCATTTTCAAGTGGCTTCAGAAATTTGCCCGGGGCCACCAAAATTTGCTTGGGGCCACCAATTGGCTAGGAGCAGCCCTAAGCAGAAGCACAGCTCTCTAAGACATTTCTAAGGGGCTGCTGCTACTATAGTGGGAGCTGGAGCTCTGGGCCCCTATGAAATGGTGCACCTGGTGGCGACTGCCCACTTCCCCATCCCCATCCCCACCCCAGGCCTGTTCAGATGGTTTTATTGTAAGTGAAAAGGCTCATGGCTGAGAATGTAAAACTCCATCATCCAATGCAGGTTGCTCAATGGTAGACAGTGAAAAGACAGAGAGCGACTAACGTTTCAGCATTTCAAGGGTACCCCAATTAAAAGTCAGATGCAATAACAGAGACTGATGATGAAACCAAGTACAAAAAATGATAAAATAAACAAAGTATCTGCTAACTCTAGTGCTGCAAACTAATGCAAATGTACAGAAGTTGATGGTAGCTATGGGTTATATACAAAACTGTCAGTTCAATGCTAAATATTACAACACATGCGTTTTCATTTCCTCGGTGTTCGGGGCTGTGTCTACACGTGCACGCTACTTCGAAGTAGCGGCACTAACTTCGAAATAGCGCCCGTCACGGCTACACATGTCGGGCGCTATTTCGAAGTTAACTTCGACGTTAGGCGGCGAGACGTCGAAGTCGCTAACCTCATGAGGGGATAGGAATAGCGCCCTACTTCGACGTTCAACGTCGAAGTAGGGACCGTGTAGACAATCCACGTCCTGCAACGTCGAAATTGTGGGGTCCTCCATGGCAGCCATCAGCTGGGGGGTTGAGAGATGCTGTCTCTCCAGCCTGTGCGGGGCTCTATGGTCACCGTGGGCAGCAGCCTTTAGCCCAGGGCTTCTGGCTGCTGCTGCTGCAGCGGGGGATTCATGCTGCATGCACAGGGTCTGCAACTCTTTGTCGGCTCTGTGTATCTTGTGCTGTTTAGTGCAAGTGTGTCTGGGAGGGGCCCTTTAAGGGAGCGGCTGGCTGTTGAGTCTGCCCTGTGACCCTGTCTGCAGCTGTGCCTGGCACCCTTATTTCGATGTGTGCTACTGTGGCGTGTAGACGTTCCCTCGCAGCGCCTATTTCGATGTGGTGCTGCGCAACGTCGATGTTGAACGTCGATGTTGCCAGCCCTGGAGGACGTGTAGACGTTATTCATCGAAATAGCCTATTTCGATGTCGCCACATCGAAATAGGCTACTTCGATGTAGGCTTCACGTGTAGACGTAGCCCATGAGACTGAAGGAGATGAAGAACTTAAACTAGACTGCTCCAGAAAGTTAGACAACAATTTAAGTACAAGAAAAGCCAGGTTATTGAGAATTTTGATAACCCATATGCTCAGTTAACCAGTACCTGCTATGGTGGTAGCCACCCAGCTGGGCTGGCAGAGTGAGGCCAGTTGCTGTGGCCTAAAGGTATATGTTCTTTCTAATTAGTAACTTTTCAGGAATGACAACATTTTGTAGCCTTCTGTGGAGCACAACTTTGTTGTTATGGCCACACTGTCCACCAGAACCTGCAGTTGGATCTTCAGTTTCACTGTGTATAGGACCTGGAACAATGGTTCCCAGAAAGCAGGGGTAGAGAACATGTAGACAGCATTCAAATTCCAGTTCTGAGAACATCTCTTGTGCATCACTTGCTACCTGAAGGAGGTTTTTAAAAGGAGACACAAACTTCTGGGCACAGCCTGCTTCATCTTAAATAACATCTCCATTCTTTGGAAACTTGGGGAGAATTAAACTGGGTTACTCTTCTGACTTTTAGGAGGATACACGGGGTCCATATAACATATCAATCACTGAAGCAGGGGTTTATCAATATGAGGCTTTGGCACTAGGCCAGCCCATCGCCTATGGGCTTGCATTCTCTGTTGATTGGAGACCTACCTTGAGTTGAAGGAGATCCAGGATATGAACATCTCGAGAGGCAGCATGTATGGATTTGGGAAAAAGACAATCCTTCCAGACACTCAGCAGAGACATCTCTAGCTGCTGAAAGAGCAGGGCTAAGGGGTCCTGAGAGCATCTGTTGCTGTCTCATTTACCAGGATGGTGTCACTGTCACAGGAACTTCAAGTAAGCAATGGTGTAAAGCAGAAAAACATGGGGAAATCCTCAGAGATTAAAAACAAACACACACAGATGTAAGTCAAAAATAAAAATCATCTGTACAGCATTGATGAATACTGAGTCTTTGTACAGAAAGATCTTTTCTAGGTTGGACAATAATACAATGTGTAAAACTTACTTGGAGCCACCTGGGCAATACTGACCTCATCTTGGAAGTGGCTGGGGCAGTTCTGCAGCCTTGTGAGGAAGCCTCCCCTCTCCTCCCCATCCTACCCCTAACCCTGTTGTAACCACATGAATTCAGAGAGGCAGTAACATCCAGCAGATCTTGACAGATCTCCAGGTGTCCCATTATACTAAATATGCTGAGCCTCCTGTTTTTTGTTGCAGCCTTCTGCAATTAAGAGCTCCCTTTACTTGGGCCCAGGCCTAGATTTATATTCCTTTAGCAGTGGTGCTAGACTAAAGCAGTTTGTGCTCAATTAGGATTTTGACAGGATCCTTAGACCCATTCCCAACCCTTGAAAACCGAGGCTGAGGCACCCACAATCCCTCATTACAGCACTCCACAATTATTTCATACCTTATCTTTCAGACAAAAACTTTTTATGCTCAGTCTGAGTGGGGTGTGAGTGGGCTGGGAGGTGTAATTGACCTCGTGAAGACTTTGGGCAAAACTAGTTTAGCCATTCGAGGCAGTGAAATGTACAATGAAGTGTCACAGTGCTGCATCTCTTCCTGAAACAGTTAGCAAGCTTTCCCAGGTGGAATAGCACCTGATCAAATTACTAATATTGTAAAGGTCAGTGTAGCATAGGAGCCAGCTGTAATGCTCAAAATATGGTAGCCATTAACATTGGGACACTTTCTGCAACAAAAATAGCAACACGAATTGTTAATGGCACAACTTAAATTCATCTCCATAAAATTTAATCATTTTGGACACAGCACTTACCTAATCTGTACTTGTCACACCTTGGATATTGCAGTGTCATCACAGGTCTCTTTGAACTCCAAATCCAAGACATATGCTCTATGAAAGCTCAGTGCTGCAAATCTGAGAATCTACAAGGACAGGACATTTTGAATTATTCACGAGTAGTTTGCATTCAAGGGCTGCCCATTTTCCAAACATCTTTTCAGTGAAGAGTCAAGCCACATGAGCCCAGAGAATGAACCATATTCTGTTGCCAATTAAATAAAAGTATTACCAGAGAAGCCCTGGCTGTCTTTACTCCAATTTGCACCACAGTCCTACAGAACGCACTCTGCAACAATGGACTCCAAACTGATTTGCCTGACCAGACTCCTAATTACTGCGAAAAGTCACACTGACTCTGTCAAGGCACTGGTTGTGTGTAAGGTCCTGCCTGTGTGCCTCAGCCTGGCCAGTTCAAGGCCTTGAAAAGAAAACCTCACTACACTACAGTCATTAGCTGTATCTACACATGCACGCTACTTCGAAGTAGCAGCACTAACTTCGAAATAGCGCCCGTCGCGGCTACACGCGTCGGGCGCTATTTCGAAGTTAACTTCGACGTTAGGCGGCGAGACGTCGAAGTCGCTAACCTCATGAGGCGATCGGAATAGCGCCCTACTTCGACGTTCAACGTCGAAGTAGGGACCGTGTAGACGATCCGCGTCCCGCAACGTCGAAATTGCCGGGTCCTCCATGGCGGCCATCAGCTGGGGGGTTGAGAGATGCTCTCTCTCCAGCCCCTGCGGGGCTCTATGGTCACCGTGGGCAGCAGCCCTTAGCCCAGGGCTTCTGGCTGCTGCTGCGGCAGCTGGGGATCCATGCTGCAGGCACAGGGTCTGCAACCAGTTGTCGGCTCTGTGTATCTTGTGTTGTTTAGTGCAACTGTGTCTGGGAGGGGCCCTTTAAGGGAGCGGCTTGCTGTTGAGTCCGCCCTGTGACCCTGTCTGCAGCTGTGCCTGGCACCCTTATTTCGATGTGTGCTACTTTGGTGTGTAGACGTACCCTCACAGCGCATATTTCGATGTGGTGCCGCGCAACGTCGAAGTTGAACATCGACGTTGCCAGCCCTGGAGGACGTGTAGACGTTATTCATCGAAATAGCCTATTTCGATGTTGCTACATCGAAATAAGCTATTTCGATGTTGGCTTCACGTGTAGACGTAGCCATTGTGTGTGAAGCACAGAACTCACTCATTCAGTGAAAAAAAATGTGAAGCAAAACCAATACTCACCAGAACATGAAAAGTCACATCTACCTCAGAAAGGACTTGCCAAATGTTACCATTCAAACTTTAGCTACAGAGTTCCTAGAGAACAGCTAGAACATTTACATATTGACAAAAGCATGTTTTTTTTTCCCTTCTGGAACTCAGAAGTAACTGCATTCTTTCTGCTCAAAATCTCCTCAAAAATTCACTCTAAGACAGAGACAACACTGGGAAAATCTCAGTCCACTGAGTGAAAGTTTTAGAAGTTTATAAGCAGCTGAATACAAAGGGTTAGAACTCTTGTTTCTTTTTAAATAAAGGTCTCGCTGCAGCACCTTCTGAAGTATTATTCCAAAATAATTGATTGATTCTTAGTAACTCATGTTGGCCAATGTAAGATAGACTTGCTATGCAATGTCTTGTGCTAATTTTTGCTATGCCTAGAAAAGCTGTTTTCCATGTAAGCCTTGATATCTGCTAATCAAATAGATCAAGAACCAATCCCATACTTAAAAATACAGTGTCATTTTACTCTATCTGGCAAAAGACTAACCACATCAACTTTGTTGTCTGATGTAAGGAAGATGCAATTGAAGTCTGTTCCCTAAATTAATTAAAGTAAAAGTTACTTGTAGAAAACCTATTGCATAAGAAATCTTTTTCTCAGCTTGGGTGTGCAAAGATGTAATTTGCTTTCTGACAGACCAGTAGCATATTGAAGGCAATCAAATGCAACAATTTCAAAAGGCTATTACAGGCTCTCAGTTGAAAGAGGATTGAGAAATAGATTTTTGATTTACATTTTCCAGGGCTTATTAAAAATGAAATACAAGTGGAAACTATTATTTTTCTCTGTTACTTGAATATATTCCTGAGGCCAGGAACACTCTGAGCTGTTCCTTTTCCTTTTCTTTGTCACTAAAAGGCAACTTAAGCAATCTTAACTAAACAACTAAACTAATAAGGGAGTAATATACACTCTTCTATGAATTTTATTTGATCTACAGTCACAGTTGCACGATTATCAAATTAACTCCACATTTGCTGGTGCTGCTATGGACTGGAGTTGTAAAAAAACATGCTTCTGGCATCCCAGCGCCCCCCCCCCCACATTTGTTTTAACTTTATTTAACTAGAATCATCTTTCTCTCCACAACCCAAATGACTCTGCATCACAACACCCCTTTTCCTTCTACAAATGACACCCACACCTGTGTGGAAATTTAAGGGATGAACAGATTTATTTGGGTATGAGCTTTCATGAATAAAAAATATCACCTGACCAAGTGGCTTTCACCCATCAAATCTTACTCCCAGATTACTTTGTTCCTCCTCAAGGTGCCATGGGACTCCTTATTGTTTTTACAGTATCAAGATCAGTGTTTTGGGAAAGTGGAGACAACTTTTCCTGACTCTTTTTAAGTTGTGGTGGGAATAATCAGTGCCTCCCATGCCCATCTACTCAGGTAAGCTAGCAGTTCAGTGCAATCCTCATAGTGGATTTATTTATGTATTTATTTATTAGCACACACTTGCCAGCTACATTTCTTCATTAATACATACCATATTGCACAATGTGTTTATGTCAGCGCACTCTGGGTAAGTCTAGGAAGCTGTCCCATTTCACTTCCACTTAGAAGATTTCTGCCCCTTCTTGACTGCAATATACTTCATTACATCCCCTTCCCTATCTTATGTTCACATGCTACATAATTTCTGGGATTCCTCCCTGCAACAGAGGAATGCCTAGCTGCCATCTGGTGATAGGTTCAGCAGCACAAAATAGTGGCCCATGTCTGACCCTGAGTGACCTGTTAATTATTACTGTGACACATGTACAGAACACTTTGATTATCGCCAAAGAAAGGGGTCTGATACACGGTATGACACCTTTATTTAAGAAGACTTGAGGCCCCGATTCTTTGAATGCAAGTACTAACTTGCGTAATTTGTGTCTATAACTAGATCAGTGCTCAAAATCAGACTGTTGGAAGTACAAGATCTAAGATATGCCATTCAATTGCAGACTCAATCTGCTCTTGCAAAAAGAAAGCAGCTGTAACTAATAAATACGAAGGAGTAGCTATTTTTCATGTATAACACATCTCCAACTAAAGTGGACATTGGATCAGAGGTGTTTTTTTGTTGTTGTTTTTTCCCAATACAATAAAGGAAAGTGACCTAGAAAATAATGTAAGACCATTTTGCTAACCTTACTTAGAAAGAATGTAACAAGCCACCTGAAAGATCTGTGATACTGCAAGCATTTCTTAACAATGTTACACATGCCTTGCTTTCTCTCTTCTCTTTCACACATACGACTGATGGAATGCATAGAGCTAAAGGATGCTGTAAAGAGGGGTTTTAAAAACCTGGAAAAAACAAAACAATGACAGATAAGACAGCTATTTCAATGCCTGCTTTGGAGAAGACAACAATAGCTGAGTCATCTATTAGGGGAAGAACCTACATGGCACCATCCCAATGAGGATTTTTTCTTTTCTCTTCGTAAAACTAGAGCCAAGATTAAAATACCCTGAAAAGGGGGCAGGCCAGGGATAAGTGGCTAGCTCAGCTGGAAGCTGAGAGAGACATGCAGGGTCACATACAGATACCGGCTGAGATATAGGTATTCAGGCAACTTGGTGCCCACAGAGAAGAGAAGACACCCAGGCTAGATCTTGTCCACCCAGGGTCTTGAGGGGAATGCCACAGATAGGTAAGACAACATGCATATAGGTCTTGTTATTGCTGATTCTACTTCTCTAAGCTCTTTGCACTGTTTCTGTAAAACAGACCACACTTTTTTTTGTTTTTGTTTTTTGTTTTTGTTTTGAAAAACTGCTTCTGTGTCACAGCATACTGCTACTGTCCACAAACCCCTGAAGGAGAACTGTGGTAGAATTAAAACTCAGCTGGACCTACTAAGTAATGTGGTTGGAAATTGGTGAGGAGAGGGCCAGTTGGACAGCACTTGGATTGCAGAATCCCATCCCAAACCCTTGTCATTTGTAAGAGCAGCACTCAGGTGGTTGAAAGAAGGTCTCAGGATGGACTGTCCACACAGGGTCCAATGATAACTATATGCACATTTTGGTAACTGGAACACTGTGGAGCATCTGTAGCAGAGCCATCTTGAATTCCCCAAGTAACTGTGCATCAGTGATCAGTCCTTTGGAAATGCTAGCTAGAAAAAGCAGGCATATCAATGCAATTTTATTACCTCCAAATACTTCCCTTATTAACAAACAAACAAACAAACAATATTGTATGATACAGTTCTTGCCCAAAACACAACTACTTTTCATCTTTACTGCAAAATGCCATTTTGCACTTTTATACAGGTTTACTCAAAGGTTGTCACAATTCATCCTTCTATGTGTGTGCCAATCTTCCCATCCAGTGTTATCTACTTCCTCTCATTTCCACCGAGACTGTGACTTACGTTTTCAGTCAAACTAGTGAGTACCTGCACAATTTGGATGGCATGTCTGCTGTTATTAAGCTGTATGCTCCTGTATCCACAGACAGCATCCTAGATTCTCATGTATTCATTATTCACTGCACCTACAATTATCAGGGCCATTGCTTTCAATGCCACTCCATATAACCATAAGTTATTTTCTACATTGATTTGCTACTCATTTCATGTATTTATTTCTTCAACTCTAACTTATTCATGGCAGTAAGTGAGGAAAGTTTTAAAACCCCTCCCCTAACAACCTGGTTTTCTGTGTCTTCTTTTTAACTTGGCTGCTACAGGAATCTTATTATTTATTTGGTTTTTTATCACTCTTATGTTTCTAACTTTATTTTTGTGCGAATAATAAAACCTATGGACCTAACTTTCCTAGCCGTACACTTTGTTTTACTAATTTCCCATTTATTGATTTACTGTCTCAGACCTCCTTTATGTTAACCTCAGTGAGGTCATTCATGTAATTTGCCTTATTTTTTATCTACTTCATCATTCAGATACCATCTGTTCCCTGAATATACTGGAGGGTAACATTTATAATTTGCTTCAATGAGATATATTTTATTCACTGCACTCCCCATGCACATCAGTGTAAACTAATTTCCTTGAGTGAAGTCACTTTTATTATCTCAACTCACATATCACCAGTGAGGCCCTACAAAGAGGTTTGACTTCCCAGAGGTTACCTGAATTCTTTTCAATCCTTGTTTACTCCACCAAGTGCCATAGGAAGGGGACAACATTATTCTCATGCATAATCTGATGCCAAAAAGGGCACTTATTAAATGTAGGTATCATTAAACCCATTCCTCAGGTAATCCTGCCAAAGGAAGAGAATAGTTCTAATATACACTAATTAAATATTTACACATGCACACACAAAAGATAATAATGCAGATAAATAGATATAAAGATAGGAAATAATGCTGTAAAAAGCTATTAGAAATAATAAGGGATTATATGAGTTTAGGGCTGTGGTCACACTAGCCAGACAGGCACGGTAATGAGGGATTTCATCATGATGCTAATGAGGTGCTGCTATGAATATGCCATGCATCATTAGCATAATGGTGGCCATGCATAATTTGAAAAAGCCACTTTCGAAACTCATGCTGCCCAAAACTAAATGGGCAGAAGGGCTGTCGAAATCAGGGTTCCTTTCAAAAGGCCCATCGCTACATGGTCAGTGCACATTTCAAAAGCAGCACTTTTGAAGCACGTGTGGCTGCCATTATCCATATTCCTGACAACACCTCATTTGCATCTGCCGAAATCCCTCATTACCATGCTCCCTCCAAAAGGAGGGGCTAGTGTGGGCAAAGCTGATGTGTTTAGAAAAAAACTTTTGGGCAAAGCTGAGTAGATACGTTCTTATTTTGAGAATCATGAGCAGGATGTGCTACAAAATTAAATAGCATTAGTAGATTTTTTTACCAGTTTCTACAGCCTCTTCTGTCACCAAAGGAAACAGGTATTTTAATTACAGGGATTGAGAAACAAGAAGCCTAAAACACATAATCAAAAGGTCAACGAAATAGTGGTTTGGACCTCATTTAGGCTGCGTCTACACGTGCACACTACTTCAAAGTAGCGGCACCAACTTCGAAATAGCGCCCGTCGCGTCTACACGCGTCGGGCGCTATTTCGAAGTTAACTTCGACGTTAGGCGGCGAGACGTCGAAGTTGCTAACCTCATGAGGAGATAGGAATAGCGCCCTACTTCGACGTTCAACGTCGAAGTAGGGACCGTGTAGACGATCCGCGTCCCGCAACATCGAAATTGCTGGGTCCTCCATGGCAGCCATCAGCTGGGGGGTTGAGAGATGCTCTCTCTCCAGCCCCTGCGGGGCTCTATGGTCACCGTGGGCAGCAGCCCTTAGCCCAGGGCTTCTGGCTGCTTCTGCGGCAGCTGGGGATCTATGCTGCAGGCACAGGGTCTGCAACCAGTTGTCGGCTCTGTGTATCTTGTGTTGTTTAGTGCAACTGTGTCTGGGAGGGGCCCTTTAAGGGAGCGGCTTGCTGTTGAGTCCGCCCTGTGACCCTGTCTGCAGCTGTGCCTGGCATCCCTATTTCGATGTGTGCTACTTTGACGTGTAGACGTTCCCTCGCTGCGCCTATTTCGATGTTGGGCTGAGCAACGTCGAAGTTGAACATCGACGTTGCCGGCCCTGGAGGACGTGTAGACGTTATTCATCGCAACATCGAAATAAGCTATTTCGATGTTGGCTGCACGTGTAGACGTAGCCTTAGATAGCAACAGATTTTGCTACAGAACAAATTCCAAAAGTGGAGCGCTCTTGAAATATATTTATATTTGAGAACCTAACAATATTATTTAGTCAGACTTAGCTGCCATCGTCTGGTAGAGTGAAAAAGAACTTGTAAAAAGGAGAAAAATAATTTATGAAAGTTTCATCCAAGTTTACTTTTTTTACATTGTTAAAAATCAAAATGAAAAAAAAGGATGAATATTTTCAATCCAAATTTTCAAACTGCATTTTAAAGATCACTGACGAAATTATGACCTGAACCTAAGAGCAAACAGCAATCCAGTGAACAGACTAATACATGAGTTTTACGAGTTTTAGGTGGCCTGTTTTCTCATATAAGCAAAGACACTGTATAGAAGCAGGAATTTTTGGGATATTCGGGATTGTGCATTATCCATACAATGGACTCAAAACTTCTTCTCCATTCCTTAGAAGATACTAAAGAGCACTATTTCACAGTACTGTTACTTGGAAATAACTTTAATATGATGTAAGGCCAAATTCTTACAGAAGGATTCTAAAATTCAAGAGAAGTTGGGTCTTCATATGGACCAACACAACAGTATAAATCTTCCACTACACTTAAAGCCCTGCAGATATCCACTTTATATCCATGGACAGTGGAGTGAATACCTCTTTATGCCTCTTCTCCCTTCTACCCAGTTGCCAGTGGTGATGGTAGTGGGATGAGGGGGGGCAGGGCAGAGAAGGGCAGGCCCCTAGCCAGGTGGCAGGGAAAGGACATAACAAGCTCCATCCTAAATCTCCCTGCAGGAGGGGCAAAGTGCCAGCCCTGTTGAGCCTCCCTCACTCCCTGGCTGGTGAACACTGCCCTGTGGAGCCCTCAGGCCCCAGGCCCCTGCCACCCCTTATGTCCCATCCCTGCTGCCCCCTTACATCCAGTTCCTGCTTTTGTGCTGCCTGCCTCTTCCCTGAATGACCCTGTCCCCTCCTCACCCATCTGTGCTCCAACCACCACTCCAGATGTTTTGTTGTGCTGATGCAAGTAAAATACAGATCTTGGACTGCACACTGGATAATAAGTTGAGCTTGGAGAATGCAGGTTGGATGCAGATCCACATTTTTGTGTCCATGAAAGGACCTAATTACAATGGCCCAAGAATTTCTGGCATATCGTGTTTGTCTCAATGATGAAGAAAAACACTGATCTCCAAGCAAATTCAAGTTCATTTCTAGCATAGTTACAACAGGGATTATTTCCATTAAAGAGATCCTTTCTCATCACCACTTTCACAGAATCATAGACCACTAGAACTGAAAGGGACCTTGAGAGGTCATCAAGTCCAATCCCCTGCCATCATGGCAGGACCAGCTACCATCTAGACCATCCCTGATAGATGTCTAGCTAACCTGCTCTTAAATATTTCCAGTGATGGAGATTCCACAACCTCCCTAGACAATTTATTCCAGCATTCAATCACCCTGACAGGAGTTTTTCCCGATATCCAAGCTAAACCTCCCTTGCTGCAGTTTAAGCCCATTGTTTCTTGTCCTATCCTCAGAAGCTAAGAAAAACAATTTTTCTCCTTCCTCCTTGTAACACTCTTTTAGGTACTTGTAAATCGCTATCATGTCTCCTCTTTTCTAAACTAAACAAGCCTAGTTCTTTCAGTTTTTCCTCCTAGCTCATGTTCCCTAGACCTTTAACCATTCTTCTTGCTCTTCTCTGGTCTTTCTCCAATTTCTCCACATCCTGGACACAATACTCCAACTGAGGTCTATTGAGCGCAGTGTAGAGAGGAAAAATAACTTCTCATATTTGGCTCACGACGTTCCTGTTAATGCATCCCAGAATCATGTTTGTTTGGTTTTTTTGCAACAGTGTCACACTGTTAACTCATATTTGGCTTGTGGTCCACTATGAGCCCTAGATCCCTTCCTGCAATACTTCCTGCTAGACAGTCGCTTTCCATTCTATATGGCTATTTCTACACAGACCACTTCCTTTGGAAGTGGCATGCTAATACATGGAGCGAAAGATGCTAATGGTCGCAAATTCCTCGCACTTCATTAGCATCTTTCGCTCCGTGTATTAGCATGCCACTTCCAAAGGAAGTGGCCTGTGTAGAAACAGACTATGTGAATTGAGTACTTTGCATTTGTCTTTATTAAACTTCATCCTATTTACCTCAGACCACTTCTCCAGTTTTTCCAGATCATTTTGAATTATGACCACATCATCCAAAGCAGTTGGAAGCCATCCCAGCCTGGTATCATCTGCAAATCTACTAAATGTACTCTCTATGCCAATATCTAAATCAGTGATGAAGATATTGAACAGGAGCAGTCCCAAAACAAATGCCCGTGGAACCCCGCTTGTTATGTCCTTCCACTATGCTTGTGAACCATAAACAACTACCCTCTGAGAACAGTTATCCAGCCAGTTATGCATCCTCCTTATAGTAGCTCCATCTAAGTTGTACTTGCCCAATTTATTCATACAAAGATCATGTGAGACCATATTAAATGCCCTACTAAAGTCTAGGTATACTACATCCACCACTTCTCCCTTATCCACAAGATTTGTTATCACTTTATTCCAATACAACCTTAATGCTGAAATTACTTACATGTAGTCAAATCTCAGGAAATGATTGAAGTTTCACAGTGAAGAAATGCATCAAATTAGGAGGAGAAAGGCAAAAAAAGACACAAAAGATCCCACTTTAATCATGATTGCATAAAAGATTAAGATTTTCACGTACCTAAATGAACGAATTACACAGATGTATACTATAACCTAAACGGCATATTAAAAACACAGAAGACAAAGGAAGAAAGACCTTGAATTCTAAAACAGGTGGCTGGAAACCAAGGCTTTTACACTCCATATTTTGGCAAATCTTACTATTGTTTGAACCTTTAGGTCTATAAACTGGAAAAGTCACAGACATTTTGGCACTTGATAGATGAATCCAGTCACTGTTAACAATGTACATATGGTATTATCAAAAGCAACCATTGTAAAACTGTATAGTAGTGAAAACTATTACAAATTTATCAATCACATTTAGACAGTTAAGATCCAAACCATGAAAAAATAGCACTCCTGAGGCTAGATTCACTACAGGGTCTGCTTTGATGGAGAACTAAATCACATCTGGCTTAATGCCGGATAAGCTACAAATAATCAGTGGAAACGGATGTGATATTTGTATTGTTTTCATGATGATGATTAATGCAAGAAAAAAGATTTTTAAGAAGAACATTATGAGCAAGTTAAAGCCATACATCCATTTAAGCTCTAGATTACAGATGTCTGTAGTAGACGACCGTCAACCTCTTCTGAAAATCACTTACTTTAAAATTATTCTTTGCAGCTGTGAAGGTGAGGATTCCCCAATTACCTGATCTTTGTTGAGTGTTAAAGAGGGAATTATTATTTAATAATAAAACATTGCCATGCTATAAAGTACGTCCCAACTGCACACAAATCTATGCATGCAAATTACAGTATCTCAGTCATCTCAAATAGGCACAGATGAGTTTGTATGTGGATGTACAAGCAGAAGTTACAGTAGATAGATTTAAAACATCTCTCAAATGAAAATATTTGGTTTCCTGAAAACTAAAACATTGAGCCTGCCCCTTTTTTCAAATTATTTCCTTCAGTAAAAACACCTTAATGTGATAGCTTAAAAACCGCATGTACACATTTCTATAACTGAACATACAATTCTCAATTTCGTTTATTTACGCAAGGCTTGATTCCAATGCTCTTAAGGCTACGCAGTGCCATACTGCTTTTGATCACAGTGGGACTCCATGGAGAGCAAGGTACCATGCTCAGTGAGTAATGGCATCAGAACTGTCCCTGACTGAGACTATTTCTCTCCTTAGTTTTACGTGCACAATCTGACTTAGACATGATTGGTGTTGCATAGATTTAGCAGAGAAAAATTTAGCCCATTGACATTTTTAATAGTGGCAAATTTTCCCCTCTTAATTTTATAGAATGGAATTTGAATTCTCAAGACAAAATACATATAAAGGAGCCATGTTCAAATCTCTGCATTTTGCTAACACAAATCTCTTGATTGGACACATTTTCCCTGAGTCTCATGTCACAGAAATATATAGCCAAATTCCTGTGTGTGAAATAAGATGGTAAGTAATTAATATTTTATCATTAAAATACTTCAGTTAGATGGTTCATCACCTTAATTAATCATCATCATCAATTTTAAGGTTTGCACTCCAACATCATTATTATGATGTTTTTAGTGAATTGAATCTTCATCACACCACTTTCCTAGTCTTAATGCCCTGAAGTAAATGGAAAGTAGGAAAATTATTGGCTAATTAATTAAGACATTGGTAGTCATGTTTACTATTTTTAGAAGTAAAAGAACTGACAAGTTATATAAAGCTTTTTATAACTCAAATTAATGGATGTATAATGATCCTACCCTTACTTGTCAGTGTGTCTTAACTTGGAATTTTAGTGTGAACACTGTCGTGACACGTCATCCAAGAGAGTCCTGGCATACTTCCCATTCAATTTGAGAGGATCACTTGGGATTTAAAACAGGTAGGAAGGAGCTTGCCTGAATTGTAAAGCTATAAAATGTAGCCCAGTGGATCAAAATGTGCATTTCTCCAGTCCTGATTTTGTGCAAGAAAAGACAATGTGTGGTGCAAGGGGAAGGGGGCTTGGGAGAATAAGAAAATGTGACTGGTTCTGGTTCTGAGCTCTGTGCAGAATCAGAGAATCATAGACTCCTAGGGCTGGAAGGGACCTCATGAGGTCATCAAGTCCAACCCCCTACCCAAAGCAGGATTAACCCTAACCAAATCATCCCAGCCAAGACTGTCAAGCTGGTACTTGTACACTATTTGGAGCAGCTCTGGGGGTGTTTTAACATAATGCTAACTTGTAATGTTCTTCTATAGGTCATGATGACAGCACAGAATAGCCTGATTGCGGTGCTTATTCCACTTCTGAGCCGTTTACTTGGTCACTCCTGTTGCAACCCGTATAACAAATAGTCCCATTATATCACTCTTTGTCATAGAGATATGCTGACAGCTAGGCATAAACAAGCCAACTCTTAAAAGACAAACTGTCCCAGTGTGGGTTTTATGTATACATGAAAGAATCAACTTCTGACTTTAAACCACAGCTCACACCTAGTGGTTCTACAGAGGGACACCACCAACCACCAGGATTTAGATGTCTGTGGTGGCTCCGATTAAATACCAAGTGACTTCAGCCTTATGATCATCCCAGCTCCAACCTCTATAGAACCTCTCACAGATTTTTGTCTGACATTCACCTAGTGGGAACATCAAAATTCTTCCAACTTGAATACAGACGCTTTGTTTATTAAACTGCAGCGTCAAAAACTGAACATAATTGCTGTATTTACTGGTAAAGAAGAGTCAAACTTCTGTGACATTTGTAGTATTAATAGTAAGTAAGTACCACTAAAATCTGAAAATGTGTTCATATAGTTTAGGCTAGGATTTTTAAGCATCAAAAGAAGTAGGTACATAACATAGGTCCTCAGTCTCCTTTGAAAATTCTGGTTCTCATGTAATGACTGAAAAAGCATGAAGGAAGTCAATTTTGACGTTTCTAGCTACAGATGTTTTTCTGGTTATTGAAGAAAAGCCACCCCAGTATGTGGTTCAGTAAGGTCACACTAAGCACAATATTCTTCTACACCCATCAGTGTGACACAAGAGAATATATTGAGGCTTGAGGATGATACCAAGAATTTTTAATATTTCCAGAACACAGCATATAACCAAGAGAAACACATTCCTACCAAAAAGTATGGAAGTGGAAATCCTATACAAATAATGGTAGCTTTCCAATTTATTCCTTCAGCTTTGTTCTTCCTGTTCCCTTTTCCTCTGGTAACCTGCAATAACTGGGATAGGAAAGATGAGGCCCTGAGGACAATACAGCCCATGTTCACTTTGTGTGTCTGACAAGAACAGTGAGTGATGCTTTACTGTACATTATCATCAAAGGACAAAAAGTAGAAGCAAGAGTTAACATCAAAGAACAAGAGAGGCAGCTTGATCCAGTGGATAGGGGATTGAATTCAGAGTTAAGAGGCTTGGATTCTATTCCTAGTTCTGCCACTGACATGTTCTTTGATATTGTGCAAGTCACTTCACCTCTCTGTGTCCTCTTCCATCTTTCATCCACTTCACGTATTTATACTGAGATCTTTGGGGCAAGAATTCCCTCATTATATGTTTGTGTAGTGCCTATACAATGGCCTCCGGATTTTATGTGCGCAACCTCCACACCCCACTGCAACAGAAATAAAACCAAAAGAACTACTCCAGTTCACGTTACGTATAAAGTTTGAATAGTCTAGATTCATCTTTTAAGCTCTGTGTTCATATAAATTTCTGCTCAGATATTAAATTTCACAGCTACAAAAGAGAATATATGAGACGTGTCCTCTTTCTGTGCGACAATGTGGTGTATTAGCTTTGAATATCAAGTTGTGAAACCGATTTAGCTGTTCTTCTGCACACGAATAAGCAGCCTTACCCCTTGAGATTTGCTTTTTAGTACATCCATAAATTACAGTTCTTTTGTGCTTTACTTTATCTCCCTTTAAGATAATTCATGAGGGCTTGCATGTTTGTGCAGCATGATCATAGATGTTTAGAGAGCTATTCATCATTTCATTCTGCCTTGTCCAGCACCATTGATTGTTCTGTGAAGCAGAACACTTCTAAGGGAGGTCCATACACTTTTCAAAATAAATAAATCAAACCTTCCAACACATCAGGACCTTTACTTAATGTCAGTAAACACAGACTGATCAGACCATCACAGATAGTCAGATTTTTAAACTCAGAACACTACACTGACATCATTAGGGGTTTTCAAAACAAAAAGCAGTCAAGTAGCACTTTAAAGACTAGCAAAATAGTTTATTAGGTGAGCTTTCGTGGGACAGACCCACTTCTTCAGACCATAGCCAGACCAGAACAGACTCAATATTTAAGGCACAGAGAACCAAAAACAGTAAGCAAGGAGGACAAATCAGAAAAAGATAATCAAGGTGGGCAAATCAGAGAGTCATGGGAACTTTCTGAGTCACTATAGGGGCTCGTCTGCATACTTGACAATCTAATTCTTGATCTCCCCCCCCACCCCTCCACTCTCTGATTTGCTCACCTTGATTATCTTTTTCTGATTTGTCCTCCTTGCTTACTGTTTTTGGTTCTCTGTGCCTTAAATATTGAGTCTGTTCTTGTCTGGCTATGGTGTGAAGAAGTGGGTCTGTCCCACAAAAGCTCACCTAATAAACTATTTTGCTAGTCTTTTACTTGACTGTTTTTAATTTTGATAGTGTACAGACTAGCATGGCTTCCTCTCTGTTACCATTAGGGGTTAGTGTGTAAAAAAATTGTGGATGGTTGTGATTAGCCATTTTTAAAACTATTAAGCATCACTGTGCTCCTATAGTTATGCATATGGGAGTTGTGCTCAGTGTTGGAGATGGTGAGTTACCAATGTGCATGGCTTCAAAGAAGGATTTGCAAAAAGAGCAGAACAGGGTGTTTTTACATGTTCAGTCACTGTATTTTGCCATCAAGATTCTGGTTTCTCTGGTAGTCACTGCAGAACAATCAAATATCTCCTGGGCTTTCTCCATGGACCAGGTTCATAGATAACTATCCTTCTCCTTTAATACATTGAATAAAATGCATGAATCATTTTCTCCAGAATATTTTTGCTATAATTACCAAGAACAAACTGCAACAAAAGATCACATCCAAATCTTCATTCTAAGATCAAGTATTGCATGATGACAAGAACACAAAATATTTTCTTTGCTGACGAACGGAACTGGCAAATAGGTGACGTGGTTAGGAAGATAGGATTACATTTGCTAAGTCAATCTTACAATAATGCAGCCATTTGATGGGGGAATCAGGTAAGGCAGCCCTCAATAATGACTGATGTAATATCATGATGAAAGCAGAGATGTGCATGTCTAGGAGGCAAATCATGATCCCTGGCCAGTTATATTTTCAAAAGAAAAGTGTGCTGAGCTCATGTGTGGTCATGTCAAACATATGACAGTATATCACACAGTATTATCTAGACTACTTCAATTTCCATGCCTGACCCATGATATCTAATAGGTGTCAGCTGTTCTGAAGATATTCATCTGCTTCTTGGGCTGCCAGATTTAGAGGTCAAGATACTGACACAAATGACTAAGCAATAGTGTACTCGTGTTCTTGTAGAGCATCACTTACAGGCAGAGACTGTAATGGAAGAGCTGGAGCGAAGGCCGTGGAAATTCCATACGTACATATGTTCTCCTGACGCACCTGGTTAGGTGAATCTCTTTATACACACAGACACATAACCCCAGATCTTGTTTACAAAGGCCATTTGATTATTATAAATTTTACCTGTGTGATCCATTTTCTGTATGGTGCATATGTATTCTTACTGATCCTGAATTATTCAAATTACTTAAAAATTTTTTCTATCCATTTGCACCTAAGTGTCTTCAAATGAAGGATTACAATTATAGAAGTTTGATACTCTCAGCTCAGGTGGAGATTGGGGAATTCAAATAATTGTACATGGGTAGATGCAGCAAATTCTGACACATGTAAATCAGTGTAACGTATGCAGCTCATTTAACAGACACCATATTATAAATTGAAATAAATGATTAGAAAAATTGGAAAATTAGACGTAAAGCACCAGCCCTTTCTGAATACCTAAGGATGAGGATACTGCCTTCAGCACTTAATTTATGATAATATCTCCCTTAATCAGCTAGAGGAACTGCTACTGAGTGCATTAGGCACTTCCTGTCATCAGGCTGAGCATGCTGCTTATGCAGCATTCCCAGCCGTTTTTGGTCCAAAAAACATGAGGTTGTGTATTTAAGCCCAAATCTCTGCATGAGAGAACAATACAAATATCAAGGTCCATCTTATTTCACTCGTTTCAACTAGTTAACTGACCTTTACCAGCTTGCTTAGAAATGAGGCCGGAAAAGAAAGAAAGAAAACCTCTTGTTCAGTAATATGATTTCTCTCAGGTTGGTAGTTTGGACAGACACTGCTTTTCTCTAAGCTGTTTGTTTGATGAATGGTGTCCCAGTACAAGTGGACAGAGAAACTGCTGAGGTGATAGTAGCATGCCTTTAACTCACATTTGGTTGATGAACCGGAAGAACCAGCAGAGCTTGAGGGAGCAGAGTGAATAAGACTGACTATAGGAAAGAGATGCAGAGCTCAGTTCAGCTCTCACTTACATCAGTGACCCTATGGAAAGCAATACCATTCTGTTTCTGTAAAACTGGGTTAAGTAGGAGCAGAATCAGGCCCACTGCCTTATGATTTTCTGTTTCCCTCAAGTTCAGTATTTGTGAGACTGAGCTTTGTTATATGGAATCTATTATTCTCTCCTCATGTGCGTACAGCTCCCATTAGTGTCAGAAGGAGTTATTGTACATCGGCTTACTGATTGGAGAGCAGACTCCCCCATGGCAGAAGGCTGGGAAGATGGACTTCCCTGCCACAAAGAAAACTAGCAGACATATACAGGAAAATGTTTATAATTTTAAAACATCATTAGGTTATGATTACACAGCACTGGTCCTCCATTGGTACTTGAAATAGCCAGTATTAGGTCAATGGATTCATGGAGGCCTGGGGAGAGGGAGAGAGAGAGAGAGAGGGAGATTCTTGGTTATTATGTAAATAAGAAAAGAACAAACACGAGGCTGGTTTCCTGACTTACCATTTCTTGTGTTCCTTATTCAGAACTTTTCTAATCTTTCAGTAGAGTGAAAAAAGATCTGGCACCGCATATGGACTCTAACCAGCTCCAACCACATCCTTATAGGTCGTTTATCTCAGATAAACTGCCACAACCTGCCATAAGCTACATCAGTGTTATGCCAATGAAGTCAATGGGGTTGCATGCCTGTAAAAATTATTGAAAAAAGGAGGAAAAAATTAAGCCCAACCAACCACACTCTTAGCTACAGAAAATCATTGTAGTGTCATGGAAGTCAGTGGAGCTATCTAATTTACAACATCTGAGGATGAGGTATCCTGGGTTTAGGCAAGCCTCTGGTTTTATAAAAGAGCTGAAACATCTCATTAACTGTCCTCCCTATGTGGCACAACTATTGGACTTTCTCTTAAAGACGTTATGCAGTGTAATTAGCAAACAGATTGCCCAAAACCATTGAGTATTATGCTGGCCAGCATGTTGCGGGGAGCAATCCAAGTTCAAGCCACATCCTTCCCGTGCACACAGGAAGTGAGGTAGCACAGGAAATAAAGAAGTACCCCATTTCTTTTGCTGAAATGTATAATGGTGCACAATCCAACCCAACATTTTCTATTTCTTGTGTTATTGAAGAAGCAACACAGGCTTGAACCTTCATATAACAGAAGGAATACATGCTGGGGACTATACACTTTATTTCAGAAGATTGTCATTTGAACTAGTCCAAATTTTTCTGAGAAAAGGTTTAACAAAAGTTGGCCTACCATGGAAGACAAGTTATTTTCCCACAGAAAAACTTGATTTTTCTCTCTTTTTTAAATCCCCGTCCCCCATCAAACATGTATCACCAAAACCAAAGTAGTCTTTCAATGCATTATCGAATTATTGAGCGCTCACTGAAAATTGTGGTTCTGAGTGAACATTTGTGACAATGATTTTAAAAAATCTGCTCCATTGAAAAATTATTATTTGTATCTCGTAACATGGAACAACATAGAAGTGTTTCAGAAAAGCTGAACAGTTCCAGTTGTCAGTTAATGCCCTAATTTTTCAGTCTAATGTGTATCCAAATGGTGCATGAATTGAGATATAAGATTCTCTGTCTGACCATTGGAGTTAGACTGCGTGCTTGGGGCAGAAATGACTGTTTCTCCTCTTGCTGCAGCTGCCACTTAACTTTCCTTAATGCTCTGGTCAGCATTGTGTGTTCTGTACATAATTCTTGACCCCGCCCCCCCTTCTGCCTCTCTGCTCTCTGATTTGCTCACCTTGATAATATTTTCTCTGATTTGTCAACCTTCATTACTATTTTTGGTTCTTTGTGCCTTAAATATTGAGTCTGTTCTGGTATGGCTATGGGCTAAAGAAGTGGGTCTGTCCCACGAAAGCTCATCACCTAATAAATTATTTTGTTAGTCTTTAAGGTGTTACTGGACTGCTTTTTTGTTTTGGTAGCTCTATTATAATTGTTTTAAACAATAAGTAGGAACTATGGTGGGGAAAAAGTTATGGCTTAACCATAAACAAGACAAGAAATCTATGTTTTTCCTTATGTTATGCCTTTATATAATTACGCATACGGACTAATTGCTGGCCAAATTTCACTACATATATAATCATACCAGTTTCAATTTAGAGGAGCAGAAGCAAGCATCATAAGGTAATGTTCTTTTTAATCATTCAATACATTGTTTATGTAATACACACATACACACCGTGCTTTTTTTGTGGCAACACATGCCAGTACTGAATACAGGTATCTCTACCAAAATAAATCAATATCCCCCACCCCCCACCTCCTGGCTGGAGATCATGTGTCTGGATCTGTGGTGGAGATTGGTGCCCCAGCTGGCTCTCCTAGCCCTAGGGGTGTGGGCTCTCCCATCCCCGTCTCCAGTTAGGGCTCCTGCAGCTGAGGGAGCTGACTGGGCTTGGTGCTCCAGCCAGCTCACTGCCACAGGGCTGTGGGGAGCCCCTGCCCTGCCTCTAGTCAGGGTTTTTGTGAGGGTTTCACACATCAGCTGGCTCCCAGCCACAGCCCTGTGGGGTTCTCCCCTTGCTAAGGTTACTGCCCTGGACATGCTGGAAGGGCTTAGTGTCCCAGCCAACTCCCATCCCAGCTAGCTGATAGCCCTGCATCCTATTCAGGGAGACCTGCAGGCAGCGCCAGCCACAGGAACCCCGGCTGCGGTGGGGAGAGGAGTGGTCTGCGTGCTGGCTCCTCTTTTCTGACAAAAAAGCACGTGTGTGTGTGTGTGTGTGTGTGTGTGTGTGTGTTTACATGTTTTAAACAAATGTCTTCTTGATATTAAAGCAGCAATTGGCAACCTAGGCTAGTGAATTGGCTGCATGAGTGGCCCTCCTTCATCTTAGGGTGTGGCAAAATTGTTGTAACCAAGACGGTCTCTCAGGATAGAGTAGTTCTACTAACAGCTTGCATACCCAGAATTTGTGGGGTGTATTGACTGACGACAGCAGCACTTTAATTGGAGGTGGAAGGAGCACATGGCTCCCACAGCCAATGTTGTGTGTAACCAGCACTCACTTCCCTTCACATATCCTTACTTTATATGCATTTCAGTTTAGTAATATTTGTGCAAAACAAAAAACAAAAAAAAAACCAAAAACCTATGCAGATAGAACCCCATGGAATCTGACAACCCTGGGTATGGCGAGGGTAAACAAAATGTCTTGCGCACCACACAAAGAAACCCAATGGGACACAATTTATCCACTGCTTCAGCAAAGCCTTACATGTACAACCTGAAGTCCAGAATATTTTCTGGAATCAAACACAACCCTTAGAAATAAAAAATTAGAACAGAAACAACGTAATTTTAGTGGCATGAATGGGTCCACTTTAGTTCTTGAAATGTAATTAAAGTAAGCTACTAATGAACTTAGTAATGGCTTTTATTGTCTGTCACTTCCGCTATCCTATTGTTTTGACTCTACCCTTAAAGCTAAAGCACATCTGTGTGCACAGAACAGTGTGTTTTTGAATCATAGGAAGAAAACATCAGTCTCTTGTCAAAAACTGAGTGGAAGCTATCATTATTTTGGCTAGCAGTTGTCTGTTCCAGTGTGTTTTGTTTTGCTTTATTTCATTAATCGACACTCTTGGCTCTTAGCTTCCTGTTCAGAATTTTAAAGAGCTGGGGGGAAACTGAGAGGAAAAGGGGTGAGTTGCAAAATCCCGTTCTAGCTCTGCTCCTAATCTCAGTGAAGTTGGAATCTTTTGCTAAAATGATCAGAAATGAAACAGATAATGTTGATGTTGATGTTGCTAGGTTTAAGAGTAAACAGCTAGCACCCCCATAAAATGAATGTATGCTGTTTAGACAAAGCTGTTGCTTTTGTATTATAATAGAGTTGAGGCCCAAACTCTGTTGTGTGAGACATTGCGTAGACACACTAGAGAGAGAGTCCCTGTCCCAAAGGGTTTACAGTCTAATTACAAGATGAGCAACAAGAAGTGGATACAAACAATAAGGCCCATGAGGAGCATGCAGTTGCCCCCAAGCCTGGCCTTTCAAAATGGCTACTTCAGCAGTGGTGGTGACCAGAGCTGTAGGCCCCTTTGAAGTGCCGCAGTAGTGCTGCTCCAGTTGCATGCAGCTGTGAGGGGCTGGTTGGGGGCAGTGCCGCAGTTCAGGTGGCACTGAGAGCTGACTGCTTTTGGTCCCACCCCGTCCAGAGCATGGAGGCAGGCCTCAGTCCCACCTTGCCCCAGGTCCCATGGTGTCTTTCTGCACTGAAACATACAATACAAACAAATGAAAAAAGTGCAAGTTAACAGATGACTGAGATCCACATAATAAGCAATGACCACAGTAGTAGCTGACTGAACATAATCATGTTGTTTACAGGCATCACAAAAATAAATGAGAGATTTTATGTATTTTGTTACGGTTCCATCTGTCCACTCTATTTGGAGAAACAGTCTACAATGAAGGTAAAATTGGCTAAGCATCAAAACTAAGTTAAAGCTGATCAGGATATAGGCTCCCGCACACTGGCTTACATCAAAACTTAGACAATTTAAATGTGTCCTTATCAAGAAGTAAACTGTGTACTGCCTCAGAACTTCAAGCAATTTCAGAAACAATTCCCGTCCTCCAATGACCAAACTAAAGGAAGCCTAGCTTTTCTCTTTCCATTTTTTTCGACAGACTGGTGCAAGCAGTTTGCAGTATCTACTTTTGTGATATCAATCCCAGGAAGATTACTCAAAACACAATCTTCCGTGAATCTTCTAGGCATTTTTCAACAATTGGAACCATTATTTCACTCTGTTTGCAGATTCAAGAAAACAATGCATTAGCAGCCACAAGCACTAAAAAACAGGAAGACAAACCTTGAAAGGATGTTAAAACAGCAGCTACTGAAGTAAAACATTTTTAATATCTGTAGGACAAGCTAATTTTATATCCAAGAGTATTAAAATAATTGACTGACGTTCTCTGAATCATTACAGCTGATTTTTATGAGTGTCAGCTTTCCCTAACCCAAAGCCCCAAAATTTATTACATTGGTTAAAGCTATCTTATGACTTTTGAACACTTGGGCTTGGCAATACTGTTGATGGCCTTATTCTGTGTTGCAGAAGTTGAATGGAGCAGAGAGCCTGGCTAGAGTTGCTCAGATTATTTTACGGAAAGCTGAGCTTCATCTAGGATGAAGAGAGCGACACAAGTAGGGCTCTGTTGTGGTTTGTAGAACCCCGCTGAAAGTTTTCCCCACTGAAAGTTTTTTGGCACTTACTGTTTGCTACCACACCTCAATTTAGTACCAACTTTTTTATTTCTGCTAAAAGTGGTTTTCTCTACAAGGATACATACACCCCTCAGGGTGCACAGATATCTTCCAGGGTGTACATCGACTCATCTAGATTTTTTGCATAGTTTTAAAACTGACTACATAAAAAGCATGAGTCGAGTCAGTAAAAACTAAAATTTCATATAAATAGCGATATGTTTATGCTGCTTTATATACTGTACACCAAAACGATACATTTTATATACTGTACACCAAAACGATACACAGTTGATTTATTTTACAGTTATATAGTACAAATGAGACCATAAGCAATTTTTCAGTAATAGTGTGCAGTGACACTTTCTTACTTCTATGTCTGTTTTTGTAAATAAGCTTTTAAGTAAGATGAAACTTGGGGATACACAAGGCAAATGAGACTCCTGAGTAGGGCGCAGTTGTCTGGAAAGGCTGAGAGAAATTTTCTCAACTATTCTGATTGTTAAGTGTAAAATCAAAGGAACATCTATCATAATTGCCCTCAGGGCTGACAAGTGAAAAGGGACACAGGAAACCACTGGGTATATGAGAATGGTTGGGACAGCCCCCCACTGTCCCAGGCCCTGACTCTCCCCTCCCCTATTTTGTCCTCTTCCCTCCTCTTCCCTGCCACCTGATCTGCCCCCACCTCACCTCCCACCCTCTTCTCTTGAGCAATGAGGCCAGGGAGAATAGTGAGACCAGTGGGCCAGCACTGGTAGTGGGGGGCTGGCAGCCCTGTACTCACCAGTGGCAGCAGGGGAAGCAGAGCAGCACAGCCCCAGTGAACTCTGCTCACCAGTCTACATCCCTTTTGCTTTCCAGTGGTGAGCAGGGGGGTGGTCCCACTCCCCACCCAAATGATACAGTTGGGAGAGCAGAGCAAGCTGGGACTACATTGCTTTCCTTCCCCTGCCACTGCCAGTGAGTGTGGGAGGAGCATCAAAGACTGGATGATTCTTCATAAATGCTCCCTTTGGGGAGTCTGATTATCAACAAAGTTCATAACACAAAAATTTCCACCCCACCTTCCCAGCTTGCTCATACCTTGAGTTCATTAGTCTTAGTTCAATAGAGCCTTCTGTGACTCTTCTCCAAAACACGCTCTTCCGCACCAATCCAGCCTTCTTTGGTGATTCTTCCTCCTTGCAGACTCATTTCTCAGGCCCTTTGCCTGGGAGCTGCAGAGCAGTTCAAACATCCTTTCTATGTTTTGTGTCTTTCCCTCACTTAACTCAGCCTGCTCTAAGTCACAGGTTTTACTTGCATGACCCCTGGAGTGAATGACTGCTCTTGTCTGGCCGAGATGAGGCTCAACCTCAGCCCTCTGGAAAGGGCCAGCTGTCCCTGTGACAAAACTCATTAACGAATCTGTATCTTAGAAATGTGTGATAATAGCTCCAGCATAAGGGTTAAGAAATCCTAGTTTTATGTTTCTGATATGTAACATAATATGTAATCTACAGCTACAACTTCCCAATTAAATATTAATATTTATTCAATTCACAAAAGCCTAGCTGAATCCACTGTCCAGTTTCCTAGCAGCTTTCTAATAAATGCCTGCATGAAGGAGTTTTCTCTCAGACGCTTCTTTTCTAGACAATATAGTTATGTAGCTCCTTTAAAAGAGATAAATATCAGAATTGCTTTTCAAGGTGTGGGGAGGGTAAAAAAAAATCGCCGTTTACTACCCAGTTTCATCACTTACTGTCAACAGAGAACTTAAACAGGAAATTTTCTGTATTTTGCAATTGTTTTCTAAAGTTTTCTATGTTTCATGATAAGTAATACTGAACAGCTTTTGAGGCAATAATATTTTGTTTTTGTTTTAACTGTTAAATGGCAACCATTAAGAGAGTTCATTTTACTATGTGAAGTTGTACGACTAATTGAGATATCTTCCAATCAAGGGCATTTAATTAGTTATATTCCAAATTCAAAAGTAATTTTATAGCAAAAATAATACAGTTCATAAATTGGTTACCATGACTTATTCATGTCTTTATAAGAGGATCAAGTCCATCTCTGTGAATCATAATACACAAGAGTAATTATTAATTAATTAAGGGATCACATCTTGTTCCATGCTTACTACCAATAAAGCACAGTTATTTAGGCAAGCCAACATATTCTGCTTTTGGTGATTTATCCAGGTGTGTTAAGGGCCTGTTTGTCTTTGGAAGCAGTTTAAGAAACTGAGGCTCTTTGTTCACAGAAAGCAAATGTTGTCTAAACAAATCCCTCTGTCTGTTTAGAGTACTTTATGATATTCAGGATCAAGCAAGAAATGCCGCTGGTATTAGCCATCAAAATAACATAAAACAAATGCTTTCAAAAGGAGCATTTTTATACTGTACCTAGAGGGAATGACTCAGAAAGGCAGCACTGTATGCCTTTGGAATGGTTTAGCATTTTAAAAATCTTGTCTCCATATTTTGCATTCGCCACAAGAGTTCTGACAGCTTTTGAAGTGCAAAGATATGAAACTAATAGCTTCATTGGAATAAATATCAGAAATGAGAAACTGCAAAAAACAATTAAAAGTCACAGGAGCTCCTAACAGAGCCATCTTGTATGGGATAAAGAAGTTGGCTGGATAGTCAAGAGCATACAGGGACTTCAGTGAGAAAAAAAGGTAACAACTGGTGATGGACAGCTCAGGTTCACTGAATTCCAATGGTTTCCATTTGTGTTGCAAAGCAGCAATACACCCCTATCCCATGGCCAAAATTACATGGCTCTGCCCAGAGACTCTCCAGCAAACGCCGAGAAATGGTCAGCAATGCTGGGCCTCCGACAGGTGGTGGGAAGACGCTGAAAAAGCAACCCCTCACGACCTTTTAGGTTCCGGAACCTGCCCCCACAGCCTGCGTTGGAGTGCACCTCCAAGGGAAACGGACCTGTGCTGGAACCCCCCCAGGAAGACTGGGGCCGAGGAAAACAATGAGGCAGGAGACAGTGAATTTTGAAACACAACTGATTTATCAACACACCAGGAAAAATGGGAAGTAATGCTGCCAGTCCTATTCTATGAGCTGTATGCACTTACTTGAAATAGTAGAAAGATGATCATTTTTCAAAAGACAGGCTGAGACGTGGTCTTAGATAGTTTCAAAGGAAAGTAACAAGAATTTGTGTGTATATATTATGGGTTATTATATATTGTGTGTATATATATATATTTGTAGTTTAAAATGAAATGAGGGAGAGGGCGCTACTCTTCTTCCCTTACCGGGAACCGGGTCGCTACTCCATTCTGAATCATATTTTTATACAAGGCCGACAGGGGTGTTAATCTCTCTATCGTGCCAAATAGAGAAAAACAGGGAAAGGGAGGCCACACCTTCACCTTGGTCTGTATCTTCTGATGATACTGATATTTTAATCAGCTTCTGACAATTTTTCCCCTTAACCAAGGTATTAATAAACTAATATTTACTACCTATAATTATCTACTTATAATTAACTACTAACAATTATTGACAATCCTATCTATTAAACTAACAATCCTATTATTAAAACAACTTATCTATTAAAACTAACATAAACAGATTAATTATAGTGGCAACAGTTTCAAACTATGAATAGTCTTAGGAATTGTCTTTTGCTCTAGAGTTCAGTCAGAGGCCAGCAAGGCCCGGCCTAAGGCTGGTCCTCGGGGTACTGCACCTGCCCTGCCAGACAGGCACACAGCAGGGGGATTGGCCCTGCTCCCCTACTAGGGGTCCCTTAAGCAACTGACTGAAAGATATTGTTTTGTCTGTAAGCTCTGCACTGAGCACAGGCTTGCCGGTAAGTAGGATACTTGTCTATTGAATGTGTCACGTCTGGTGATGTGCCGCTTCTGGCTGAGTCGGCGATGTAGACAGGCACTGCTGAACTGGTGGCAGGCCCTGGGTTCACAGCACCACAGACACGGTAGCTGCTAATGCAGGCCAGTTTGACCTCTGGCAAGCTCTCCACAGAGGCACCGCCCTGCTGCTGAAGCCTTTGCCGCAGGAACGCAGGCTGGTGATGGTGACAGTCTTGCGCTTCACTGGCTCTTCAGTCTTCTCTCTTCGTCCAAAGGGCTCGCCTGGGGACTTGGCGGACGCTCTGGGGAGCCACGCCTTCCCGTCCAGAGCCGAGTAGAACGGGCTGCAAGCCCTGCTTATATAGAGAGTTCTCATGAATTATTCATGAGCCATTACCATATAGGTAAAGTCCTCAACCAGGTCCACCCCTTGGTGGCAGTTTCTGGAAACCATCCAGGCTCACCCAATCAGCTTGCCCCTATGTAAATCTGGATACCCTTGATTCATGAATATGGATGAGCGCGTGGAACAATTCAAATTCCAGGGGGAGCTACTGGTGAAAAAGAACATTTACAATGTTGCCAATGGGCAAACAATAGTAATTTAAAGCTTCATGTATCTGTGGGGATTTTTATCATATAGCCCCTTCCCACCAAAATCATGCTGTCTCTGACTCACGGGGGCGTTAATGCCTGTGTAGATGGTTTATACACAACAGGTTCAAGCACACTAAACCAACAGAATAAATGGTGTAAGAAGATTGTGTAAGGTTGGGAGAGTGTGATTTAGGGCAGAGTTGGTGCAGTGAAGAAAAGGGATACTAAACAATATAAGCATGACCCTTTCTGATGGAGGTTTTGGGTTAAGACAGAAGTCGGAAACCAAAAGAGCAAGAAGGGCCATTTTTTAAAATTTGGTAAAACCCTTAATAATTCAAGAGCCTCATTGAATATGAGATGGCCCTTAAGAAATAATGTCAAACCTTACTTTTTGTAACCTCTTTTTTAGGAATAGTGCATACCCAATGATTTGTAATGTGATACATGTTTACTGCAGGACGTTGACAAATTTTTACATATTCCATTTCCTCAAACTTTACATGTGTGTTTTGGACCACTATCTTTCTGACTTTCACTCCTGAACCTATTTTAATTATGCCAATTTAACTTCACATTTATTTTCAGTTTTCTTCCTTAAAATGTGTGTAACCCTTCACAGCAGGAATGCAACAAACTTTTATTGTTCCTTTTCAAAATCAAGATATTATTAGCAATAAGATCAAAACAAAGATACAGTATCATATCCCACAATGCACTGCACATATTAAAAGGGGAGTTATCAGAAGTTTCAAGATCACACATTGTTTGCTATTGAGCTATGAGTTGTTCATTGTTGGGCTTTCAGACATTCACCGTTTATTGACAATAATCAGGAGGTATTTTTTTTAATCATTTTACTTTGCAATTATAGAACCGGGAGCCACAAAGATGTCCTTAAAGAGCCATGTACAACTCCAGATCTGCATATTGCAGATCCCTGGGTTAGAAGAATGCTCTACCTGGTTTGAAACAACCATGTTTTTCCCCACTAACTTTCAGCTAGCTGAGGAGAATTTCAGAAGTGTTACATAGGAACAAGCAGTGAGATCTGGACACACGGGCTATATATGGAGCACAATGCAGAGCAAGGAGTCAAAATGGGCTGCAAGGTTATGGACTTGAAAGACAGAGTGGTCACTGAGCTACAGTTGCTACATGACAGGTATTCCTACAGAACCATGGTTTGGGAAGCAGCTAAATTATTCAAGGCAATGCACACTTACCTCTACGGCTGAGGCTTTTTAAAGGAGACAGCTCTACCCCAGCCTGAATGCTGACTAATTCATTAGATTTAGGGAAGTTATGCAAATATGTGTATGCATTCATGACAGAACATGACAATGGCTGTTTCTTCAAATTAATACATTCCACAGTTCATATGGCAGCCCTGCCTGTCAAGTACAAGTACCAACTCAAGAAGCTACATAAGAAAATGAAACTTGGAAATGCTCTTTTCATAACTCTGGAATAAATTCATAGTTAATGAAAGGACTACCAATGTACTCTAAATGAAACTTAATTCCAGTATAATTCAAATATACAACACTGATTACTCATGCTTGTTCTGAGAAAAAATGAAGAGATTTCACTATCACAAGACTGAAAGTAACATCTATATTTCTGTCAGAAGCTAAACAACAGGAGCAATATATTTTAATTTAGACAGACACTGGGGTTTTTGGACATTTCCATTTTTCATATAAAAACGAAAAATTACTTTTGGTAGATTTTAAATGTGGGCTGTCTGTTCCAAATATGACAACAATGTACAAGAGCAAGACTTGCAAATACTCAGGCTAATGTGACTGTCACTCACTGAAATAAATAACTCATATGACAGCAATAGGATATTCTGATGTTTTCGTAATATTACTGAAGTACCTCTGAAAAGTAGTACTTATGGATCAGACTCTTCACATGAGGGCAAAGAGAGGCCATTTCTGGAAAAAAATCAGTCTTTTAAATTCAGAGAGAATTAGAGAGCACAAGAACACATCTTCTGATTACTAGTAAGCACACTCTACACCATTTCCACAACCAGAGGTCACCCCAAAAGAGTCTTCTGGCTATGAAGGTGAGGAAGAGGAGAGAGCATGCTTACCAGGACAGTCTCTTTTCTGCTGCCATGTGAAATCTTTTCCCACAGGATACAGGGCAGCTTCCAATGCATTGATGGGGAAGGTGCCAGGTATGGTTAGAAAGGTGAAGTTGAGCAGTTAGTCAGCCAGACCTCCAGGCTACTCCCTCCAAACTGGGGCAAAATGTTTTATAAATTTCTCTCTCTCTTGCAGCAGGTTCTGAGGTCACCTCCGCTTTAGAATCCTAGAGACTCAGAGACAGAGGGGGAAGACAGGAAACAGTGCAGAAGCAAGCAGCCTCAGTCAACCTGCCAATGGGGGGATGGGGCCAAAGGAGGCAGTTGCTGAAGTAGTGGTGGTGGGAATCAGACCTCTAGGCCCCTTTGAAATGCTTCAGTAGAGCTATGCTGCAGCTCCATGCGTGTCTCTGAGGGAGAGTGAAAGGGGCTTCAAGCCTGACTGACCTAAGTTGAGCCCCTTCTGGAGCAGGGAGCCAACACCCTTTCTCACCTGGCCTGCAGGGGCTGTTGGCCCCACCGAACTTTTGCTTGCAGTGGATTTCTTGGCCTTTTCCTGTGTTTAAGGAAAGAATGTCTCACCTTTTATGGGGAATGAGAACTGATGTTTCATTTTTCTCCAAGCCACCCAAGCAGCTTAGGAACAGCTGCCTTCCATAAAGCACCAAATCAAGCTACTGAAATAATATTCAAATAGCTCTTACTCCATAAGAACTTTCAAACACCGCTGCAGCAACATAGCACCCCGGTTTGGTGCTCCACCTCAGACCAGATTCCCCTCAACAGCTAAAGTAACTGAAACTGTCCTGCCCACTGGCAGGATTCCTTCATTATTTCTAAATGAAACTGTAACATGCTTTTCATTAGAATCATGTACAAGAATAATTTTTTACACAGGAACAGAAGCTGCTATGTTGCACCTGACTGCATATACAGTGAAGTGAATCCTAACAGAAAAAGCTATAACTGAGAAAGAAAATGAAATGGTCCAAACCCCACCATTTATTTTCAACAATCCAAAATCCCAACTTAAGCCTTTTGCAGGTAGGTAGGAAGGTCATAAGCACCATGTGAATTAGATGTTGGTACCAGTGAATTGATGGATTGCTGGCAGAGTTCCACTTCTCCTGCATAACAGGAAGTTTTAAACAAGTCAATGTTTATTGGGTGGAATTCTGGACTATATTCTACCTCAACTTAAATGTGTACCTCATCTTGTTATAATGAAATAAAGAACAATTGCCTTGATTGTTGAAGTAAAAGATCTTGATCATAACTATATTTTCCATCTGTGGTTGAAAAAGGAAGGAAAAAAATCACCACACATGAAAAAATGTCAAAACTAGCGCAATGAGGAAAAAAAAACTCACAATCCTGGCTGTCTCTTTTTTTCCAACTCAGCTAGGTAATTTAGCCTTTTTTATTGGTGCATCATTGTTCCACTCCACTTGCACCAAATGATGAAGTTGAAAGATTGCCACATTTCTCCCTCCTTTTTAATCACATATGGGCTACGTCTACACGTGCAGCCAACATCGAAATAGCTTATTTCGATGTTGCAACATCGAAATAGTCTATTTCGATGAATAATGTCTATACGTCCTCCAGGGCCGGCAACGTCGATGTTCAACTTCGACGTTGCTCAGCCCAACATCGAAATAGGCGCAGTGAGGGAACGTCTACACGTCAAAGTAGCACACATCGAAATAGGGATGCCAGGCACAGCTGCAGACAGGGTCACAGGGCGGACTCAACAGCAAGCCGCTCCCTTAAAGGGCCCCTCCCAGACACAGTTGCACTAAACAACACCAGATCCACAGAGCTGACAACTGGTTGCAGACCCTGTGCCTGCAGCATAGATCCCCAGCTGCCGCAGAAGCAGCCAGAAGCCCTGGGCTAAGGGCTGCTGCCCACGGTGACCATAGAGCCCCGCAGGGGCTGGAGAGAGAGCATCTCTCAACCCCCCAGCTGATGGCCGCCATGGAGGACCCAGCAATTTTGACGTTGCGGGACGCGGATCGTCTACACGGTCCCTACTTCGACGTTGAACGTCGAAGTAGGGCGCTATTCCTATCTCCTCATGAGGTTAGCGACTTCAACGTCTCGCCTCCTAACGTCGAAGTTAACTTCGAAATAGCGCCCGACGCGTGTAGACGTGACGGGCGCTATTTCGAAGCTGGTGCCGCTACTTCGAAGTAGCGTGCACGTGTAGACGCAGCCATGGTCAAGATCTGGTTACTTCAATAACTTAACAACCCAGGAAATTATTCTTTATTTCAAGCTAACAAGATCAGATACACATTTAAGCAAGGTGAATCCTGTTTATTTGCATGCAGGTAGTCAGGAGACTATGGCAGTTGGTTTTCAGTTTGCTTGAGGGTAATTTTTAACCTCAATTTTTTTCCCTTCATTCTCTGTTCTGTGACTTGTTCTTACCTCAAAAATTAATTTTTGGGACAGGTTTTACGAAACAACTATCAGTTGCTAATGGAGAGAAAGGGTAGCACAGAACTGCATAGAACAGCTGGAATATGCATAATGTAGCAATGATACTTATACTTGTCAGATGACCCATATTTCACAGGTCACTTTTTCACTCAGACCTGTGTATAATTCCCCGTTGTTCTTAACAATGCAAGTAAACAGGATAACATGGAAAGAAATAAAGCAGACAATTTAGTTCTAGGTTTTTATAAAAGGCTGCATTGATTAGAAAGCCATTTCTTGTGAAATCCCTTGGAATCTAGCTAAGTTGTGTTGGCGTGCTTACAGATAGTAATTACAAGCAAACAAAAAGCAAAAGCAAAAAGGTAAGGCCTTTCTCAACTAATCTCATGCATGTAATACCTTTATGTGTACATTCTCCAAGAGGCACCTCTCAAATCCAGTTTAACAACAGGATTTGTGTTTCTACTTCTTGTACAAGGATTTAAAATTGCATCCATTTGTTGTATGGTCAACTGGTACCATTGGGGATGAGCAGAGCACTGCAGTTTCATTCCATGGGAATCTTTTCTCAGTAGGTGTGCCCCCTCTGAGGGTTTATTTAGATTACACAAAAAGCTGATTGGTTAACATTAGCTTATGTGTTTGCCACCCCTGACTAACCACCAGTTTTCCTTTGTGGGCATACAAGTTAACACATTTTTACTTTGATCTTCTCATCTAGGTGGACTCCACGATCCCAAACTATATTGAGAAGAATGGTTAAGAACTGCACCTACACAAGAAGAAATCATACCCTAACTCTAAACTAATCCTGATGACTTTTCCTAATCTTGACAAAACCTGAACCTCGAGTTTGAATAAGCCACCATTTCAACTAAAAATCATCAGCAATAATTAACTTTCATATAGTATAATATGAAAATTGTAAACCAAGGCTGTTGAAAAGGACTGTGAAAGTTGGTGAACCTGGCCTAAGTTTCTGGTTTCTCACACACAACCCAATTGAGTAAGTTTTTCTTGGTGTAGAACTATTACACAGAGATAAGTGGAACTCGTTCAGGTGAGCCATGATAACGTGTGACATTGTTTACAATGAAGCAGAACAGAAAGCTGCAATTGTAAATGCAAAATCCACATCCCAGGAGAGTGAATGAGAGTACTGTAAATGATTCCAAAATTATGTTGCCTTTTGGCAAGAAGATAACAATTAAGCCGATCCTTTCAGGTGTTTTCACCATGTTGCATTATTCCACCTCAGAGATACCAGCCTTGAATTGCTTAAGTGACAATTCCGCTCTTGAATGCCAATCCTGTGAATGACGTGACATTGCAGTACTGCAAAATATCATTCCCAAAAGCTGCAATACGATGATACAAATATTATAATGCAATGTTAGGTAGTCACTCTATGATTATTGATTATCTTTTGGATCTCAGTGCTTCCAGTCACTATGGTTTTTATTTTCTCTTACCATTTCCTTTTGGCTGTTCATTCTGAGGCAGGAGTTCTTCACTTGTCCTCTTCCTGGAAGCCTGCAAGGACACAAAGTCATAACAGCTGCTATCTTTGTCCTTGTAAGTAAGTGCAGTTTGAACCAATGACCTGCACAAAGGTCAATGTGTGGCTCTGCAAAAACAGAATCTGATTCTCCATTGTCATGCACCTTGTGCAATTATTAATAGCAGTGCAAAGTGAATGTAAAATATTACCAAATCAAAATGCTACTGTTTCAAAATGCTACATCCACTTTGTGCTAATATAAACAACTCACAGATTACAGTGCAATGGAAAATCAGCCCTGGCGACCGAATATGAATGTTCTACATACTGAGATGAACAACACTCAGTATCTCTTCTGGAATAAATGTGCAACAGACACAAACAGATTATCACAGAGTCCCAAAGTTTTGGCACAGATGGGAAATTCAGTACAGCTCACACAGCAGTCTTGATATAAGAATACCTCACTAAAGCTCATCCAACTCATTCCTGAACTCTCACTAAAGCAGATTCTTACATTAGATTTCTGATATCTCCAGATTCTGAGTCAGATAAGTGGCAGCCAAAGGCTCCCTGGCTTCTTCCCCTGGATGACCGCTTGGCATGCAAAGGTATATAATAATAGCAATAATAATAGCAAAAACAAGCAAGCCAATTTTTTGGGAAACCTGTACAAAAGGTTTTGGTGTAATGTCCGAGTTCCAGGAATTACCCATTGCATTCAAATCAGCACAAATGCATATTTTTACTGAAATACAAGTTGGCCTTTTCCTCCCCTTTGAAAATTTGTTGGGAAACAAAGTTTATGACATTGCACATAGACATTTCCTTCCAACCAGGGAATGGCTAATGATTAGCTATCTAGTGAAAAGGGAAGTATATGCCTGTTATCTACACCTTGGGTATTGCAAAAGCATCAATCAGGGCAAGCTTTTGCTTTTACTTTTTTTTCCTTTTTTCACTGGTGGGCCAGAGGGGGTCAGCCATTTGTTAAAATTGTTTCACTCAATCAAAAGCATTTCCATTGGGTTCAGTGGGAACAGAGTTCAGCCAACGACTCTTCTCCCACAAAGTAATCAGTTTTAGTTAAGAGCTCCCCTCCACACTGGTCAAGATGATCAAGGCCTGGTGTCCATACCTGTTCTTCAGCTTCAAACTTAAAAACAGTCCCATGCAGTAAACATCTGGAGAAAGATGTATCTGTTAGTGAGTCCACCTGTCTGTGCATATATGAGTCCATTTGTTTAAGAACTCCTTCTAAACTGTACGAGCTAGGACCACCAAAGTTGGTATGCAGCTTCCTTTTACCCTAGCTAGCAGCAAGGTCTGGGAAAAGGGCAAGTGACAGCAATGGGACTGTTTTCCATAAAATGGACAGGGAAGGGACAGAGAAAGAAGGGGCTCTGCCTCCTTACCTGCTTCCAGACGAGGAAAGTAGCCCCCTCCCCCAAACCTAGAGCCTACCCCTTGCCCCTATGGAGAGCCTGCAGTCCAGGGGAGGAGGATACTAGACAGGATGAGCCCAAAGAGCATGTCCAACTGACAGACTGCAGGCTGCAGAAGGAAGCCAAGGTGAGCCCCCAGAGGCTCATCCCCTGGTTTTTAAGACCCCTCAGACTGTGGGGTGGGAGCACTGAAGGCCAGGGGCAGCCCCTGGAACCACATCTCCCCAGACAGGCTAGAGGCCACAAGGGGACATTGTTGGCCAGAAGCAGCCCCAGGAAACCACTCCCCATACAGGCTGCAGCCTCTTGAAGGGGGCACTGGAGAGGGCTGCA
This sequence comes from Carettochelys insculpta, assembly GCF_033958435.1. Classification (NCBI taxonomy): domain Eukaryota; kingdom Metazoa; phylum Chordata; order Testudines; family Carettochelyidae; genus Carettochelys; species Carettochelys insculpta. Next base: position 33,338,431 of record NC_134146.1, on the reverse strand, counting down.
TGACCTGATGGCCCACAACCTGCATGCCATGTGGGCATGGGGTGGTGCTGCAGGGTTGGGTTGCCACAGGGGGTACTGGAGACTGGGGCAGTCCTTGGGTCCTGGCTAACCCCCATGAAATGAGGGGCAATTTCAAAATGAGCAGGAGAGCGACTACAGAGCAACTGATCATTTTGAAATTAATTTCAAAATTAAAAGGCATTCATTTTGAAATGGTTATTCCACTCCTGTTTTGGAAATAACGCCTCCTTTTGATTTTAATTTCAAAATTAAATGTGTGTAGCTGCTCCCTTGCTGCCATTTTAAAATGAAAAGTCCTCCACAGAGCTGGACCCTCCCACCAGCATCCAGAGCTCTATGGCTGTTAGCTGCGGGTGCCTTAAAGCTGCAGGGACAAAGAAACCCTGTGCAGGAAGCTGAGAGTGTGCTGGCAGCCATAGGAGCAGGAGGTGGCCAGATGACACTCTGTAGCATCCCCAGAAAGTGACACACCACTGTGGCTGGACCAATGGCCAGCAGCCAAGACCCCCAGGATCCCTGTAGAGCCAAGGAGTCTGCACAGCGGGACTCCCGGGGCTCTGGGCAGCCCCCAAAGAGGAGGGGGGCGCCCTTTGGCTGGAAGCTGAAGTCCAGGACCTGCTGGCTGTCTGGGGGGAGGAGGAAATCCTGCTCAGGTTGGAGGGGGAGAAGAGAAATGCAGACGCCTTTGCCTGCCTTGCCAGCAACCTTGACACAAGAGACCAACCCTCTCCGGACCCCCAGCCAAAGTGAAGGAGCTGCAGCAGGGCTATGCCCAAGCACAGGACTCAGTGAGGCAGTCAGGCGCAGTCACGGGCAGCACTGGCCACCTGCCCCAACTTCAGGAAGCTCCACCAGCTGCTGGGACCCAGGGAGGCTGCACCACTTGAGCCAACCCTGGACACAGCGGAGCCAGAGGGGCAGGGCGAGGAGCCCCAGCCAGGACCCTCAATGTCCCCACCCTCCAGCAGGCCCTGAAGTACTTGCTGGCACCGGGGACAGCGACAGCAGGAACGTGGGACCACTGTGCATGGCCGAGCCCTCCGAGGGCCCTAGCCAGCCTACCTCCACCCAGACCTTACCTGAACCACCTGAGGAACCCTCAGGTAGGACTGGGCGTGGGGTGACCTGGTTATGAGGGGGAGAGGTGGTCCCCGACACAGCCAGTACAGGTCTGGGCACGTGGCCATGGGCCAGGGACCCAGGTATGGCCATCATCGCTGCTGGGTGGGGCTCACATGGGGCCATGGGCTGCCATGAAGGTCAGAAGCTCAGGAGGGCTGGGGCAATCACTCTAATGTCCCCGCGTTGATGGACCCCACAGAAGACAGGCTGCCCTAGAACCCCTCACAACAAGCAGGGTGAGATGGCGGTGGGGACAAGGCCACTGGCCCATGGTACCTGGGCTCATGAATGATGGGGCACCAGTCTCTCACCTTACGTCTTCACAGCCTCAGCATCTGCCAGCCATCCCAGCCCCCTGGATGTGCCCGGGAGCCCCGCAGCAGCAGAGGAGGGCAAAGGGGCAACACCTCCCTGGACCAGTCACCATCGTGGGAGGAGCTGCTGCTGCAGCTGGGTGGATGATCTGGCAGTGCCCACATGGCTGCATGGCAGGAGCAGAACCGCTTGCTGCGGGAATGGCTCTCCATGGAGCAGGCAGCCTGGGACCGGGTGGCTGGGTATCTCGACACCCTGACCCAGGCCGTTGCCAACTGCCTGGCTCAGCCGCCCAGCCCATGGATGGCCTTTCCCACAGCACCTCCTCTGCCCCAGCCCCACCTTCCTCCCTGGTACCCTCCTCCTCCGTGCCCCCCTCCGCCCCAGCCTCCCCCTCCTCTCTGCCACCCCTCTCTTCCTCAGCTCCTCCCTGTTCCCCAGCCCTCCCCTGTGCCCCTTCCACCTCCCCAGCCCTTGCAGCTCTACTCCCAGCTGACATGACCCCAGCTGAGCAGTGGGAGCTGGCATGCTGGCTGTGGCCAGGCGAGACCTGCTGGTCCATGACTACCCCCCGCCACATGAGTCCAGGCCCCTAGATACTCCGGTCCAGCCCTACTTCCCTGTTCCACCTGCCCCATCCGAGCCCCACCGTGGTCCCCAGACCCAGGGTGGTCGTAGCTCCAGGGACCGTTGTGGCTCCCGACCAGCCACTCCAACGGAGGATTGAGACCCCCTGCCTTCCCATGTATACAGTTCACCCCTGCTCCCCATGTAATGTATAGGGATAAGTCATTTTGAAGTCACTCTCTGGTGTAGCCACAGCCCCAGAGATCCCCCAGCACTTTGCAGGATGGCGGGGGCTGCTGGAGGACAAAGTTGACCCCAGAAGTGCTGCTCCCCAGACTAGCTTGTTGGAGGGGCAACTGGAGGCTGTGGCCAGCACACAAAGTGCCAAACACCCACAGGATGAAGGCTGGGGAGGGCACTGCCCCGGCAAGGACCCTCTTGGAGCATCTGCAGGCTGGGGATGGCCATCAGAGTGCTGTTCCCCCTTCCCCCAAGAGAGGCTTCAGACAGGGGGAGAGGGGAAGCTGGAGGCCTGGGCCAGCCTGCAGAGTCCCTACTCCCACATTAAAAGTATACACTCCCTGGACCTCCCCCTCCCCAGAGCAGCAGCACCCTTGCCACCTCAGAAAGCCCCAGTAAGCCCCCTCCCAAGTCACAGCCCCTTGTCCTGAGCCCCCTGCTCTGAGTCCTGCATCTCCTATCTGACTTGATTTCTGTACCCTGAGCCCTCAGCCCCACAGCCCGCAGCCCTTGCCTTGAGCCCCCCACACCTCCCACCTCTCTGCCCTAAACCACCTATTGCCTATGCCTGTTTGTCGCTGAACCCTCACTCCAGCCTTCATTCTCCTGCATTTTTGAAAAATACAATCACTGAAATAAAACATGTACATTTTTCATTTTTAGTTACTTCAATTGAAGACTCAAACAACACCACACACACACACACACACACACACACACACACACTAGCCGTAATGTGAAAAGTTGGACACCTTGACAATACATTCATGTTTTCAATTGACATGGCCCTAGGAATAGCAAAGGCTTTTTTATAGGCTGGCTATTATTTAAATAGCAGATAAATATGCATGATCTTAGTTTTATGACAGATGTCGGGAATACTGAAATGGAGTATGGGAAGATAATTTTATTGCCATAGCAGCAGGAGACACTTCATGTGATTAATGGATCTCCCTTTTCTAGTTTACTTTTTTTTTTTGTCAGAATACTGACAGGAAAGAAGAAATGTCAAAATGGGTGAATATGCATATGCTACTCTGCCTGGTATTATGACTGCTACAGAAATTACTCATTTAGACTAAAATTAAATATAAAAACTGCATATAAATGTTACCGTTTAGACACATTGACAAATACCAGAAAATTCAAATGCCAGACTAAAACACAGGGTCTCTGAGCAACACTCCTGTAAAATAGTAAACAAAGGTGAGGCACGTATTACAACTCACAAGCAGAGATCTCAGCTTGAGCTATGACATTCCTAAATCTTTGCCAGTATATTTCATGATGGGAATGTTGGTTAGACATAACTCGGTGTGGAATTTGCTCAAAAGTGGTTACAAAAGATGAAAGGGTCTGCTCATGAGTACATGCTGTGCATATGTATTACGCAATGAATGATTTTGAAAGGCGAATGAGTACAAGAAAGGATCTAGTTATTTAATATGAGTTTGTAACATTTAAAAACTAGAGGGTTTTGCTTACAGTCAACAATACATATTTTAGGTACAAATGGTGTCTGTAAAAGCATAGCTCTAAGTGCTCACCCCCAAGTGCTCCTAGTACACAAACAAGAGCCAGTGCAGACAGCTGCTGCAGCCCCAGGACAAAGAAGGGAGTGGGGGGCAGCTTCTCGCATCCCCAGAAGGGTCAGGGATAAGTGCAGAAGGGGCCAGGAGGGGCAATGAACAGAGAGGAATCGTTGTGCTACTCATAACCCCAGGAACTATAATGGTAACTAATCCTCATGTGTAGCAAGCATGGGTTGAAAGATTTCTTTTGTCTTTCCCCAACTTCCTACTTGTGCAGCTCTAAGCCACTGATCAGTGGGAGTTGTAATGTTCCTATCTACGCCTGAGACATGAGAAATCTATTATAGCCCCCAGGTACAAGGCCTGCCTCATTAGCTCAGGCACAGAAATTCATGCTTTCCACTCTAGTGATCCCTTGTTCTGTCTCTAGTGTGTTGGTAAGTCACATAACTGGGGGCTAGTTTGGGATTGATCTGAGCCTGTACAGGCCGGCAGCAGTTGAGGAACAGACTTGTATTCATGTGATGTATTGAAAACTGTACTGAAATTGCATATTTTCATGAGAAATACTCAGGAGATTTTCCAGATCCTGCACGCAGACAAAGAGGCTCTGTGGCAAAGTATGAATTTTGTGCCTAGCAGCAAATAACCTTGGGTGAGTTATGTGTCTCTACTTTAGGGAGCAGCCTGCTTTGGCTGTCTCTGTTTTGGTGTTCCTGGTTACCTTTCTGAATATTTTATTTCTTAGAAGTGTGAATTCCCATTCTCCCACTCAAAATAATAATACTTTTCTGTGTGTACGCCTAACACCCAACAGTTCATTGCCATGAGCAAGAGTTTTGTCTCAGTAAAGGTATCATCCCAAACATTTATCTGACTGAACATCAGAGGGAGGTACTTTGCTGTTTTCAAGTCAGTAGTTAGAGATTCACTCCCTAAACCTGTCAAGTATCGGAGGGGTAGCCGTGCTAGTCTGCATCTGTAACAGCAACGAAGGGTCCTGTGGCACCTTATAGACTAACAGAAAGTTTTGAGCATGAGCTTTCATGAGCACAGACTCACTTCATCAGATGCTGGTCTTGGAAATCTTCAGGGCCAGGTATAAATAAGCCAGAGCAAGGGTGGGGATAACAAGGCTAGCTCAGTCAGCAAGGGTGAGGCTTACTACCAGCAGTTGATCTGGAGGTGTGAACACCAAGGGAGGGGAAGCTGCTTTTGTATTTAGCCAGCCATTCACAGTCTTTGTTTAAGCCTGAGCTGAGGGCGTCGAATTTGCAGATGAATTGTAGCTCAGAAATTTCTCTTTGGAGTCTGGTCCTGAAATTTCTTTGCTGTAGGATAGCTACTGTTAAGTCTGCTACTGTGTGGCCTGGGAGATTGAAGTGCTCTCCTACGGGTTTTTGTATATTGCCATTTCTGATATCTGATTTGTGTGCGTTTATTCCCTAAATCTGAACGTTCCTGAATGTTGGGGTGAAAATGCAATTACAGATCTAATCCTGAACACAAATGTGACAATTTAGGGATCCAGTTTTATGATGGCTCCAATCAGAATCATAAGTCTGTTATTTTCTCAAAATCTAAAATTGACACTGAAACCCATACACATGGGTGGGGTACTTTTTCACATTGGAAAGGAATTGCATCCATAACTTTCACTTTGCTCTTTTGTTGTGAACTGGTGTTAGCAAAACAGTTTCTGAAGTCAATTATCCCAAAGTCTATTAGGTGTCAAGGGAAACAGACATTTTAGAAGAGAGTTAGATTGTCCCAACCCTTACTCTTAGGGGTACAGCTAGTGTAGACATTACTTGAAATACTTTATGCAATTTACACGACACAAATCACATGAGTTATTCCGAGTTGACTTATTTAGAAGTTTCCACTACCTCCTCATGATGAATACTGTGCTTGAAATAGTGCTGCTATTTCGAGCATGGTGTTTAGCTTCAGGGTTGCTACTTTGAGGTAGAAATGTATCCCGAAATAGCAACCACAGTCTAGCCATAGTCCAGGTGAATAAAAGCCTTCTATACTGAGTCCTTTAATAAGAGTTGAATGCATCATGCTCCAAAACAACACGCTAACTTTATTCTTCTTCCTGTGGGAAAGTGGATGGGGAGGACAGAGAACAGAAGGTGCCCAGTTTACTTGCCAGTCCTTGTCGCTCACTGGGAAAATGGAGAAGTAACCTCCTCCATAAACAGAGGTGAAGGAAAAAATAAAGTAAGAAAATATGACTTAGTCACCACTTATTCTATGATCTTTGCCCAGGCCAGTGCATCTATGCACTGCTCCTTACTCAAGACAGCTTCTAAAAAGTTACAACATACATCACAGTGAGTGCTCTTATTTCAGCAATTGTAACACCTAATTCTAAATGTCACTCAATCATTTGTTTTGCCACCACATGTCAGAACATAAATCATCTACTGTGCAAGGAAAGGTAAGTCCTGCTTACTGGCTTTGGCACAGCCTGGCTTCTCACTATAGAAGCGTTCAAAAAGTTAATGCCAAACTGAACCAAGTGGTTCTTGGCAATTTCAGTTCAAAGAAAGGAGTATCTTCTTGAAAAATCATACTCCAAACTTCTTTAACCTCTGCAGCCTGGATCTCCTCTGCAACTAATGACTTATTTTTCCATTGGGTAAATATACTTCATCTTAACCAAAAAGGGACAGCCTGATTTTTTTTTCCAGATCACCTGACCTAAAAGTCTATGTCTTGAATTAAAAGCTTTAACTTCAACTGGGAGTCAGCGGGTCAAATTCTGGCCACACCTCTACCACCCTAGTGAACAATCTGAGGCCTATACACCACACACAGTTGCCAGGCTGCCAGACAGGTTGTTTGCCTTACACCCACAGGTACAGTTGCGGTTCGCCATTCCTAGACAATAGAATGACAAACAACAGCTAATGGGAGCTGCAGACACTGTACCTGCAGGGGCAAGGTAAACAACCTGTCTGGCAGCCCAATAGCAGTTTACCCTGATTACTGTATGTGGCCCATGGTACAACCATTGGCATGAAGAGTAACATTACACTACAGGAATTCCTTCTGCTAGTGGACACAGATTCAAATGGATGTTACTATGGAATAACAGCCTTCATGGTACATTGACTATCCATGTCCCCTTTACTGACAACTAACCAAGGAAGAGGGAGAGAAAGAGAAAACAATAGAGCAAATAAACAAAAGCCTTATTATAAAAGTAAACTCCTAGCAATGTCAGCCAAAGTTCATCCACTTCCTCTGCTAGTAGTCACAGTACAAATTGTATGGCAGCAGCAAAAGCACACACACTTGAAACAAATGAAGCTATGCACACTTGCATGACAAATAATCTCATTAAGGAAACAAATTACACACTGCTAACAGAATACTATCTGCCTTAAACTTCTATGGTGCCATGGGTTTTTAGATCAACCCACTTCATATGTCGAGAGTATTTGAGCTGGCATAATTGGCACAAAAAATAATCCTTTTGTTTCTGGATTGATAGAATCACTTGTACCGCATCCAAGAACCGCTGGAAGATTAAGTTAGTAATGAGATTGTACCTTTCCCCATTCTTGTTATTTTGTCAGGACCAATAGTTGATGTGCCATTTTCTTTTCTTGCCACGAGAAAGGATTAACACTGTGGCATTTTCTCTTCTCAAGAAGCTGTTTTCTGAGATGTTTATAACAGACTTAGCAGGCTAAAAGAGACCCTTTTCACTCCACAAAACAAATGAGCTTATCTGAGTATTTTCCTGTTTATATATTTTCTGCTCCCTGTATACTCTTTTCTAGTAAAAGAAAACAGTATTTTTATGTTGGCTCAGTGTATTTTTGTGCCAGTACTTGTGGGTATTCACCTTGGCTGCCCAAGCCATGGAATTGGATGGAGGGTTGGGGGAGGGGGAGTAGGAGCCACACCAGCACCATTGTTTTTTTAATACAAAAGAAGCATTATATTCGCTCATATGGTATTGTACAGATTTTACCTTTTTTACCATGTGTATTTGTTTTAGAGATACGCAGATTCCCATACCAAAGATTCAGGTGTCTGCAAACATGGTGTTCTGCTGTCCTATAGCTAATCTGGTTACCTGCACAACAATTTTTCAATGATCCAGATCATCATCGGACAACCATGTGTGCCCTAACATTTATTTAGCTCCTTTGGACACTTAACCTGAACTAGTCTCACCTGAGATGTATATACTCTAACAGTCTGCACAACTCAGCACTTTCAAACATTTCCACTATTTTTTTAAAATCTATTTGTCAGAGCAATGCCTTTTTTTGTCTTTTGGAACCATACTGGTCTCAGTTTTGCATCAGTGACAGACTTAAAGTACCCATATCCTTACCCATTGGGTTAGAAATGGAAATGTCATATACCTGAAAAGAAGAGAGATTCCTGGGGTCCAAGCAAAGCACTCAGCAGTGGCTTTTAACCCTGGCAGGGAGTGAAATAAAAGACTATAATCCCTAAGACACTGAGCCCAGGTACTAGGAAGATTGAAATCTATGGTATACAGGCATAGCTAAGCACTAGCTGGCCTTGACCTCATATGGTAGAGTACTTGGCTTTAGCCCTTCTGGTCACAGGTTCAAGCCCCCTGTTGATGAACAAGGTCTGTTGCCATACATAGAAAAGCTGTTTTTCTTTAAATTATGACCATCTATGTTTCCTGTTGTAAGAATCACTGATCTTGGATTACTGCAGGAGGTACTGGGATACCACTTTTTGTTATTTTTCATAAACA